>NW_004955495.1:4966453-5008499 GCF_000276665.1 Chinchilla lanigera
GTGGGTGTCACCGCCGCACCCCCGCCCTGGCTGCGTGACGTCCCGCGTGGGGACGACCTCTCTGTGTGTCCCTCCGTGGATGCCAGGTGTTATCTTCCGGCGGCTCTGACTCACCGTGGTGAGCATCCGGGTCTTCAGAGTCATTTTCCAGTCCCTCTCCCACCTGTGTGCCGGGCAGGGCCGTCCTTGAGCCCATGGTGGCCACTGCAGAGTCCCGGGGTCCACTCAGCCCAGACCAGCTGGGCCCAGAGGACAGCACAGCACGCGTGGCCGTGGCTGGTGGCTCTGTCACTGGGGCACGAGACAGGGCCAGGCTGCTAGACATGGCAGCTGGTACTCGGCTGTCCTCAACGACCTTCACTTGAGCTCAACCAAAGACGCTGGCCTTCGGTCCCCTCAGGATGGATCACAAGCCGCGGAGCACAGGGTGGGAGGTACGGAAGAAGCGGCGGAGACGAAAGGAAGCCCCAGGCCTGCTGGAAGGTGGCGCAGATTCCAGGGCACTTTAGCAGAGTGTGGGTCTCGGGTTGCCTGGCGATCAGATTCATCGGGACAGTGGGGCAGGCAGGCAGCAGCGGCCACAGGCCTCCGGGGGGCCGAGCAGAGGGAACAGATGTCTCTGCAATGGTAGCAGGCTGAAGCCAGGGCCTTCGCACTGAGCTTTATCTCCAGCCCTTTTAAATTTTTTATTTTGAGACCAGGTCTTACTAAGATATCCAGGCTGGGCTTGAACTTGCAATCCTCCTGCCTCAGCCTCCCAGAGAGCTGGGACAGATCTGTGCCAGCATCCAGCTATACTTCATCCTTCAAAAGTGTGTAATTGAGCAGCTCCTAGGACAAACGCGACTTCCATGCCCCCAAAGAGAACCTGGGTGTGTGACCACCACATGGATTTGAGCCCAGTGTTGCCAGGAGACGGGAGCCTGGTCCCTGGGATCTGAGGGCTCTGCCCTCCACCGTGGCTCATGGGACACACACAGGGACAGAGGGTGACAATTACAGGGACCCTCCCGGACCCACACAGCTACAGGAAGAGCCTGAGACACTGGGGTCCTGGCAGGCACCACACAAGACAGGAAGCGCTTGGCCGAGGTGCCAGTGTGGCTGCGACTCCAGCTGGGTTGCCAGTCACCGTGCAAAAGGAAATCAAAAAGACCTCTGCTGCCCTGTCGGTGATTTCCGTGTGGCTTCTGACTCGGAAAACGCTCAGACTTCACACCCTTAAACACTGTGACATTGGGGACCAAGGCGGCTGTGCTCTGTGTTCCAACCCTCGGGATGTGCACTGCCCCCCCCACAGAGCCAGGGCAGCCGGGACAGGGGTCTGTGATCACCCGGCCCACTGAGGTCCTAGAGCACCACCCACGGTGACATCCACACTGAGCAGGGACCGGCAGGGATAGAGGGCTCCGGCCAGGAAGCTGGGTCCCCTGGTCACACTGCGGCCCCTTGGGATATGTTCTGCTCTCTTTGTTTTGTTTTGTTTTGTTTGTTTTGTCTTTTTGAGACAGGGTCTCACTATGCAGTTCAGGCTGGCCTTGAGCTCACTATGTAGCCCAGGTTGGTCCTGAACTCACAAAGATCCTCCTGTCTCAGCCTCCCGAGTGCTGGGATTACAGGCGTGTACAACCCAGTTTGGCTTCCTTTTTTTTTTTGTCTTTTTGAGTCTGCACTCTCTGGAGCGGGCAAGGGTGCACACAATTCCATCCCAAATAATGACCCAGGGTCCCTAGGGCCAGACAGCTGTCCCCAGAGGCGACCTGCGCCCCCAGCCCCCACCGACTCCATGCCCAGGTTGGAGCTGACCCAGACACTGGATTTCTGACCCCCGCCTCTCCTTCCTGAACCTCCCAGTGCCCCCTGGAGACTGCACGCCCTGTCCTCTCCCTGAGATCCTCGGCCCTGGTGACTCGAGGTCCCCTTGGCCTTGCTAGGGGCTCCTCAAGGGCGAAGGTCAGGCAGCGCTGGCTCCAGGGGCCCCACGTCCCCTTCGATGTCGCCCTCTTTGGGCTTGGTAGCCTCAGATACCGCCCCCAAGCAACGGGACCCAGCCCAGGTTGGGACGGGCCGGGGTGCAGTGCAGACAGAAGGACAGGAGCTGCCACAGCCTAACAGCGTCACTCCGGCGGCCGCACCCCGCCCGGCCCTGTCCCCCGCTGTGTGCTCCACCGGACCCAGGCCTGACTGAGCGCAGCCAACGAGAGCAACGCCCGACCCAGGCCGGGTCACCCACCGGAAGGGCAGAAGGTGGGTTGGGAAAGGGCCTCAGGCCGCTGGGGGCAGCGCCCGAGTCCACCGAGCACCCGGAGACGCCTCCGCGCGAGCCCCTTCTCCAGTCCACTGCGCCATGGCGGGAATCGCCCGACCTAGACGATGGCGCCTCCGCTCTCAGGCGGGGCAGGAAAGTCTCAGAGGTGAAGAGGGGGCGGTGGCTGCAGTCCCGCCCCGCCCGCAGAATACTGGGGAGCTGAGGCTCCTGTGTGCGGGGAAGACAGAGCGGGCGGAAGGTTCTAAAAATATTTCCGGGTGGGTGAAGGTGAACAGAGACAGAGAGGTCACCTGCCTGTGGCTGTGAGGCCTGGTGTCGAAGACAGAAAAACCTATACATGGACACCCTGCCCATGGGAACAGCCACGCACACGTGGTGCTGTTTCTAAACACTGTTTGTACTGATTTGTTACACAGCACTAGCTAACTAATACAAGAGGAGACTATAGTCATGGTAGGTTAGTGACAGGAATCCATCCTGAGGAATGGGTTCTCAGATGTTTCATCACTGTGCCAATCTTACATATCCCTATGTAAAGATACACAGGGTAGCCTGCTCCACACCCATGCTGCAGGGTACAGGACCTTCACACATGGGTGCCACCAAGTGAAGCAGCTACATGGTGTCTGACCGTATTTAAATAAATCACTCCAATAACAGAATAAAAATAATACTTGCTGAATACACAGGTAGTGGTTTGTATGCTAAGAATCATATATATGCTAATTAAGAGCATATATATATATATATATATATATATGCTCATTTCATTATAACAGATATTACTATTTATTTCTGATAAATAAAAATTATAAACACATTTGTTCATTTAGTTATCCAAACACATAGGGGTCATTTCCTTTCCTTTTTTTCTGGTACTGAGGATTAAACCTAGGGCTTTTGCACTGACCTCCATTCCCAGCCCTTTCTGGTATTTATTCTGAGACTGGGTCTTGCTGAGTGGCTAAGTTGCCCAGGCTGGCTGGGATCAAACTTGAGATCCTCCTGCCTCAGCCTCCCAGAGGCTACAATGCCAAGCATAGGCCACGCTGCCCAACTGTATTCATTTTTTGTGAAAGAAAAAAATTGACCAAAATTAAATATGTATTTAACTATCACAGCACATCGTTATCATTTGCTTCTTAGGAATGACAACATTGAGTCACCAAGAAAGGAGCAAGCAGCTGAGGGTCACATGTCAGAAAGGCCAGTTAGGACCCAATCCCAATACAAGTGCCTCCCCATGACTCGGGACTGAAGCTGCCAATAAGAAACACTGGATAGGGGGTGGAAGGTGAACTGGATGAGGGCTCGGCCGACTGGCCCACTGCTTGCTTCTGTTGATAAAGTTTTATTGGCACACAGCCAGGCTGTTCATCACAAGTCACCTTGGCTGCCTGCTCCTGATAAAGAGACGGCTGCAGGGAGCAGGTAGCCTGAAAGACACATGGGTGCACTCGGGCCCTTCCCAGGAACAGCAAGCTCATCCCTGACCTGGAGCAGAGTCCGGAGGGCCTTGGGTTCCAGGCACAGACCATGCACAAACCTTGAAGTTTTCTGAGCAAAGTAATACAGCAAAAATAATGTTGGTGAGCTTCATGTGCTAGAAGTTGCGGGGGGAGCCTACGGTCCCCCAAACACAGCAACATCCTAGTAACTGCTCAATGACTACGTTCAAAATCACAAAACAGCATCTGTAATACAATAAAAAAGAAAGACACAAAGCAGGCATGGTGGAACATGCCTAGATCCCAGCACATGGGAGGCTGAGGCAGGAGGATCGCTATGAGTTCAGACCAGCTTGGGCTACATAGTGAGTTCAAGGACAGCCTGCATTACATAGTAAGACCCTGTCTCAAAAAAAAAAAAAAAAAGAAAAAAAAAAAGAAGGAAGGAAGGAAGAAAGAAAGAGAAAGAAAATGGAAAAACACAGGCCAGGCATGGTAGCACATGACTGTCATCCTAGGACTTGGAGGCTGAGGCAGGAGAATTGCAAGTTCAAGCCCAGCCTAGGCACCTTAGCGAGACCCTGTCTCTAAATAAAAAACACAAAGGGCTGGGGATGTCACTCAAAGAAGTTCCACAGAGCCAAAAGACAGTGCACTGGGGGTCACTAACTCAGGACTACCTAGCTTCGGAAGGGCTTTCTCATTTTCCCCCAAGTGCTCTTTTTGGAATCTCGTTCATTTCGGACTAATTTGAATATCATATATGAAAAGTCACAGGGAGTAGAACCTCCGGCCCGCGCAGTGGCTGCTCCTACCTCCCTCACGACGCGCCCCCTGCCCGGGGCCCTGCAGCGCGTGGCATGGGTGAGGAGGCCAGCGGGCACCAGCGGCTCTTCCTCTCCTTCGATGGAACCCAGAGCCTTCGCATGGAGCGACATCCACCGGCAGGAAGTAATGGACCTGGGGACAGTGATGCCAGGCGCGTGGCACATGCTGGCAATTCCAGCTATTCTGGAGGCTGAGGCAGGAGGATAACCAAGTTTGAGCCCAGCCTGGGCAACTCAGCAAGATCCTGTCTCAAAACAAAATAAAAAGAGCCGGGGGTATGGCTCAGTGGTGAGTGCTTGCCTAGGATGCCTGAGACCCTGGGATCCAGTCCCAGCACCTCACACAGAAAAGACTAATGACACAAATTAACTACCGCCTGTCACAAGGCCAAGGGCATTCGGAGGTGGCTGGCATGAAGGTGAGAGGTGGGATCAGGAGCAGGGTAACGGGTGGGAGCCGGTGATCGACAAGAGGGAGGGAGCGAGGGGAGGGGCGGAGTAAGTGTGGGTAATGGGGGGCAGGGTTAGGGTTAGGGACCCGGAAGCCTGAGCACCGGGAGACACCGTGGCTGCTTCCCAGGAGCTCAGGCTGGAGCAGCCTGGGGAGCTCGGAGTGCGGCCGGAGCCGGAAGCGGGCAGGTTCAGTAGTGGCTGGGTTAGTGGACCGGCAGGGTCCCGGGGACTGGGACGGGGACGGGGACGGGGACGGGGACGGGGACGGAACGGAGTCCTGTCCCCATGCTGACGCTCTGACAGCTGCCACGAGTGGTGAATTCAGGACAGACGCTGGGAACAACCGTGCCAAGGAAGGGAAGCTCTGGGCCTCGCGGGTGAGGGGTCGCCAGGCCTGCATCGGTTCCCATCTCGCGGGGCCATCGTGTCACTCGTGTCACTGGGTTCCCTCTACAGCAGGTCTCCCTGCAGGGCGCCGAGCGGGGTCCCCGGCCTGCACTCACTCCGTGCCAGGAGCTCCCCCCATGTGGCAGTCACAGGTGTCCCCAGACCTCGTGCAGCATCCCTGGGGGACAGGATCACCCTGGGGCGAGACCTGCTGCTCTAAGACACGAACCTCGAGGGCAGGAACAGCCAGGGGCCCGGCATTCTGCGACAGGCATGCATCCCCGGAGCCCGGGCTGCCGCAGCCCCTGTGCCAGCCCGTGCTGACATGCTAGGCACGTGGCAGAAGCGCCTCTCGGCCTTGGAGGCCAGATATAGAAAGTGGTGCTGTCTTTTGTACTGTCACTGAAGCTGTCACTCATCACCACGGCAACCATCTAAATATGTCACCTCCAGGCGCTGATTGCCAAGGCAGGGAGCGCGGAGGCTGGTGATGGCTCCCACCCAGGCGGGGTGCAGGCGAGGGGAAGGTCACATCACAAGGCTGATGGGGCCGGGTGGACCCAGGGGCCAAAGGACACAGCACCGAGACCCTTGGCTCCATGACCTTGGTGCTCCCGTGACCCTCCTGAGCCACCCTCCGATTAACACGCTCTGTCCACCACGCAGAGCAAATGTTTTCCGAGTGATTAAAGGCAGGCTGTGCCTGAGCACTGTGACGCCGAGACCCGAGGGGCGTCTCGGGCGCTGCAGGTGCTGAGCCGCATCCCTGTCCTCCACCCCTCCATGCGAGGAGCTCCCCTGGCTGTGACAGCCGCAGATGTCCCCAGACATCTCTCAGTGTGCCCTGGGCACAGAATTGCCCCGTTGTGCTCTGCAGCCATCTTCGCCCCCGCCCCTTGGAAGTGTAAGGCGCAGACATGCAGACGCTAGCGGCTTGGGAAGAGGCCAGTTCACAACAAGAAAAGAAAGAAAATGTGTACAAACTGATTTCTTTCTCCATTCACATTTAAAACAGTGGCAGAGTCCCACGGAAGAGTAGAGTGGGGACGCAGTCTTCCCTAGCAGAGGCACAGGATGCGGTGCTGGTTAAGAATGGGCCTGTTCAGCTTTGAGTGTCTGGCGCATACCTGTGGTCTTAGCTACTTGGGAGGCTGAGGCAGGAGGACCCCAAGTTCAAGCATCACCTGGACAACTTAGAGACTTAGCAAGACCCCGTCTCAAAATAAAAAATAAAGAGTGGACCTAGTGACACAAGTCTGTAATCCCAGCACTCAGGAGGCTGAGGCAGGAGGATTGCTGCAAGTTCGAGGTCAGCCTGGACTACAAACTGAGTTCAAGGCCAGCCTGAACTACAAAGTGAAACCCTGTCTCAAAAAGACAAATCAATTAATCAATATAAACAAATAAGAGGCCTGGGGATAGAGCTCAGTATGAAGGCCTTGGGTTCAATCCCTAAAAAAGAGGGATTGAATAAAAAAGAGAAAAAAAAAATCAAGCAACATCACCTGAGATATGGCAGGAGGAGGGCACATCCCCTTGCCTTTGTGGTGCTCCTCCCACGTCCACAGCCCCAAACAGACAAGACAAATGTCACACAAATGTCAGGAGATGGAGTCTTGCAAGTCCTCATCCAGGCCTCTTTCAAGTTATTCAGAGGACCAGGTTGAGAAGACCTGAGACCCCGCCTCAGCCATGGAGCAGGTGACAACGGATCCCACAGGGGTCCCGGACAGGGTCCGAAAAAGGACGTCAGGTAAGTTAAAGGGGTCCAGAGGCAGCATGGACTTGAAAGAGTCCTGTGTGTCAGCACCAGCGTAGTGACCACGACACGCGTCCCACGTCAACACGAGACATTACCAGGGACGCGGGCTGAGAGGCGAGTGGCGGCCTCTCTCTACTGAGCTCCTCGTTTTTCTGTAAATCTGAAACTGTTCTGAAATGAAGTTTATTAAAGAGAGAGCGAGGGAAAGACAGACGACAGGCAATTAGCTACTTACGTGAGAAAATGCTTTAGAAAGCGCCTAAGGGAACATTAGGTTCCCGTGACAGCACCGCATAATGAGCTGATTATATAAAATCTAGAGGAGAAAGAGGCTAAAAACAGGATATGCAAATCGGCAAGGGAAGTGAGCCTGCCGAGGAGAATGGGGTGGGGGGACGCGGTGGGGGCCCTGCCTTCTCCTCCCCAGCCCGGTGACAGCGCCCAGGACCCCCGCGCTGCGGCAGGGAGGAAGGCTCTGGGACACCCGAGGGGATCTCGGGGCAAGGCTGAGGTGCAGCCAGGCCTGGGCTGCAAGAGGGCAGCTGCTGCTGCACGGAAAGTTCTAGAGCACGGGGATGACACTGTGGATGTGGCCTCTGGTCTCTCCGTGTGACACACCTGCACCTGCACCAGAGCTTCTCTGCATTGGCGCCAGTGTCTGGCCCCAGCTCAATCACCTGGGCGCTGCAGGGTGTACAGCGTGCCCAGCCGCCACCCGCTCCATGCCAGAAACAGCCAGTGCGACCACCATAGCATCCCCACACACACCCCAGGGGAAAGAATCACCCCCATGAGAACCGCTGTCCTACATGTTAATCTACCCAATACTCCCACAGGGTACGGATCAGCCTCATTCTACAGATGGGGAAACGGAGGCTCAGAGAGGGGATAAAACCAGCACTCGGCCGTCTACCCCGGAGACAGCCTCAAAGAGGAGGACGTCATCAAGAGTGTCAATCCCATGCCAGGAACACAGCTCAGCGGCACAAGTACCTGCCTGGCAAGTGCAACGTCCTGAGTTCGATTCCTTGTACCAAAAAAAAAAGTATCAAACCCATTTGGGGGTGGGGTGCTCACCTGTCATCCCAGCTACCCCAGGGACTAAGCTAGGAGGACCACAAGTTTGAGCCCAGCCAGGGCAACTTAGCAAGGCCATGTCTCAAAATGAAACTGTTCTTAAAAAAGGGGCGGGAAGCCCAGCACGGTGGCACACACCTGTAATCCCAGCACTCAGGGAGGTTGAGGCAGGAGGATCGCAAGTTTGAGCCCAGTCTGCACAACTTAGTGACAGACCCTGTTCAAGACAAAATGAAATAAAAGAGGAAGAAGGGGCTGCGGGTGTAGCTTGGGCAAAGACTGGGGGTTCAATCTCCAGCACCAGAAAAAAGGTAGGGTGGAGATGTAGCTCAGTGGTGAGCACTTACCTAGCGTGAGCAGGGGCCCGGGTTCCATCCCCAGCACAGCAAAAAATAAAAAATAATAGCAAGGCCTCTGGATTGGGCAACGCTGATAAAACAGATGTGCCAATGGCCAGGGGCTGCAAACCTGTGGTCCCAGGGCCAGATCTGGCCAAACACTTGACATAAAGTTTTACTGACACACAGCCATGTACACTCCTTTGCATGCATCTACGGCACTCGTGCAAGGCAATGGCAGAGCTGAGCCGCTGTACAGAGACCTCTTGGCTACATCCCCAGCCCGTTTTTATTTTTTAATTTTGAGATAGGGTCTTGCTAAGTCTCTAATTTGGCCAGGCTTGGCTTGAACTTTCAATCCTCCTGCCTCAGCTTCCTGAGTAGCAGCACTGAGCTCTTCTTTGCAAACTCTGGGTTAATATCTTGTTGAAGAAACAAAGAGAGCCTCCTGGGGTAGAAGGAATTCCTCCTGGTGCTGGCCAAGGTGGCCAGCCAGGGGCTCCCCGACTACACCACTGGACTGGTGGCCTGCACCTTCCCCGCCGCCTGCTCCCTGGAACCAGCTGGACACAGCTCTGTGTCCCCAAGGCCCCCAGCACCACCCGCTGCTTGCCACTGTGGCAGAGCCGTGGTCCACGGCAGGCTGGTGCACAGGCTCCAAGATGCCAAGATTGGCCCGCAGTGCCTGCTGGGAAACTTGCTGAACTCTCACCTCGGGCACAGCGCGCGTCCCGGTGCTGTGAGTCACAGGAAGCTCGCTGATCTCAAGGTCACCTTCATGCATGGTCTACCCGCCCCCACACTGCGGCCTTCAGGACCGAATCCTTCTCCGGGGCCGGCACTGAGCAGAGCCCCAGGCCTCCTGGCTCCACACCAGCCTCCCTTCAATTGTGCCCCCCGCAAGCCTGTCCCTGTCCAAGGAGTCGACTTTCCACCGGGTTTTACAAAACCTTCTTTGCTCAGGGTGACACGTGAGCTGCCACGCTTCTGGTGGCTGCACTAAGGCCCGGAGGGAAGAGGTCCTGGGGCCGCTCATCACCCCGGATGTCACCCCGGAGCCCTGGCCAGTGCTGGCTGCCTGTGTCTTCACGCCAGCCCTGGGTGCCAAAGCCCTGCTCGCTGAGCAAGGCTGAGAGGTACCCTTGCCCCCCTCGCTCCGCCACACCTCCCTGGGCACCGAGGGCTGCCACCCAGGACCAGGGGTCAGTCCCGTCAAAGGCAGCAGAGGGCTCACCAGTCTGAGTTCTGCCCCAAGGCCGCAGGAGTCAGGGAGCCCTGGAGACAGAGACAACACCAGGCTCCATCAGAGGCGACACAGGGTCACCAGCTCTTGCAGTTACTCAGAGAAATAGGAAGATTTTATGTTGCAAAGTCTCCTGATTTTTTGTTGTTGGTGGGTTTTTTTGTTTTGTTTTGTTTTGTTTGCCGGTACCAGGAATCGAACTCACAACCTTGCACTTGCCAGGCAGGCACTGTGCCACTGAGCTAAATCCCCAGCCCCATTTTGTTGTTGTTGTTGTTCTCAGGATCAAATATACGACCTTCTCAATAAGCTACATGCCCATCACTTTTTATTTTTTATTTTAAGATGGGTCTTGCTAAGTCACTAATTTGCACAGGCTGGGCTAGAACTTGAAATACTCCTACCTCAGCCTCCTGGAGTGCTGGGGACAGGTGTGCACACCCAGCTGGTGACTCCCATCTTCCCAGCAAACCCTGTCTTTTGCTGGCGGAAGAAGCAAGCCTCCATGCTGGCAAGCCCTAATGTGCCAGTGGCCAAGGAACGCAGAGTGGCCTCAGCCAAGAAGAAACTAGAATCTTCTGATGACTGTAGGAGTGACAAGGATGGAGATCCTTCCTGAGCTGAGTCTCAGAGGCAACCACAGCCTGTGATAGCTAAGGAGGGGGACAGCTAAGCTGTGCCCAGATTCCTAACCCAAGAAACTGTGATACAAGAAGTATGTGTTGTTATGACTTATTACACTGGTGCCAATTTGTTATGCAGCACTAGCTAACTGATACAAGACTGTTTCTAAGATGCTACCCTCAAAGGATAAGAATCTGAAATATATTTAACAGCACTCGGGAGGCTGAGGCAGGAGGGTTGCTGCAAGTTTGAGGCCAATCTGGGCTACAAAGTGAGTTCAAGGCCAATCTAAACTGCATAGTGGGACCCTATTTGAAAAAGACACACACAGACAAAAAAACAAATGATACAGATTTGTACTGCTGGAAATACACACAAGCTGTGCTACCCATCTCTAAGGTGCTCCCGTCAAACTGATCATCATATTGCAGCACAGCGTGAAGAAGCACAAGGTCCCCTAAAAAGCCTGCTGGAAGATCAAAGGGGATACGTGCAGGGGCGTGACATCTGGGGCTGCTGCAGAAAGCACAGGCATCTTTCTCTAAGGCTCCAAACTCAGATTTTCCCATTCGACAGGATCTCCTCCATAGGGTAATTTTTCTGCATAACCAAGCTTGAAAACTGTATAGTGAAAAGTCATCAGAAACTGACCCAGTTAGGAGGCTGGGTGTGGTGGCACACACCTATAATCTCTGCACTTGAGAGGCTGAGGCAGGAGAATCATCACTTCGAGTGTGAGACCAGCCTGGGCTACAAAGTGAGTTCAAGGCCAGCCTGAAGGGCTGGGGATATAGCTCAGTGGCATAAGTGCCTGCCTGGCAAGCACAAGGTCCTGAGTTCGATTCCCGGTACAAAAAAAAAAAAGAAGGAAGCCAAATAAGCAAGGGACCTTAGCAACTGGGCTGGGGGTATAGCTCAGCGGCACAAGCGCCTGCCTGGCAAGCGCAAGTTCGTGAGTTCGATTCCTGGTCAAAAAAAAAAAAAAAAGGCCAGCCGGAACTGCATAATGAAGCCCTGTCTCAAAAAGATTAATAAAAAAAAAAAAGAAATAAAGGCCGGTTAGGAAATAGTGCTGATGTATATACCACACTACCTTTCTTAAAACAGAACTTCCGCAACACCTCTCTCTCTGGCTGAGACTACAAAAGAGGAAATCCAGATGTTTGCACACTGGGCAAGGAATGCTGTGACACCCGGCATCACAACAGGGTTACAAACTGCCTCATGCTCCACACACAGCCGCCCCCGCCCCTGCGCCAGCCGCTCCGTACCACGGGCCTGGCTGTAGCAAACCAAAACAGACCATCTCTTGGGGACAGACACACAGCGGTAATGTTCAGAGGGCCCCCACGTTCTTCAGGTCTCCTTGTACTATGGGGCGCCTGAGGAAGCCCCCAGAGCACCTCGTGAAAAGGCAGCAGGCGCAAGAGTTCCCCCTCTGGGAGTCTGGCTTTTTGCACTGGCCAGGCTCAAAGGAAGGCTTGGAGGGCGACGGGTCCCACACGCACAGCCATGTTCATGGCCACCCGCTGGAAACAGGAAGCATAAAGGCCAGAAGAGGCCGGGGTAAGACGTAGGCAAGGCCGCTGGGAGCTCAGCGTGCTGGAGTATCAGCTGTGGAACCAGGCTGGCGAAAGACTAGGAAATGTGAAATTACATGGTCCTCTGCTAAGTGCAGGACCGAAGGACTACACGGACCTACGCTGGCTCAGGTACAGCCATGCAAAGAACTGCCGGGGACACTGCCCTTGATCCTACAGCATGTAAAGAAAATACCCAGGCATGGTGGTGCACACTCATGACCCCAGCACTTGGGAGGCTGAGGCAGGAGGATCACTGTGAGTTCAAGGGCAGCCTTCTCAAAAACAGAAGAAAGAAAGAATGAACAAGAAAGAAAGAATGAACATCTTTACAGAGGAACTGGGGCCAGGAGGTGATTCTGCTTCCAGGGGATTCTCAGCAATGCGCTGAGACCCTCAGGGGTCTGGCTATTCTGAGGCACAGGACTGGGGACCCTGCGTCACTTCCCAAGAACCCCAGTCTAATTTCATGTTGGCCGCAGGAAAAGCCAGAGGGAGCCAGTGGGCCCAGACCTCCCAAGAGTCTCAGTGGCGGGAGCTTCCTCGCCTTGACGGCCCCTCGGTTCTGAAACGACGCCACCGTCTTCGTTAGAGACCAAATCTGTGTCACCGCTGTAGAGGGAAAAGGGCGACTTAATTACACTTGTGAATGCGTGTGAGGATCCTGCCAGGTCACCGCCAGGAGTGCTGGCGGCAGCGCCTTCGGGGCAGGGCTGAGCTCCCGGAGCGCAGAGTCCCACGGGCGGGTGGCGATTACAGCTGAAGGGGGAGTGCCCGGCACAGGTGTCGGGGGGCGCCCAGGGATGCTGCTCGGCACACACAGCGCCTCAAAGACAAAGCCCTCACAGACACTCCACAAGCCCCTCTTGTCCCCAGCCCGACATTTCCAACTCTCTTGTCACCCATGCCTGGTCACCAGTTAGGAAGAGGGGCCCTGACCAGAGGAGGAGGCTTCTGGGTTGATTCCAACCCTGTCGCTGCAGGGTGCATGCGGGACCACGGGTGTGGAGCCCCAGGGTGGCGTGACTCTGGCCAGTGGCATCGCAGGTCCTGAAGTGGCCACTGCCAGGCTCAGGTATGGAGTCAAAACAGTAAGAAAAGATCCTGGTGCAGAGATGCATGGCTGTCACCCCAGCACTCTGGGAGGCTGAGGCAGGAGGATCACAAGTTTTAGCCCAACCTGGGCAACTTAGCAAGCACCTGTCAGAAAATAAAAAAGAAGTGGGATGCAGCTCAGTGCAAAGGTCCTGGGCTCAAGTTCAGTGCTGAAAAGGGGAGGGGAGGAGAGGGGAGGGAAAAGCCAGGAGCACAGTTACTAGGTAAGCTGTCATCTCTCTAGGTCCTCCCGACCTGCTCACACAGTTCAGCCAGCTCTGCCACCTGTTATTGGGGGGGACCAAACGCTACTCAGTCTCCCACTGGGGGCTCAGCTGGGACACAACAATGAAATGCATGTGGCCTCAGCTTCCCCATCCGCAACACACTAGGAAGGACCAGAGAACGGGTCACCCTGGTAGGATCAGGACGGTCGCCCTGGCAGGGCCAGGCAGAGGCAGCTCCCGGATCCGCAGCTCTTGAGGTCAGGAGTGGCCTTTGGGGTCCTGTGGTATCAGGTTCCTGCCCTGGGCCCTCCCAGCCTCTCAGGCCGCCCCCCACCCCTGGAAACCAACAGCCAGACAATTCCTTCTGCTTCTACACAAGTTTAGCTCCAGAGCCAGCCTGTCCTGGCTTCTACTTTGGTGCCTCCACAAATATGCTTAATCCTCCCCTTGCTTTGGTTTATGTCTAGGATAGCATTTGGGGGAAAAAAAAAATACAAATATTAACATACACTATAATACTGAAGCCTCACTATGTCATAGTGTCCTGTATGTGCCAGAAAATTCTGGAAGGTTCTGGAAGGTTCCAGAATGCTCTAAAATTCGGCACCTTCCACTTCTTACAGATCTTGTTCCCCCAGCTCCTACTCCCTGAAAGCAGGTTGGACCTTTCAACCCACTGCTTTCAATTCTGCATTCTACTGCATTCTCACAATGAGCTCCTTCCACAGCACCTGTTACCTGGGCCTGGCAAAGCCTAAATCAAAGACATGACCCGCTTTGCTGCCCCAAAGCAGAGGACCTCAAGGCTTAACACGAGAACCTGTCAGTGTCTGCTGCTTAGCTGGGCCTGAGCTACAGCTGAGGAGGGAAGTGGCAGTGTCCCTTCCATCCTGGAAGTGTCCCCTAAGGACTGTCAAGTGCCTCAAGCTCTCACAGGTTTTTTGGTAAAATACACTTAAAATGACATTTACAACCATTTTAAGGTGTGCAATTCAGTGGTGTTAAGTATATTTCAATTAAGTATATTCATGTAATTCTCTCCTATGTTTCCTGAGCACCCTGTCACCCCAAAATGAAGCTCTGTCCCTATGAGCAGTCATTTACCTTGTCCCCTCCCTAGCCCCAGGCACCCACAAGTCTAATTTCTGTCTCTGGAGTCACCTAACCTTCGTGTTTCCTGTCCATGGAGCTCACACTGTGTGTCCTGTGTCTGGCATTTCTCACTGTGCATGACAACCTCAAAATCTGTCCAAGCTGTGGTGAGTGTCAGAGCCTTGTTCCTTTTCTTGGCTACCTAATATTCCAGCACATTGACAAACCTCACTGTGTGTGTCCATCCATCCAACCTGGGCTGCTTCTCCCCACTGGCTACTGTGAATTGCACTGCTGCAGACATTCTTGTACCAATCATTTCACCAATGTGTGTTTCCACTTCCCTTATGCACATACCAAGGACAAGAACTGCTGGCTCAGATGGGAGCTGTGTTTAACCTGTACAGGAGCTCCTTCCCTTTAGCCTGCACCACTGCATACTCCCATCTCTGCGCACGAGGTTCCGGCCTCACACTGATTGCGCCTTCTTATCCCAGCCACCGCAGTGGGTGTGAAGCAGCCTCTCTCTCCCGCTGTGTCTGATGGGCGTTTCCCTAGGACTACTGACACTCACCATCCTTCCATGCAGCCTTAGCAGCGTGTGTACAAGAAGCCTCCCACACCCGATGTCGAGGGCAGGAGGAAGCTGATCCTTTCTGGACTGAAGGGAAACACAGCTGCTTCCATCACAGAGATAAGAGACTCCATATGCCAGGTGCTATCACTATAGTGCTCGGAAGGCTGAGGCAGGAGGACTGCAAGTTCAAACCTAGCCAGGACAATTTAACAACTTAGGGAGATTCTGTCTCAAAAATAATAAAAAATAGGTTGAGGGTGTAGCTCAGTGTCAAGGCCCTGAGTTCCATCCCCAGCACTGCAAAATAAAACAGAAGAAAAGAGAGAAAGAAAAGAAAAAAAGACAGCACTCAGGAGGCTGAGGCAGGAGGATTGCTGTGAGTTTGAAGCCAGCCTGGGCTACAAAGTGAGTTCAAGGCCAGCCGGAACTGCATAGTGAGACCCTGTCTCAAAAAGAAAGAAAGAAAACAAGCAAGCATGCAAGCAAGCCGGGCATGGTGGCACACGCCTGTAATCCCAGCACTCGGGAGGCTGAGGCAGGAGGATAGTTGCGAGTTGAAGACCAGCCTGAGCTACAAAGTAAGCTCAAGTCTAGCCTGAACTGCATAGCGAGACCCTGTCTCAAAAGGACAAAAAAAAAAAAAAAAAGAAAAGAAAAGAAGAAAGGAAGGAAGGAAGGAAAACAGGAAGGAAGGAAGAACAGAACCTAATGTAACTCATGGCATGGTCCCAAGGTAAGACTCACGGGGGTCACTGAGGGCCTGCCGGAGTGTGCACCGCTCAAAGCCGCCCGGCACTCCCTGGTCCGCAGCAGCTCCGGAGCCTCCCATGGGAAAGTGACAAGTGGATCACAGAGGACAGAGACGGCCTGTGGTTTCCCATGAGATCAGCATGGTTCTCTGACCTCTGAGTTAATACAGCTGCTATAACAAAGGCCCACTGGCTTAGTGGGTTAAAACCACACAAATGCCCCCTTTCACAGTCTGCAGGGCAGACATCTACATGCAGGGCAGCTCCTACGGGGGGTCTGGGGAGCACCCAGGTCCCTATCCTGGCTCCTAGCGGCGCCCACAGTCCTTGGCTCGTGGCCCCTTTCTCCATCTGCAGAGCCAGCAATGCCTTGACTTCAGCCTCTCAGCTTCTCACCCTCCCTCACCTGCTCAGGAGGACCCTGGGGAACACCCGGCCTCAGGTGTCAGGTCGGTCCCCCTTTGGGGCCTGCATGTGACCCCATCTGCAGAGTCCCTTCTGCCATTAGGGCGGCATATTCATGGGTCCAAGGACAAGGAAGGGCAAATGTTTCTCTGAATGAAAAGGCTGCGTGGTCCCCACCCTGCGCATTGACTACTTGCTACTCTCACCTGCCTGGGAGGAGGAAGCAGCCTCTTTTCTAGACAAAGAAAAAAACAGAAGCTCAGGCTAAAGAAGAAAGTGCCAGGAAGTCCCTGCAGAGCTCAAAGGAGACTGGAGAGCTCAGCCACTCCCATGTCACCCTCAGTGTCACCGAGACACAGAGTCAAACCCAGACAGAGAACAGAAGCGCGGTGACACATACCTACGATCCCAGCTACTTGGGAGGCTGAGGCAGGAGGGTCAAAAGTTCAAGATCAGCCTGGGCAACTTCGTGAGACTGTCTCAAAATAAAAAAATAAAAATGGCTGGGGGTGTAGCTCAGTGGTACAGCACCCATGGGTACCAAAAGTATTGTTGATCTCCAGCAGCAAAAATAAAAAGCTGCCTTGGGCTGGCCACTCCCCGCACCTGCCTAGGCTGGGCTAAGGGAGGGAAGAGGGGCTCAGGGCATGGCCAGGGCGCTGATGAACAGAACAGAACAAACCCCAAAGGACTGAGCTGTAAAAGAAGCTAGAAGTGGACAAAAATCCCACTGGACACAGAGGCGCAGGGCACAAGTCCATGGGTTTATGACAGCAGATCTCAGTCCATGCAGGGATGTTCAGGGCTGTGCGATTCGCAAGAGCCGCAAAGTGCAAAGAGCCCAAGCACACGGGAGGGAGAGGGAGGGCGAGGGAGGGCGAGGGAGGGCGAGGGAGGGCGAGCAGATGCACACAGTGTGCTCTCCCGGCTGCCAAACACAAGGCAGATGGGCCCTGAGGATATTGGCTCCTAAAGGAAGCCAGCAGAATAGACCGTAGGTCCGTGACTTGGCCGAGCAGGCGAATGCAGACACAGGAAGTGGCCCGTGGGTGCCAGGGCCCGGGAGCCAGTGCTTCATGGGGACAGAGGGTCGGTTTGGGGAGACGGACAGTGGGCACAGTGGCACAGCCATGTCAGAGTGCTTAATGATGCTAAGCTATGATGGGTAAAGCAGTAAATGTTAGGTGTGATTTACCACAATCAAAGATACAACATGCCCGTCACCCCAGCACTCGGGAGGCTGAGGCAGGAGGATTGCCGTGAGTTTGATGCCACCCTGGGCTACATAGTAAGTTCAAGTCCAGCCTCATCTACATAGTGAGACCTTGTCTCAAAAAACAAAAACAAAAACAAAACCTCAAAGCAAAAAAACAAACAAAAACAAACAAACAAACAAAACCCCAAAGCAACAGAAAAAAATCTAAAGCAAACAGTGCAGGTGATGGCAGAGCGCTAGGTGGAGAGGTGGCCAGCCATGGGCCCATGTGTACATTTGCTCCATAGCAACCTCCGTACCCAAAGGCGTCCTCCTCAGAGACAAGGCCTGCCGGTTGGGGGGTTGGCGCCCAGCACCCACGGCACCCCGTCATGCTGACTGAGCCAGAAGGGGCCACTAGAAAGAGGTCACAGTAACACCAAGCGCCCGGTCTACCTGTCTGCCATCCCATGGGACCTGCCCCAGAGACACCGGGCTGCTCCCTGGGGTCCCCTCATCCCGGCCCCCACCGCAAGCACCACCCCACCACACAACCTGCTCTCCAGCAACTTGTGCTGCCAGGGTGGTGCCTGTCCTCAAGAAGCAGGCGGACAAGAGTGCAAATGAGGCAGACCGGTTTTGTCACCTGTGTCTCCACTCCGGAGAGACCCAAGTCTGCAGCTTTTTCTTTTCCTTCTCCTCCTTTGTTACACAGAGCTGGTGGCGGAACCAGGGCTTCTTGCATGCTAGGCAAGCCCTGGGCCCTAAACTACAACCCCAGCCCTTTTTATCCTATGACTGGGCCTCACTAAATTATCCAGACTGGCCTTGAACTCACAATCTTCCTGCCTCAGCCTCCAGAGTAGCTGAGATTAGAGGCCCGTACCAGGGCACCTTGCTTCTCCTTTTTTTTTTTTTTTTAATTATTTTGGGTTTTTTGTTTGTTTGTTTGTTTTGTTTTTGAGACAAGATCTTGCCATGTAGTCCAGGCTGGCCTTGAACTCACGGCCATCCTCCTGTCTCGGCCTCCTGAGTGCTGGGATTATAGGAGAGCGCCACCACGCCCGGCTCTTCTTTCTTTTTCAAACCGAGACATCTTGCACAAGATTTTAGCTGCCCTAAACAACCAGGCAGCCTGATGTTCATTTCAGTTCCCATAGGCCAAGCGCCCCGCCAAATCCAGATCGACCGGGCTCTTATGTGTCAAATCAGCAGGAAAACCTTGCACCCCAACACCCTTCCATGTTTGTGGCCAATGGGTAACACAGGGAGTGTGCACGAGGTCAAGAGCACAGGGGTCACTGGGAGGAGTCAAAAGAACAGGAGGTTTGTGGGACAGAGGACTGGAATCGCAGTGTGCAGCTCGGCTGTGCTGTGCGTGTCCCCCAAAGGACAACTAGCAAGGCCTGGTCCCGCGGAGTCGGGTAGGGGAGGCACCTTTAGGAGGCGGGGCCTGGCGGGAGGAGCTTAGGTGGCTGGGGCGTGGCTGCTGGAACCTAGGCCCAGTCCGCTGGTTCTCCGCCTCCCTCTCCCCTACCACAACTTGCTGCCACCCACAGCCCTCCCCGGGGATTGACCCAGGAGGCCCTCAGCCTGCCCCTCGAGGTCTCTGAGCCTCCAAAACTGCGAGGTAAAAAAACTTTCGTCTTTGTAAGCTAGCCTGTGTCAGGCCATTCTTCACAGCAACTAACACACCCAGCACCGGTACCCTGGGTAAGCTGGGGCTCCTACGGCCTGTGGCAGCCGATGAGTACCAGGCAGCCAACCAGCCAGGTAATCCCAGCTACTCCGGAGGCTGAGGCAGGAGGATTGTGAGTTCAGCTCCAACCCAGGCAATTTAGGGAAATCCTGTGTCAAAAATTTAAAAGACCCATGTGCAGTGGTACACACCTAGAATTTAGCACTCTAGGAGGCTGAGGCAGGAGGATTGTGAGTTCAGCTCCAACCCAGGCAATTTAGGGAAATCCTGTGTCAAAAATTTAAAAGACCCATGTGCAGTGGTACACACCTAGAATTTAGCACTCTAGGAGGCTGAGGCAGGAGGATCACAAGCTCAAGCCCAAACTGGGCAATTTAGAAAGACCCTGTCTCAAAAATAAATAAATAAGTAAGTAAGCAAGTAAAAAGGGCTGTGGGTGGAGCTCCCAGTAGGCACACTATCTTGGGGGTTGGGGAGACGCTAACTGGGTTGGAGATGGAGCTCAATGGTAACTCCTGTGCTTAGCATTCACAAGGCCCTGGGCTCCATCCCCAGCACAACAATAAATTTTAAAAACTGACAATGTGATAAGCACCGCTAGCTCACGGGCTATGTAAAAACAGGCTGCAAGCCGGATATAGCCTGTGGGCTGCGGCTGGCTGAGCCCGGGCCTGGACAATCTCAGCGGCCCTTCTGGATCCAGCTTTCTAAGATCCTGATTCTAAACAGACACACAGGAACTTTCCAACCCAGGACTCAGCTCAGCCTGAACGAAGCCCCTGACCTTGAGTGCACTGTGCATTTTACTCAGGCCCCCACGCCCTGCTTTTATTTAACTTAGAACTGCAAACTGTGGGACCCCAGTTCACAGCCACCGAGAAGAGGTTCCCTCCTTCCCCTGCCTGCCTGGAAGACACTGCGGCAAGGGCTATACGGGTTTCTGGTGTCTCCACTTGCAAAGCAGATGGACAGGACTAAAAATGCTCCACAAGGCGCCTGAACTCGGAGATGTCCTCACGTGGCTCCTTGAGCTGTTTGCTGCTGACACTTCCCCTGTGCCAGCAGGGATGGCGACCGCTGGCCAGGGCGGCCCCGGGCGCCTGTGGTGCCTTGTCTACAACTGGGAGAGGCTCTGGGTGCAAAATCCACGCCACACTCCCAAGGGTTAGCAAGAAAGACTTGAAAATAGCTCCAGCCAGCCAGGAGTGGCACGTGCCTGTCATCCAGCACTCTGGGAGGCTGAGGCAGGAGGATTGAAAGTTTCAGCCCAGACTGAGCAATTTAGCAACTTAGCAAAGCCCTGTCTCAAAATAAAAATAAAAAGGGCTGAGGATGTAGTTCAGTGGGAAGGTCCTGGGTCAATCCCCAGTACTGGAAAAATTATTATTATTATTATTATTATTATGTTTTTTTTTTTTTTTTTTTTTTTTGCTGAGCACAGTGGTGCCTGCTTCTAATCCTAGCTACTCAGGAGACTGAAGCAGGAGGATCTCAAGTTCCGGGCTAGCCTAGGAGACTTAGTGAAATTCTGTCTCACAATAAAATTTACAGAGAGCTAGGGGTGTGGCTCAGTGATAGAGCACTTACTTAGCATTCATAAGGACCTGGGTTCAATTCCCCTGTACTGTAAAAACAAGTTTAAAAAATAAACTTTTAAAAGTCAGTTTTTCCTTTCTGCCCCTCCCCTTTTGACCGTGGCTTAGAGAATCTAAAACTGGGTGTGAAGCTCTCATGTTTCTGTGGGAAACAAGCAGGTTCTCAGGGTAGAAACCACAGCAGAGCCATTCGTGTGAACGCCGTGCCGGGGCTCGTCCTTCCCGGGCACTGCCAGCCGTCATCCCGCCACGGCCTTTGCACAGGGAACCCGAACAGCCCAGTGGCTGGAAGAGTAGAGGGCACCCAGGGCTTCCAGGGCAGTAAAGTTACTTGTTTTTTTGTGGCACTGGAGACTGAACCCAGGGCCTTCACACTGAACTCCAACCCCAGCCCTTCTTAGTTTTTTATTTTGAGACAAGGTCTTGCTGAGTCACTAAATTGCCGAGGCTGGGCTCGAATTTGGGATCCTCCTGCCTCAGCCTCCCCAAATGCTAGGAGACAGGCGTGCACCACCATGCCTGAATGAATCTTTGAACAACACTCTAGAGGAGGATGTGTGTCATGACACCTTTGTGGAAATCCTCACTGCACAGCCCCCAGCGGAGCGGGGGAGGGCAGTACAAACCATGGCCTGGGTCCTTGACGTAACACAGCATCCTCGGGCAAGGGTGTTGATAGTCCTGAGGCCAGGCATGGGGCTGTTCCAAAAAGTAAAGCTAGTTCCATGCAATGACCGAATCACAAAGTTTTACTAGAAATAAATTAGCCCAGTGGCTCTCAACTAGGGGCCATTCTGTCACCCAAGGAAGATGAATGTGTGGGAGGAGCCCAGGGACCCCGCTCAGCATGCTCTAGTGCCCAGGACACCACCCCAGAGCACGACATGGCCCTGCTGTGCTCTAAAACCCTCCTTAGCCAGGTGTGGTTGCTAAGTCATCTCAGCACTAAGGAGGCTGAGGCAGGAGGACTGTTGGGAGTTCACAGCCAGCCTGGGCTACATAGCATGATCATGTCTCAAAAAAACCCAGAGAAACAAGTAGAGGAGCGGTTGAAGGGCGAGTAGGGGGATGGAGGGAAAAAGCCTTCTTCTCCTGGACTCCTGTCACTTTAATAACAATGGCATTTAATATTTGCCATACACCAGCACTCAGGAGGCTGAGGTAGGATGATCATGGCATTCAAGGCCAGCCTGGGCCATACAGTGAGTTTAAGACCAGCCGAAACTATGTAGCAAGACCCTGTCTCAAAAAAACAAAAAACAATTACTTGCCCAACGCCTTAAAATTCCCTCTGCTTGCTTTCTGTGCTTCAAACAACAGGCCAGGTGGTTGTGGGGAGGCTGCTGGGAACCTGGGCCCCCACCCCACCCTGGAGGCCCACACACTGCACTTCCCAGCCAGCAGCCCAGGGGGCCTCATGAGAGACAGGGTTCTCCTTTTTTTGCACCTTTTAATTTCCTGTTCTTTTTGGTACTGGGAATCAAACTCAGGACTTTGCACTTGCCAGGTATCTGCTGTACCACCGAGCTGTATCCGCCCTCCCCGCAATTTTCTGTCATTCCAAAAGGCAGACAGGAGAGGGGGAGGGAAGTGAGCAGCCAGGAGCACACAGCCCGGAAGCGGCCACAGTGTCCCCACGTGCGGGGGACAGGCACGGCTCTCTGAGTGTGCCGGTTGTGCTCCTGGCCACCTGACCCTGATACCTGGGAGTGGGACTTTATTAGAGACAAATTCTTAGGAGCTGGCGTGGTGGCGCACACCTGTGATCCCACAACTCGGGAGGCTGAGGCAGGAGGATCACTGCAAGTTTGAGGCCAGCCTGAGCTACATAGCGACACCCTGTCTCAAAAAATGAAAATATATGCAATGGTATTAACCACTGTTACCCTCCTATCATATCGGTTTGGAATCTTGTTTTTTGTGGGTTTTTTTCTTTAAAATTTTTTTTAAAAAATGAAAACAATTAAAGCAAATGGAGATATGGTCAAGCTAAGGCGAGGCTGTCCTGGAGTGGGCGGGCCCTGACCCAGTGACGAGTGTCCATCACAGAAGGAGACAGAGACACAGAAAGGTGGGCGGGCAGAGAGAGGCTGGAGTGACATGGCCACAAACTGGAAGCTACCCAGAGCCCAGGAGCTCGGGGGAGAGACGCCCCTGGAGCCTTCTTAGAGAACGCAGCTCTGCACCCCAAGATGTGACAAGGACATCACTCAGGATCCCCTGGAGCCAGGCTGCCCCCGTGTCTGGGTCGGAGCCCGACCCGGGGCATTGCGCATGACTGGCTGAAGACGGACTGACCCCGTTTGATCCGTACTTCAGGCTCTGATCAAAGCCGCTGTCCGCAGCCAATCACGGGGGTTGGGTCCTTGTCTCCCTCCCTTGAGCCGGGTTCCCGCAGGATGCCGCGATTTTGCTCCGCGGTACAAGCATTCAGACACCTGCGGCACGAACATCTGCGCTCAGAGCAGTCGCTCTCCGCATCTAAAACAATCTTCGTTGTTCGGAGATAAAATTCTCTCCCCTCGCTTCTGGGTTGGGTTAATATCTGAGCTCACAAAGGGTGGCCGGGTTGGGGCCAGAGGTGCCACTTCTGGGATGAGTGACACCAGGTTTGCGGGGACCCACATTTGTGGGGAGGGCTGTTTTGGCAGGGACTAGAATTTCACTATTGCAGCCATGGTTTTCTCTGTGAAAAATGCAGCGGTTTTAGTCTAAATCATCTGTTCTGTCACAGCCTGATACAGTGCGGGGTTTACAAGCAGGGACAGCTCTGGATGTTTCCGGGGACAGGTGTGGCTGTCACACTGGGGGACATTCTGGCACAGACTGGGCAGAGGCCGGGGACACTGCTCAGCACCCTGCATGCCTGGGATGCCCCACGGAGACCCCCCCGACTTCGATGTCACCCGTGTCCTGGCCACTGACCCACGGTAATGACGGAGGAAGCCTGGGTCATCCCTGGGCACACACGGGGCTCCCTGCCCACCCTGCCCTGGCAGCTTAGTGCCACTGAAAGTCCCCTCTGGCCTCTTCTCCAGGACCCCTGGGCTCCGGCCCTGTTCCTGCGTCTGGGTCCCCCGCACCCAGGCACCCGTGGGAACTCGGCCTGCAACCCCGACGCTGACAGCCAGGCAGGCGGCAGTGCCAGGAAGCTGTGACAGCCACAATGGGCCGGCTTCCGTCTCCACACCCCCCACGCCGCACACAAGCGTCCCATTCACGTGGCGCTCCCAGGGCCTGGCACAGGTTCTGAGGCTTCTCGCGGGCACAGAGCACGCCTTTGTTGAGTAGAGGAAGGAAGGCAGCAGCGGCTCAGATGCAGGAGACAGCGGTGCGGGCGCCCAGGAAGCTGGGGTGGGGAGGCAGCATCGGGAGCAGGGAGAAGCCAGAGGAAGGGGCTGCCCAGCCAGGCCCCCCACCAACGCCGGCTGGGCCAGCTGTGTGCGGCCCTGGAGGAGCTTCCGGCCCACAGTGTGGGCGGGGGGTGGTAAGAAGGTTGGGGAATGATGGCCAGTGCATGCTCTAAAGCCGATTCTGCCCATGCGGGGTCCACATCTCGGTGCTCAGGGCTGCTGAGCAAAAGAGCGAACAGAGCTGAGCTCCAAGGTCCCATCAGCATGGGAAAGGAGGGCAGACAAAGAGAGGACAAAACACCCCAAACCAACAACCCCAAATCCAGTTCAGTGGGTCACCTACTCCCAGGACAAAGCCACTTAAGTAATGACACAATCCCAACAGCTAACAGAGGGGAACAGTCTAGTGTCCCTGGAGGGGTGGAGGGACACACAGGTCCACTGACATACTGGAATATTACTCAGCCAAGAAAAGGGGCAAGGCTGTGACCCTCACCACAGCATGGATGGACCTTGAGGACACTGTGCTCAGTGAGAGATGCCAGACACAGAGGATGCACAGCGTGGGCTCCACGGACAGGAAACGCCCAGGACAGGCAAGCCCAGAGACAGGAAGTGGACTCGGGGTACCAGGGCTAGAGAAGGGACAGGTGACTGCTCAGAGGGAGAAGGGATCTTACTGGGGGAACAGAAGCTCTAAAATTGGCTTATGATGATGGCTGCACAATTTGATAAGTTTGAAAAAAAACCCTGAATTATCTGCTTAAAACGGCAGCATTTTAAAATATGCAAATAACACCTCTATTTAAAAAAGAAAACACAGAAGACTTCCCGCTTCGCAGGGTTCTCAGGAAGAACGAGCGACTGTGTCTACAAGCCCCTTGGAGCTGCCCACGAGCCCCACCACCCCCGCAACGGGACCAGACAGTGGTGAGGATTCCCCCGGAGCCCGGATGGAAGTGGCCCATCCCAAGGACAGGAGCAAGTAGCTGGGGCTGGCATGTGACAAAGAGCAGCTCATCCCAAGCCTCCAGCTTTCCCATGCAGGCACAGATGGTGACTTTTCCCCACTTTTCAAAGGACAGAGGACAAGTCAAAGGGTGGAATGAAACCGGACATGGTGCCACACACCTGTCATCCCAGCTCTCTGGGAGGCTGAGGCAGGTGGATCTCAACTTGGAGCCCAGCCTGGGCATCTTAGTGAGACCCTACCTCAAAATAAAAAAATATAAGAAGGCTAGAATGTAGCTCAGTGCAAAACCCTTGGGTTCCATGCCCAGTAGCACACACACACACAATAAAAATAAAAATACCATTTCTGTTTCCAGATGCAAATGAGAAAATCTGTTATCACACCTTGAATTGGAAAGATGCCTTTTACGTTACTCTCTGGTGTAGCTGGAAAATGCTTCGTTCAGTAAACACAAAGCTGAGTGCCTGCCCACGAGGGGAATTTATGTGTAGCTGCCTCTCCCTTCAATGACAGGGCCCCATGCTTTATTAACATGAGACAAGAACAGAAAATAATGGCATTACTCAATGGTTGTTTTTCTAAATAAAGTTCCTCTGTAAGACCATGAATTACCTGGAGATTTCAAGCTTCTTTAGAATAAGCTTCAGGCACTTTGTTAAAAGCAAAAAGCCATAGGCATGGTGGCACAGGCCTATAATCTCAGCACTCGGGAGGCTGAGGCAGGAGGATCACCGTGAGTTTGAAACCAGTCTGGGGTACATAGTGAGAACAAGGTCAGCCTGAACTACAGAATAAAACCCTGTCCATTAAAAGTCAACAAGAAGAAGAAGGAAGCAAATGATAAAAGTGGGCATCTTTGCCAGGTGTGGTGGCACACATCTGTAATACCAGCATTCAGGAGGCAGAGGCAGGAGGATCACTGTGAGTTCGAGACCAGCCTGGGCTACATAGTGAGTTCAAAGCCAGGCTGAACTACACAGCAAGACCCTGTCTCAAAAAGTAGGGGGCATCTTTCAATGCCTAGAGCCAATTAACCACAAATTCAAATCAATATAAGGGTTCAAAAGCCACAAAGAAGACTCAGATAGAAATAACTCAGTACACCTGAAAATTTTCTAAGAGCAGTATGATTTCTTTTCTCCTCCCTAAAGGACAGCACTAAACAAGCACAAACTCCGAATGGCCACACTTCCTGGCATCAAAGATGAGACAAGGGTCTTATTTAGTTCCCCTCACCCCGCAGTACAGGGGATTAAACCGGCGCCTCACACTGAGCTATATCCCAGCTTCACTCTTTTCTTTTTCTTTCTCTCTCTCTCTCTTCCTTCCTTTCTTTCAACAGTGTCTCACTAAGTTGCTAAGGCTGGGCTTAAACTTGGAATCCTCCTGCCTCAGCCTCCCAGGGTGCTGGAGTGACAGATAATGTGCCAACAGGCCTGGCTGAGATGGGTTCTTTAAATGGGCAAATAAGTTTCGTTCTCAGCCAGAATGACCCTGCTCCCAGAGGACCGCATGTCTGGGGACATACTCAGTTATCACAACTGGGGAACTTCTAACGTGGGGCAGGTGGAGGCCAGGACACCCGACAGAGCATGACCCAGCCACAGCGTGCACCATGGCTAGGCTGAGGAACCTCAACTGTATCATGAACTCAAGTTTAAAGCTCAAACTTAACAAGCATACAACTTGTTCCTAGTCTGATGGCTCCCTAGGGGAGCACATCTGAATGACTCCTTATGGGGTACCCCTAAGTCAGAAGAACCTGGGGACCTTCAGTTAAACAGATACACATATCCACTGACCGGACTTTGTCTTCTTCTTTCTATTTAGTTTTTATTTTCCTCCTTTTAGTAATGTGGCGGCACACACCTGTCATCTCAGCACTCGGTGACTGGGGCAGGCCCGGCCTGGGCCACTTAGCAAGACCTTGTCTCCAACTACAAAATAAACAGCCGGGTGTGGCAGTACACCCCTGTAATTCCAGCACTCGGGAGGCTGAGGCAGGAGGATTGTGGCGGGTGCAAGACCAGTCTGGGCTACAAAGTGAGCTCAAGGCCAGCCTGAACTGCATAGCGAGACCCTATCTCAAAAAAGCAAAAAAAAAAAAAAAAAAAAAATGGCTGAGGATAGAGCTGAGTCCAAAGGCCAAGGATCAATCCCAGTACTACAAAATGATAATAATAATAGTGAGACGTTTGGTCTCCCCCCGACCCCTGTCTCCCTCCCCCCCCCCCACTTGCACACTCTATTTTGAAGCTCTTGCGGGGTGATTCTCCTGTGTGCACCATGCCAGCCAGACTGGAGTCAATTCCACTTGTCTCCTCTCCTCCCCTCAGTGACAACCCCAGAATTCTCCTTCCCGCCCCACCTTCATTTAGAACGTTCGCTCCAGGCTTTTCCCCTCCCTCTGCAGCCAGGACCGGATCCTGGCAATGACCCTGCAAGTCCTAGCTCTGGCCCTTTTATTATTCTCACTTGGCGGGCGAGGAAAGAACACCTCAGAGGTGACACTGACGGGACAGCACAGGCAAACTCTGAACAGAAGCCTGTCACCGAGGGCCTGGATCTCAGGGTCACCCGCACACACCAGACCAGTTCAGGAACTCGGCAGCTGCTTTGCCGACACCCAGCAACGATCTGCGGATCTAGCTGGGGACCTGGTGCTTGGGATCGTCACGCCTGTCTTCAGCCGCCCACCTCCGGCCTCAGCAGCCCCCGCTATCCCGGAAAAATAAAGTGCCACCCACACCCCTCACTCGGTAGCATCAGCCCCCAAACTCCCACTGTCGCTCCTGAAAAATTCTGTCACCTGTGTCAGCTCTGCTGCACCTGAGGTGTTTGCCTCGCTGCACCCTCCACCCTGAAAGAGGCGGGGCAGAGTGCTGTAGACGCTGTCGGGGACTCGGCCCGACGCCCGCTCCACACGGAATGATCCGCACCGCCCCACAGAGCCGATCGCACCCTGACGCCTGACCATCAGATGTGGCCCCAGACCTCCGATCTCCTCTTTTCTCTAGCCAGCCTCTACACAGACTCCTGTCCCCAGGTCCCCAGCCCCCTGCCCTGGCTCCCCACATCCATCCCTTCGCACCCCAACTTCTCCTGAACCCTCCTCCACTGCACACTCTCCCCTGCCCCTCACACCCCTCTGGCAAAAGTCTGGTCCACCCACCCGCACCCCTCCGCTCCTCCCTGGCTCCTGCTCGGACTTAAACTTTGTCCCCGGGCTCCTTCCCAGCTAACCCTAAACCCCGGGTCCCCCAGTAATCACCCTGCCAGGGCAACTCAACCTCCCAACCCCGGCTGCAGCCCCCTCGCCGGCCAACCTGACGCCGTCCTCACACACTCTGCAGCCCCTTCCCCTGCAAATCCCGCTCCAAACGCCGTGCCCAGCGCCCCCCAACTAACTGGGATCCCCAGATCTCTCAGATAGCCCTGACCCTCCGATCAGCTCCGTCTGCTCCCCGGCTGATCTGGCCCTGCAACTCCTGGCTTCCTCCCAGCTGAGCCCTCTAACGCACCCCCAGCCCCCTCCTCACTAACCTGCACCCTCCCGCCCCACCCCTCCTCAGCGGACTCCGGCTCCCCACTCCGAGACCCCCTCCATAGTGAGCCGGGCCCCCGACTCCGGCCCCCGCCCAGCTGACCCGGTGCCCCAACTTCAGCCCCCTCTCCAGCTGACCCTGACCCCCAATCCCAGGGCCCTCGCCAGTGGACCTGAGCCCCCACCTCCGGCCCCAGCCCCCTCCACAGCGGACCGATCCGCCGCAGACGCCCTCACCTGCGCTACGGCCCGCCGCCGCCTCAGCCCCGCCGCGCAGCCGAACCCGCCGCCCCGGCCCGCGAGTGCGGGCTCCCTCTGAGGGGCGGAGCCTGCGCGCGGGGGGGCGGGCCCGGCGCTCCCTGAGTGACCAATCGAGATCCCAGACGCCGGAGGCCGGAGCAGGAGGCGGGGCGAGAAGCAGGCAGCGGGGTAGGCTGCGCCCAGGAGAGCAGGGCGGAGCTTCCGATGCGGGCGGGCCCAGAGGGCGGAGCCTTGAGTGGCACTGCCGCAGGCCATCTGCGAACTAGGAACGCGCGAGGAAGGCGGAGTTATGCTAATATGCAAATCAGCACGCTGTAGTGGGCTCCAAAGCGAGCAAAGAACAGGTTTCCAAAGGTGACTGCGTCACGTCAAGGCAGTTCTCATGTTCGAATCCCGGGCGCGGCGTGGAGTTCAAATTGCGAATCCTAGCTCCGGAGGCTCACTGCCCCGGGAAGAATGTCAAAAATAGTAACTGCAGCGGGACTTTTTTGAACACTGTAGAGTCTCCCTCTCATGGAACCCCCTGCGTAAGGCTTGAAAATGAAACGATTATTATTCCTGGTACTGAAGACTGAATCTAGGGATTCCTGAGTGCTCAGCAGGCTATCATCACTGAGCTACATCTCTATCCCTTTTTATTTTGAGATGTTTTCACTAAGGTATCCAGGCTGGCCTTAAATTTGCAATCCTCCTGCCTCAGCCTCCCAAGTGCTAGAATCGCAGGCGTGCACATCTGGAAGAGAATGAAGCTGTCGTATTTCATGGCCTCAGGAACTTTGTTCAAGGCTGAACCTCTGTGATCTCCAGCTGCTGGCCTCCAGGCTCATCTCCCTAGGACGCCTGTCTTCCCCGCAGGAACCTCTGTTCCTCCGGCAGGCGCCAGCTGTCCACCCCACCCCTGCAGGACTCGGGGAGCCCAGGCACCTGGGACGCACCAACCCTCCCACCTGCAACAGGACAAGGTTGCCTGAGTGCACACCCCCTAGAAGACAGAGTGTTCAGTGCAGTCGCAAACAGGAGGCCCACCAGGTACAGTGTGACCAAAACCCTTCACAATTTTAAATCTATTGGCAATGTTTTAAGATCAAGATATTTGGAGATGGGGCGTGACTTGGTGGTAGCCGAGTAGAGCATGTGTGAGGGCTTGGGTGCAACCCCCAGAACCAAATGCAGAGAGAGAAAAAATTATAAGAACATAATTTTAAACATCAGGAGCCAGGCATGGTAGCACACACCTGTAATCCAAGCACTTGGGAAGAGGAAGCAGGATAGCCAGCAGCCTGGGCTACATTGTGAGTTCAAGACCAGCCTGAACTATTCAGGAGGCTGAGGTAGGAGGATCACCATGAATTCGAGGCCAGCCTGGGCTACTTAAGCAAGTTCAAGGTCAGACTGCACTACACAGTGAGATCCTATCTCAAAAAATAAATCAATAGGGGGACTAGGGACATAGCTCAGTGACACAGTGCCTGCCTGGCAAGTGCGAGGTTGTGAGTTCGATTTCTGGTGCCACGCAAAAAAAAGAATGCCCAATAAAAATTGCTTAATAAATAAAATTTTAAAAAGAAATTGAAAACATGTAATTGTATACATGGAATGTTTTGAAATGTGTATACTTCCCGGACGAGCTAAACCAGTTCAAATCCAAAACTCAGATTAGAACATTTAAGGGTTTTTTTTAAATTCTTTTTTTCCTCTTCTCCTCCTTCTTTTCCTCCTCCTCTTCCTTCTCTCTCTCTCTCCCTCTCTCCTCAGATTCAAGTTTTAAGTAGTGATGAAAGCTATGTGTGGTGGCACACACCTGCCATCCCACTACTTGGGAGGCTGAGGCAGGAGGATCCCAAGATTGAACCCAACCTGGTCAATTTAGTGATTGAGTGAGACCCTTTTGCAAAATAAAAATTAAAAAAAAAAAAAAAGAAAGAAAGGACTGGCTGGGTATGGTGGCACATGCCTGTAATCCCAGCACTGGAGAGGCTGAGGCAGGAAGATTTTTGCGAGTTCCAGACCAGCCTGAGCTACAAAGTGAGCTCAAGGCCAGGCTGAACTGCATACCGAGACCCTGTCTCAAAAAGACAAAAACAAGAAAGAAAGAAGAAAAAAAAGGACTGGAAATGTAGTTCAGTGCTAAGGTCCTGGGTTCAATCCCCAGTGCTGCAAAAAAAGTTTTTCTTTTTTTTTTTTGTTTCTTCCCGGTACCGGGAATCAAACTCATGACCTTGCGCTTGCGAGGCAGGCACTGTGCCGCTGAGCTAAATCCCCAGCCCTCAAAGTTCTTCTTTTTAAGAAATAATAGAGACCTCAGTGTAGTTGTGTGTGTGTGTGTGTGTGTGTGTGTGTGTGTTTATGCGTGTTTGAGACAGGGTCTCACTATGTAGCCCAGGCTGGCCTCGAACTCATAGTGATCCTCTTCCCCCCACCTCCCAAGTGCTGGGGTTCCAGGAATGCGCCACCACGCCAGTCCCAAGTGTACTTTCCATCCACTTTCCCCCAGCGGTAATGTTTTACAAAACTGTAATACAGTGTCACACCAGGATGTGATACTGCACTTCCACCAGGACGTGTCTTCCTCCCGCCCATCATAGCCACGCCCACTTCCCTCCTGTCCCCAGCCCCTGTCCCTAGCCACAGGCACTTGTGATCTCATCTCCCCTTCTGTGATCTTGTTGTTTTGAGAATGTTATCTATTGCTCAGCATGCACAAAACCTTGGGTTCCATCCCCAGCACTGGAAAAAAAATTATATAGGTGGAATTATACAGAATGCAAGCTCTTTTGGTGGTTGGCATTTTTATCTAAAGATTCCTCTTTTTTTTTTTTTGGTACCAGGAATCTTCCCACTTGCCAGGCAGGTGCTGTGCCATATCCCCAGCCCCCTCCTCTAGGTTCCTGTTTGTATCAATATTTTTTCCCTTCCTCCCTTTCTTTACTCTTTCTCTCTTCTCTCCCTCTCCCGATCTCTCTGTCCCTGTCCCTGTCTCTGTCCCTGTCTCTGTCTCTGTCTTTCTCTCTTTTGTAGTACTGGGCATGGAACCCAGGACCTTCACACTGAGCTCCATCCCCAGCCCTTTTTATTTTGAGATAGGATCTTGCTAAGCTCAAACTTGAAATCCTCCTGCCTCAGCCTCCCAGAGTGCTGGGATTAAGGGCATCCCACACCATGCCTTATGTCTTATTTTTCTGTCTTGTTTTCTTGGTCTCAGCACACACTAGCAAGCAGTCGCCACTGAGCTGAATCTCCAGCCTATCCCTGTGACTGCTGAGCCCTGTCTCCTGGTACCAGTGGGCCAGTTTTACCACCTGCCCCTGAAGGCTTTATTCATTCTTTCCAGTAAAGCTGCCACAGACACACATGATTTACATGGAGCACAAATCTTCATTTCTCTGGAATAAACGTCTGGGAGTACAATTAGTGTGTCATATGATAAGTGGATGTTTATTTTATTTTATTTTGGGGTTCATTTTTGTTTTTGTTTTGAGACAGAGTCTCGTTGTATAGTTCAAGCAGGCCTTGAGCCTACTATGGAGCCCAGGCCGGCCTCAAACTCACAGCAATCCTCCTTACTCAGCCTCCCAAGTGCTGAGATCACAGGCATGAGCCTCCATGCCAAGCTTTTTTTTTTTCCGGTACGGGGAATTGAACTCATGACCTTGTGCTTGCCAGGCAGGCGCTGTGCTGCTGAGCTAAATCCCCAGCCCTCAAGCTATTTCTGTTTTGTTTTGGTTTGGTTTTGGTACTGGGAATCGAACTCAGGACCTTGCACTTGCCAAGCAAGGCGCTGTGCCACTGAACTATATCCCCGGCCTATTTTTTGTTTTTTGTTTAGATAGAGTCTCACTATGTAGCCCAGGCTGGTCTTGAACTCACAATGATCCTTCTGTCTCAGCCACCTGAATGCTGGGATTACAGGAGTGTGCCACAATGCCTGATGTAGTTTGTTTGTTTTCTTTAACTGCCAAACTTTCTTCCATAATGATGTTTTTGCTTTTATTTTATGATCCTGGGAACTGAACCTGGAACATACTAGACAAGGGCTCCCTCACTGAGCTAAATCCCCAATCTCTTTTATTTTTGAGACAGACCCTCACTAAATTGCCCAGGTTGGCCTTCAACTTGCAATCCTCCTGCCTCAGCCTCCCAAGTAGCTGAGATTATAGGTGTGTACCACTGGGCCCAGCAAGAATTATGTATTTTTTGTTTGTTTGTTTGTTTTTGGTTTTGGTTTTTCTCCGGTACCAGGAACCGAACTCACGACCTTGCGCTTGCCAGGCAGGTGCTTTGCCGCTGAGCTAAATCCCCAGCCCCAAGAATTATGTATTTTTAATGGTTGATTTTTCCCCAGAACATTATAATTGTTAAAAAGTATTGAAGAGTTGAAAGGAAGTTGTATTAAAAACTCACAATATCATTTTTTCTTACTATGTCCTTCTAAAGTTTAAATACTTCATTTATACCCAGGCAGAATGTATTATAATTTTATATTTCTAGTTTTAATGGAAGCAAATTCATCAGTCATGTTGTCAAAATCTGCTTCTGGAAAAAAATCAAGCATTAAAAATGCATAAAGATGTATAGATATAGATAAAGATGCATACATAAAAATAGACGGATAGATACATTATATATGTATGTATGGATATATATATATAGTCTTCTTTCTTTTGCCTGAGGCTAACGGCAGTGTCAGATCCTGTCTTTATTTAAAATTGTAATGTTTATACTTGGAGGCTGAGGTGAAGGGATGGCTGAGCCTGGCAGGAGTTGGAACCAGCCTGGGCAACATAGTCAGACTCCATCTGTTTAAAAAAAAATGTTACTATGTTGTTCAATGCACATTTGTGTTTTGCTTTGTTGGTACTGAGGATCCACTTGAAGGCCTTCACACTGAGCTCCATCCCCAGCGCTTTTTAGTTTTTATGTTGAGACAGGGTGTCTAAGTCATGAAGTTGCCCAGGCTGGGTGTGAACTTGTGATCCTCCTGTCTCAGCCTCCCAGAGCACTGGGATCACACATACATTCGGCCCGGCGTGGTGGCGCACACCTGTCATCCCAGCACTCTGGGAGGCTGGCGTAGGGAGATCACAAGTTCAAACCCAGCCTAGGCAACTTAATGACTTAGACACCCTGTCTCAAAATAAAAACTAAAAAGCGCTGTGTGAAGGTTCAGGTTGAATCCCCAGTACCAAAAAAATAGCAGTAACTTTCAAAAGTTTGGACGGGGTGTGTGACTCTGAGGGAGGGGGCCGTGTGTGGCGGGCAGTGTGCGCTTCAGTGTCTCAGTGGTGACGCAGCCGCATGAAGGTAAATGTGCGGCGCATGTGCTCACGGCCCCCTCTCTCCCCCTGTCGCGCACGTGTAGAACTGATGCAGCCTGAGCGCTGTCAGTTTCCTGGCTGGGAGGCTGCACAACCCTTATGCAAGACGCCATCCGGGAGGGGCGAGGGAGCGACCTCCGGGGAGGTTTCTGCGCACTTTCCTGAGATTCCACCCCTATTCAAGAAAAAAGCTAAAAACCTGCAGTCACCTCTTAACCATAGCCTGAGCTATGTAGTGAGTTCAAGGTCAGCCTGGATTACATAGCGAGACCCTGGCCCCTAAACCACAAAATATATATACATATGTATCAAATAAAATATATCGAATATGTAAAAATGCCAAGGCATCTTGGTGCCGGGGACTGGACCTAGCAAGCTGGACTGTCGCACAGACAGGGAAACTGAGGTTCTTCACCTTGTAAAGTAGGGCCCGGGCTGGGAGGGCAGCTCTGTGGTCGAGCACATGCTTCGCATGCAAGAGGCCCTGGGTTTCATCTCCAGCAACATCAACTAGAGAAGGCTTTAATGCGGGGCTCTTAGCGTGCTGCCCACTGCCCTGAACTGGCCACACAGGGAACCTGAACATTCCCATCATGCCTCGGGGCCCTCTGTGCTAACGGCCTTGACTCTATGTAATCGCCACCCTGCCCACCCTCTGGTCGGCCGGCCTCGCTGGTGCCCACCCCTCCCCTTCCTCTTCTCCAGCTACTCCAGTCTCAGAGGGCTCTGGCCTTGGGACCTTTGCATGTGCTCTTCCCCTGGTTGGTGCTCTTTCCAGGATCCTCCTGGCATAGCATGAATGTCTTTCCCAAGTCAGGTCACCATGATCTCCCACTCTCAGTGCTCTTTGGGGATCCAGATTGATCTTCTCCTCCTATTTTTTTTTTTTTTTTTTTTTTTTTGTCTTTTTGAGACAGTGTCTCACTGTGCAGTTCAGGGTGGGCTTGAGTTAACTTTGTAGCCCAGGCTGGTCTCGACCTCCCAACAATACTCCTGCCTCAGCCTCCCGAGTGCTGGGATTACAGGCACGCAGCCCCACTCCTGGTGATCTTCTTCTCCTTATATACTGAGCTCAGACGCACTCCTCCTGCCTCGGTTTCTCAGGGTCCTGGGAGGACAGGTGTGCACGCTTCCCCAGTTCCCATCCTCTTCTCTGAACACCCTCCTCCTCCCTCCCCTCATCTGCCCCCTCCAGCCCTCCCTGCCCACAGTCTCCTCCCTCATCCTCTGCAGGCGGCAAGCTGACCCCCCCAAAGAAGGGCCACTGAGCTTCGGGGCAACACAAGACCCACATCTTTATTCCAGGAAGACTAAGTCTACAGCAGACGCTACAAAGACCCCATGGCGGGCAGGCGGGGGCTCCCACATGCAGGGGGGGGCGGGGTGGGGTCACAGCAAGCGTAGCCTGGCAGGGCCCCCAGCACCAGGGCTGCCCGGGCAGGGTGGGCAGTGGCCAGGGCAGGCTGCCCCTCCTATTGCAGATGCCTTGCCCCAGGGCGAGGAGCGGGAGAGGCCCCGGGGTGGGCGGCGGCCCCATGGGAATTGTGCTATCAGGGTGCGTCCCTGAGAAAGGGCTGGGACCCCTGTCCAGCCAGGAGCCACTCCCGGGGCCAGGAGAGGGGACAGCAGCAGCTGCCGGGGTCCCTGGACCCATCCAACTTCAGGGCTCAGCTCTGCTGCAACATGAGGCTGCCAGGTCTTCGGGGGCCCCCCACACACCCGGATAGCCCTACACATGTACACACGCTCCCTGCTTCTCTGGGTGTGCCCAGGAAGCATCTATGGAGGGGACAGTCCCCTGAACATGGGAAGAAACTATCGCAATGACACCAAGCCAGATGTGGAGGTCTCTGCCTACATCCTGTTCCACAGGGCCACACACATGTGAGCTCTCACCTTTCTGTCACACATGCGCACACACACACATGCACACAGCTCTCTTACCCCTTCTAAGAGTTGCACCAAAGCCATGCATGGTGGCACACACCTGTCCTCCCAGCATTTTGGGAGGCTGAAGCAGAAGGATCCCACATTCACTCCAGCCTGGGAAACTTAGTGAGACCCTGTCTCAAAATAACAAAATTTAAAAAGGCTTCAAATGAAGCCACAGCCCAGCCAGTGCTTTTTTTTGGAATGACGGGCAAGTCAAACCTAGGGCCTTTATCCTGAGCTCCATCCCAAGCCCTATTTTTTTTTTTTTTTAATCTTTTTGAGACAAGGTCTCACTGTGCAGTTCAGGCTGGGCTTGAGCTCACTTTGTAGCCCAGGCTGGTCCTGAACTCACAATGATCCTCTTGCCTCAGCCTCCCGGGTGCTGGGATTACAGCATGCGCTACCATACCCGGCTGCACCAAGCCCTTTTTTTAATTTGTTATTTTGAGACGAGGTCTCTCTAAGTCACTAAGTTGCCCAAGGGAGTTCTAACTTGAGATTCTTCTGCCTCAGCCTCCCAGAATGTAGGGATGGCAGGTGTGCACCACCATGCCTGGCTCCAGTGAACACCTTCATTGTGGCCTAGTGAGATCCCAAGGAAAAAAATCCAACTCACCCCCACCCAAGCCCCTGACCCACAGAAGCTTCAAGACAGTAAGCGTGTGTCACTTTAGGCTGCTACACTGGTGGACTCCTTACACAGCTCTAGCTGACTGATACAGTCTTCTAGCCAAGAGCCAGCTTGCAACAGACTGGAGCAGACACATTGATCCTCAGAGTGTCAGAACAAACAGGTTCACAGATAAACCATGTCACTCACTCCTGAAAACACAGCCATGTTCAAACAGGTACAAAGACTCACACAGACAGATCACAAATACCCGGTCTTGTCAACAACTGTACACAAATGGCCACACCACCCACCCCACATGTGACCGCGGCCTTTATAACAGATGCCAAACACACCGTCCCAAGCACAGACACACACGGGTGCATGAATATGTCATTCCCAGCCACCTTCACCTAGCTCGGGACAGGACCTGGAGTCCCGGGGAAGTCACCCAGGCGCTGACAGACACCCCACGTCTCATGGCTGCAGAGACCCCAGACCCGGGGAGACTTCCTAGGGCCCCATCTCTGGGGCACGGTTGGCAGGAGGAAGTGGGGCCCCCGGGGGCCTCCACGCATCCTGCTGGTGCTGGATCCCAGCGACCGGCCCTGGCGGGGGCTCAGGTGATATCTCCCGCCACCCCGCCCCAGCACCTCAGATTCCCAACCAGGGTGCTGGCACTGCCCGGCTTCCATGCCAAGGTCTCTGTCTGAGTGGAGGTACCAGGCCGCGGGGTGGGCCGGACCACCCCAGCTTGTGCTGTGGCTGCGTGGGTCCCAGGGTGGGGCTGAGGCTGAGGGGGCGCTGCACAGGCCCTGTGGTTATTGCCTGGTGGCCTGAGGCCCATCCCGCGGGCCCCTCCACCTGCTGTGCAGACAGGGACCAGAGGAGGGACGTGGCTGGGACAGAGGTCGTGGGGGACGGGGGGGCACGGGCTGCATGTTCAACACCAGGGAGGAGAAGGAAGGAGAATCTGAGGTCGCTGTGCATTTCAGCCCCCTCCTCTGGGAGGTCACAGTGATCAAATGTGAGGGACAGGGATGGAGGTCTGGCTGGGGCCCCCAAAGGAACAGGGGGACAGAGACTCGGGTCCTCGGAAAGGCGGCTTCTCTGGTCCCGGCTGGGACAAACAACTCTTCTGGCCAATTCCCCATGTTCCCATCCGCAGGACAAGGGAGCCACCTGCAGCTCTAGGCTTTGGGAGGGGACGGGTCAGGACGGCAGACAGAGGGGCGGGGCGAGGAAGAGCTGGCGCCGCAGGGGCTGGGCGGGAGCCCCCGTGCTGCGGAGGGCTGGCTGGGCAGCCTCGGTTTCCCCAGCAGAGATGGAGGAGGAGGGAGGAGAGGTGGTGAAAGAGGAGGACGAGGAGGAGGAGGGGGAGGGCCCGCTGGTGGAGGGGCCTAGTCCGAGTGGCGGCGGTGGTGTTGGTGTTGGTGTTGGTGCCGTGCGGTGGCGACGGCGCGGTCACATGAGGCTGCACTTGCCCTTGGCCCGCTCGCCCCGCTTCTGCTTGCCGGCGCGCTTGCCGTCCACGCTGAGGCTCACGCTGCGGCGCGTCTCGAGCGTGAGCAGCTCCTGGAAGAGCTCCTTGACGTTGTAGTTCATCTTGGCCGACGTCTCCATGAAGGCGCATTTCCACTGCTGCGCCACAGCCTGCGCCTCGTGCGTGTCCACCTCCCGCTGGGCCTCGTCGCACTTGTTGCCCACCAGCATGACTGGGACGTCCTCCACGCTGCCCTTGATCTGCACGATGAGCTTGTAGATGGGCCCCAGCTCCTCCAGCGACTGCTTGCTGGTCACGGAGAACACCAGGATGAAGGCGTGGCCCTTGGAGATGGACAGCCGCTGCATGGCCGGGAACTGGTGGCTGCCCGTGGTGTCTGTGATCTGCAGCGTGCACACGCTCTTGTCGCAGCTGATCACCTGCCGGTAGGTGTCCTCGATGGTCGGGATGTACGTGTCACGGAACGTGCCCTTCACGAAGCGCAGCACCAGCGAGCTCTTGCCCACCCCGCCAGCACCGAACACCACCACGCGGTAGTCGTTGCTTTGCTCTGGCATCTTCCCCAAGAGCCGGCTGGCTGGGGGCACTGGCCCGCTGCTGGGAGCCCGGACCGACCCTGTGCAGAGAGGACAGTCAGACGCCAAAGGCCACCAGCTGGGGAGGGGACAGCTCTGCAGTCCAGGAGGGACAGGCGGGAGGGGGGAAGGTGGCACGTGTCCCGCGTCCTGGGAGGCCCCTTCCCGGCCGTGTGGCTGACTCTGCAGTTCCGCCCGCTGCTGGGCTCACTGCCAGGCCCATGCCGCTTCCCCCTGACAAAATCTGGGGCCCACGTTTTCCCAGGGGACCCTGAGTTGGAGGAGGCACAGGAGAAGCCAGGACATGCACCAACCCGGCCCTCTCTCGGGCTCTGTCAGCTTCCTCTCTTTCAGGGTGGCCCTGGACTTCTGGGAGCCGGGGCACCCCAGCCCCAGCCCCATCCCTGCCTGACTCTGAGACTGGCGCCAACTGCCTCCCTCGCCATCTTGAGCCTCAGTTTCCCCTTGCCTTGTCCCAGTGGGTGACTCAGTGCGTTCCCAACAACCCCAGCTCCCTGCTCTGCTTCAGCTCACAGCACCCTACATTTCTTGAGAGGCACAGGGTGGGGTGACTTAAAAGTCAGCTGGTGCAGTGGCCCATGCCTATAATTTCAGCGCTCTAGGAGGCTGAAGCAGGACGACTGCAAGTTGGAGCCCAGGCTGAGCAAATTAGAGATTAGCAAGATCTGTGATGGCATACATCTGTAATTCCAGCACTCAGGAGGCTGAGGCTGGTGGATCACTGCAAGTTGGAGGCCAGCCTGGGCTACACAGTAAATTCAAGGCCAGCCTGAACTACACAAATAGATGTGATCTCAAAAAAAAAAAAAAAGTAAATAAAAATCGCTGGGGATGCAGATCAGCTGTAAGGCCCTGGGTTCAGTGCCCAGTACCTCAAAAAAATGCAGATTTCAGGGCCTCAGCCTTAAAAGTGGCAAATCAATTGTCCCAGGCCATGGCCAACTTGCACTTTTTTATTTTATTTTTTGCAGCACTCAGGATGAAACCCAGGGCCTCACACATGCTACGCAAACTCTCACCACCGAGCTACATCCCCAGCCCTCTGAACTTGCATTTCTAAGCTACTTCTCTGTTCCCTCGTAACTGTGACCCTGACGCTGAGGGTCCAGGAACCACAGTTTGAAAATCGTGATGCTGATTCCCTACAATGGCACCCAGGGATCCAGGAACTCACAGCCCAGGTAAAGATGAGGATCAAAACTAGAGCTTAGCTGGGCATGGTGGTGCACACTTGTGATCCCAGCACTCTGGGAGGCTGAGGCAGGAGGATCTCAAATTCCAGCCAGCCTGGGGAACTTAAGTCAGTTAGCCAGACCATCTCAAGATAAAAAATGAAAAGGGGTTGGGGATACAGCTAAGCGTGAAGGCCCTGGGTTCCATCTCCAGGACAAAAGAAAACAAAACTTTCAGCTCCCTAAACTCTATGTCCAAATAAGGGTCTGGCATGCCCTGGCCTCCTGCTCAAGTGTGATGTGTCCTTAGGAACAGACCTCCCTGGGGGGTCTTGTCATCATCTCTCACTTTGATGCTCAGAGAAGCCCAGCACCTCAGAAGGTCACACAGCACAGAAATTCCTGACGTGCTTTAGTGGGGGCAGAATTGTGGGGCGGAACCAATGTCCTCACTCATATAAAGCAGGGGGACCCTTCCCTCCTTCCTCCCCAGCCAGCTGTGGGTCTGTCCCTCAGCAAGGGCTCCACAGCAGGGGAGAGGAGCCACTCGCGGCCCCCAGCCTCGGCCTCCACCTACGCAAGCAGAGCGGCCAAGTTCCTTTCCTCAGGTGTGTGTGGGGAGGGTTTAGGGTCACTTCCAACTCAGGCAAGATCCGGGGCTGTAAACCAGCACTCTGGGAAGCTGAGGCAGGAGGATGGAAAGTTGGAGCCCAGCCTGTGCAGTGTAGCAAGAGTCTGTCTCAAAATCAGCAAGACTCTGTCTCAAAATAAGAAATTTAAAAAGGGCTGGGGATGTAACTCAGTGCGAAGGCTCTGGGTTCAATCCCCAGTATTTTGAAAAACAGTTTTTGTAGATTAGAAGATAACGCTCACTATTGTTATTGCAGCCCCCAGGCTGGGTGGGGGAGAAAGCGGCAGCACCAGGGGTTTGAAGGCACTTTCTAAATTATCAGAAGTTCCAGATTTGTTAGCGGAAAAACACGATGAAAGCGCAGCCAGCACATGGCCCAGCGACGCGCTGGGGAAACTTTTTGGAGCCTCGGGAAAGACCGTGCCCAACCAAGAGGTGGGTGCACAGGGCCAGGCCCTGCAACTGGCAACTCAGAACAAGAGGAGGTGGGGGCTGCCGGCAGCGCTGGGGCCCGTGTCCGCCAGCGCCCTTTCCCAGGTGCATACCGGCTGCGGCCAGACACTGCCACCACGGGGACCTGGGGGGACCTGTGGTGGTGGATTCTGCTGCCCTAGACCCAAGTTATGCCTTGTTTGGGGACCGAGGGCTGTGCCCCACCATCAGGGGGCTGGAACCCCCAGTCAGAAACCCCGGACCACATGCCTGGTGCCCCTCGAAGCACACTCTCAGCCCCGCTGCAGGATGGGGGTCGGGGGTGCCGAGCTTGGACGCAGACAGACGGGCTCAAGGTCACAGAGGCGGGAGGCAGCAAAGCGGAGCAGGACCTGAAGTCATCCCTGCTTGGTGACGAGGCCCCGGGGTCCTCGGCATCACACCAAGGAAGCCGCTCTGCTGCCCTGGCCAGGCAGACTTTCCCAGCCCTGGGTCTGCGGCCAGCACGGGGCTGGGCCCTGGGACCCTGAAGGTAACCCCGGTCCCCAAAGGCGCCATGGCCTTGGGGGTGCGGGGGTGGGAGGGATGTAGAGGGGGCGTCTGGAGCTGGGGCTGCGGGGCCAGGGAGAGGTTTCGTGGGCACAGGGCCAGCTCCAGGAGCCTGAGAGAGGGCAAGGACACTGGGGGGCTGCCAGGGACTCCCCGGACTCAAGGAGGATCTACACTCAGGGAAGGGTCCCAGTGAGGTCCTGGATGGCAGAGGGGATCTAGGGCTGGGGCGGAGGTGGGGACGCAGGGCCCAGCAGACTGCGCGTGGAGGGCACGCGGCCGAGGGAGGTCAGCGGTGTGGCGGGGGGACCGGCCCGGGCTGGGGGCGCCCAGGCTGCGGGAGGGAGGGACGGAGAAGGCAGGGAAGGAGCTGTCCGAGGTTCGCCACCGGCCCGGTGGCCGGTGACGAGGCCCTGCGCCAGCCCGGGAGGAGGCCGGGAGGGTGGGGCCGGGACAAAGGAGGGTCCGTGGGAGGGGTGGGGCCTCGGGGAACCCCTGCCCCGACCCCCGCCCGGCCCCGCCGCCTACCTGG
>NW_004955495.1:5022428-5043293 GCF_000276665.1 Chinchilla lanigera
GTTGCAAGTTCGAGACCAGCCTGGGCTACAAAGTGAGCTCAAGGCCAGCCTGAACTGCATAGCGAGACCCTGTCTCAAAAAGACAAAAAAAATAAAATAAAATAAAAAAAATCTCACATCCATGTGACATATTTACCTTTTACTTGTCTTACTATTAATTGATACATTATTGGAACACAACCAAATTATTCATATTTATTCACAATCCATTAGTTTTCTCTAATATCTTTTTTCTTTTCATTCCTCGGTATTGAACCCAGGGAACACTGAGCTACATCGCCAGTCCTGTTGCAAATTTTGTTTTGAGTTCTCAGGCTGTTTTGGAACTTGCAATTGTCCTGCCTCAGCTTCCTGAGTAGCTGGGGTTGCAGGTGTGCACCACCGTACTTGGCTACTAGTAATGTCCCTTTTCTGCTCAAGACTGTCCAGCATGTGGTGAGGACACCTCCTTGTCATGTTTGCTTGTGCTCCTCTGGGCTGTGAGAGCTTCTCAGGTGTCCCTTGTGTTTGATGACTGGGACAGTTTTTGTTTGTTTTTGGTTTTGAGAGATAGGGGTCTCACTTTGTAGTGCAGGCTGGCATTGAACTCACTATATAGCCCAGGCTGACCTCAAACTCATGGTGATCCTCCTGTCTCAGCCTCCTGAGTGCCAGGATTACAGGCATGTGCCACTATGTCTGGCTTGACTTCGACAATTTTGGGGAACATTAGTCAAATATTTTAGGAAATGTTCCTCCATTGTCTTATATTTTTATGGGAATTATATATTATGTGGGAATTTTCTTATGTTTTGCTACTAAATGGATTTTTTGGGGGGTGGGTTACAGTACTGGGTATAGAATCCAGGGTCACCACACTAAGCTCCATCACCAGCGCTTTTTGCATTTTGAGACAGGGTCTGCCTAAGTTGCTAACTTGCCCAGGCTGGACTTCAAGCTGCAATCCTCCTGCCTCAGCCTTCCAGAGTGCTGGGATGACGAGTGTGGGCCTCCCTGCTTGGCTTGGCAGTTATGTTGCTGAGGACCATGGAGATGCAGTGTCCTTCTCATGATGTCATGGCCACAGCCCTGCTGTCAATGCGACACAGCAGTGTGGACAGGGACTGACCACCTGGCTGCAGCCATGCTTGTCAGGTCACTTGTGCTGAAGTCCACTCTCCTCCCCATTTCCATTCTCTCCTCTGGAAAGGGATGTCACTGAGTGCAGCCCATGCTGAAGGAGTAGGAAGCTATGCACTGCCTTTCTGAGGGTACTGAGTCCATGTACCAACTGCGCAAGTGGTGCAAGCCTGTGATCTCCACAGTGCAGGAGGCTGAGGCAGGAGGATTACAAGTGCAAGACCATCCTGGACCACACAGTGAGACTTTGTCTCAGAGCGAACAATAAAAAGGCTAGGGGTGTAGCTTAGTGGTAGACAGCTTGTATAGCATACGCAAGGCCCTGGGTTTGACCACTACCACTTCATAAATCTATATATGATGTTGGAATTTATCTGCAGGAGAAACTGAAAAGCAGTATCTTTTTATACTGTGAGCCCACAGAAATAACTTCTACTTGAGGAGAAATCTCCCTCCAATGCAAACTATCTAAAGGATGTGTAAGGGGAAGAGTTAAAGGAAATTTTTTTTTGAGGCAATGTCTTGCTCTGTAGCCCAGGCTGGGCTTGAACTCGTGGCGATCCTCCTGCTTCACCCTCCCGAGTGCTGGAGGACAGGCTTGGACCACCACGCCTGGCAAGAGTTAAAAGCGTCATGAGCCATCCTGACAATCAGTTGGTATGCAGTAGCACGAAAGAATACGGGAGTTGAACCGGGCTGTGGGGCCGCAGCAGGGCGAGGAGAGATGGAGGGGGATGGGACGAGGCCCCCACAGCGAGCATTTTCATCAGCTGCTCCCTCAATAGTTTCCGCTCTGACAAGCGGTACAGTCGCAGCCTCACAATCGCTGAGTTCAAGTGTAAACTGGAGCTGGCCGTGGGCAACTCTGCTTCCTGCATGGACCTGGAACCGTCTGGTGCTGACAAGTTGTACAGCAAATTGGAACAGGAGGACGCACTGCCGGGCTCCTACCCTGTAGCTGCTGACCGCCGCGTCCATGTCATTGACCACAGCGGTGCCCGCCTTGGGGAGTCCGAGGATGCATCCAGGGTGGAGAAATACCAGATCTCACATGAAGCCTCTGACCAGAGGCAAGACACAGTTCGTCCTTCCTGAGGCACAGCAAGCTTGGCCAATACTATGAAGAGGAGCAGGCACACAGCAAGAGGCTGAGGCCACCCAGTGGCTAATCAAGAAGGCCCTAGCCAGTACCATCCCTATGGGCAGCTGCTGCGAGGTACGGACGCCCAGGCAGTCCCCTCGCCAGGGCACCATCATGCTTGTAGGACTCACAGATTTCAAGCCTGGCTATTGGATTGGCATCTGCTATGATGAACCCATTAGGAAAAAATGATGGCAGTGTTAATGGGAAATGCTACTTCGAGTGTCCGGCGAAGCACAGGTCGGCATCAAGCCATCAGCTGTGACGACGGGCAATTTCCCCCAAGGAAGACTACAGGCTGGACAAGATGTGACACCCAAGAAAGGCCTCCTCATTCCAGCTTCTAACTCAGCCGCTCATGTGTGTGTGCCCATGGCCATCTCCTCCTGATCCCATTTTCATCTTTCCTCTGACATTGATTTTTTGAGACTCATACATTAATCAAAAGCCTGAAAAAAAAAAAAAAAAAAGAATAAAGTAGCCAGGTATGGTGGCGCACGCCTGTAATTCCAGCACTTGGGAGGCTGAGGCAGGAGGATTGTTGTGAGTTTGAGACCAGCCTGGGCTACAAAGTGAGCTCAAGGCCAGCCAGAACTGCATAGCGAGACCGTCTCAAAAAAGGCAGAAATCAGTCAATCAACCAATCAATCTCCAATCTCCAGGGAGAAAATAATAGTTTGGAATGAAATGTCCCTGGGAGCTTTAGGTTGAAGGTTTGGCCCCCACAGTAGCACTACCAGAGGTGGGTCTAAAGGAGGAGCTTAGAGGATTGGGGGCAGCCATAAGCCAAACTACGTGTGGTTCCTAGCAGCACTTTGTGGGTCCACCTGCACTCTCAGAGCTCACTTGGATGGTTTGCTGTTTCAGACCTGTGTTTCACCAGGCAGTTCAATTCTAATGTATGTACTGCCAAAGGAGCACTGCAGGACAGGTCAGGATGAAGCTGCACTGACCAGTCAACTTTGTGCACTCTGCTGTTTTAGTCTTGTAATTCTTAAAGAAGAATCAGCTCTGAGAGCACTGTGCCAATCTCTAGGCACAGTGGTGGATCTAGGATCTAATAAGCCCAGGTCAGTTTGGATCAGCTATGCCTGGATCCATCCAGACCTGAAGCTGCACTGGAGACCCAGGTGCATGCTGACAGGAGACACTAACGTACGGGCAAGTCCCCTGCTGACCAGCCCAGTCACCGTTCCAGCTCCCTATTTGTGAGCACCCACATACCTCTTGGTTTTCGCTCAATTTTTGCAATTAGATTTTTTTTGTTTTGCTTTTAGAGACAAGGTCTTGGTGTGTAGTTCAGGCTGACCTTGAACTCTCAGCAATCATCCTGCCTCAGCCTTCTGAGTGCTGGGATTACAGGTGTGCACCACCATACCTGACGCAATTAGATTTTGCAAGATCAGGAGCAGGGTGGGCAAACCCACATTGTTTTGGGTCTTCAAGTTGCCCACTCTGGCAGGGATATTTTACTGCATAGAAAGACAATGCAGGGGCTGGGGATATAGCTCAGCAGCATAAGCACCTGCTTGGCAAGCGCAAAGTTCTGAGTTTGATTCCCGGTAAACCCCATCCCACAAAAAAAGAGATAATCAGAGAAAAAAAAATAGAAACAAAAATAAACAGAAAAATAATTGTTTTTAAAAAAGACACCGTAGGGCTGGTGAACAAATTATCTTTGCAGGGGGCAAATGGGCAAATGGGCAAATGGACATACATATCTGTGTGCTGGTGACAGATCAGGGAGTGACTCAAGTCTGAACTCCAGGGACTGCATTTTGGGGTGGGCATCTTGGGCACTTTGGGTGCTAAGCGGTGGCATCCCTGCCGTCCGCTTGCTCCATGCTGGGTCTCCCCCGAGTGACAGTCACACAGGTCCCCAGACACTGACGACTGTGCCTGGGAACTCAGCTGGTTCTGTGAAAGAGACACTCTGCTCCTCCGTCCTTCGTGGGTGCCCCGTTGGCACTGGCGGTCCCAGGACTTCCTCCCCAAGGCTGCAGCGCAGCAGGGAGCTGAGCCTTCAGATTCTCCTCCCCTAAGGGAGCAATCAGTGCCTCAAATCACAAGGCTCAACCCACTCCTGGCAACGCAAGTCATGACTTACACTAAATCCACGTTACACTGTTAGTCTTTCGCTCTGACAGCAATGTTTAGAAACAACCCTATTTCCAGCTCTGTGGGACCCAGCAGCGATTACGACAACTTCGCGTCAAGCATGCAAACGCCTTGAGTCCAGGGGAGACGCTGACAGCGCCTACTCCCCACCCGCCTTTCCCAACGTCTCAGTGATTCCCCAAAGGAAGGCTTCTTGCTTTTTTTTGTTTGTTTTTCTTCCGGTACTGGGAATAGAACTCACTACCTTGCACTTGCCAGGCAGGCCCTATGCCACTGAGTTAAATCCCCAGCCCCACCAAAGGAAGGTTTCTCATCCTCCCTGAACACTTGGGCTGGGCCTGGTGTGCTAGTTTCGTTTTCAATCCCCCTGCCCCTATACTGGGCATTGAACCCAAGGCCTTTGCACTGAACCACGTCGTTAATCCTTTTTGATTTGGGGACAGGGTCCTGCCGAGTTGCTAAGCTGCCCAGACTGTGTTGGAATGTGTGGCCCCCCTGCCTCAGTTTCCTCGAATGCAGGGATGACAGGTGCACACCATTATTTCAATATGGGAGCAAGTCCTCAACTGGACAGGCTCGGCGATTATGCGCTCGGCCAGCAGGGGGCAGCCCTGCTTGCACCTGTTGCCTGGGGCACCACATCAGACCAAAGGATTCAGCTGCACCTGAATCAGTATGAGGACAAACAGGCCGCCCGGTGGGGGACAAAGCCACTGGAGACAAACGGAAACCACCCAGGACGACCCAAGAGCACCTGTGGGTGTTTCTCACCGCAGGGTGACCACAGGGGCCGGTCGCTGTGTGCACCTAGGGTGCAGGGAGAAGCGGCTGGCGGTGGGCATGAAAGGGCGCACAGCCTGGGCCACTCCCTCGAGCTGGGGGTGGCTCAGCCTCACCCAGCAGTCAAAGCCCCTTGCACTTCAGGAGATTCGGGATGGGGGAGCCAGGGCTGGGGCAGCCGAGGCTTGAGGTGCACTGCACGTGTGCACCACCACCCCACGAGTGGACTCTCCTGTCCCCCAGACGTGTTCGTACCAATACACAATCTGTGTGCCCTCCACACGCGCAGGGTGCACCGCGTCACGCTCCTCAGGGCTTCTCTGCCTGGGCACTGGAGCCCAAGGGGCGCGTTCTGTGCCAGGAGCCCCCAGCCGCCTGTCTCCCGTGGGAGCTGACAGCAGGTAACACGGAACTCCGAATCCCCCTGCACACGGGGCTCTGTGGTGACAGGGGCCGTGGAGGTGGATGCCCTCCCTGGTTGGGCGGCCTGCACCCAGCCTGTGAAGCCACCCAGCTTCCGCGCTGGCGGAGAGGAGGCTGCCATGTTCTAGGGCTCCTTGTGGCTCAGGAGCCCTTGAGGGCTGCTCCTGGAACCTGTGCTGCTGTCAGGGGTGTGCAGGACAGCTCTGCACACGGTGCCCAGGGCGCGGCGGGGACCATGTGGCAGGGAGCAAGCCTGCCTGAGCAGAGGCCACCACCAGGGGCGAGGCCCTAAGTGCTCACTGGGGGCCCTCTCGGCAACTTGGTCACAGGAGGTCCCCACGGTCGCTGACGCGGTATGCGGGGTGTGGGGAGGTGAAGAGGGCTCATGGCGCTGAGGTCAAGGCAAGCCGAAAGGAGGTCACCATGTCTGTTTATTCCCCACATGGTTCCTGCGGACGGGACAGGCTGGCCACGTCCCGCTGGTGAGGGTGGTGGTGTCTGTGGTGGCGGCCCCCGCTTCCTGATACACACCGTGGCTGCCTCACAACCACGTGGCCTGGTGGCGCCCGGGGCCGACTGGGTCACAGGGATGTCTGCAGTGCCACGGCGGCAGTGGGGAGATCTGTGAGGGCCACACTTCCCAGTGGCGCCCCTCCAGAAGCAGCTCCTGCGCTGTCTGAGAGCCGAGGGGGCGGCCCCAGGTCCTGCCTGCAGCAGGACAGGAGGGAACGTGCAGGAGCCAGGACAGGGTCCCTCTGCACAGGCCGGACAGAGGCCGAGCCGAGCTGCTGGCTGTGAGGAGCGCAGGAGAAGGGCTGGAGGGAGCGAGCCTGTCCACACGCCGGGCTGTGGGTGTCCCTGGGACGCACTGAACAGAGGCAGCGGCAGGAGTCCCATCAGGCGCTGCGGCTCGAGGCCCTCGGGAGGGGCACGCGAGGTCCCGGGCTGGGCGCCCAGGCCGGGGCTGGCAGTGAGCTTGCCCCAGGCCGCGAGGTCGGCTCGGCTCTCAAAGTCCTTGAGGGCACATCAAGAGGCGGTGGGGACTACGGGGCCCTGCTCAGTGACTTGCAGGGCTCTTGGGGCCGGGAGAAAGGTCACTGCTGGTCAGCACTGGGCTCGCTGGCTCTTTCCTCAGAAGGGGCCTGGGCCGTGGAGGGACGAAGGGGAGGCAGGGCGGGGGCAGCAGGGGCGGGGTCCATCCTAACATGCAGGCCCGACTTCACTGTCTGCTTCTCTCTTGAGCAGCCCAATGGGAGAAAACGGCAAAACACGTGAAGGCTTCCGGTCAGCCGGGAAGGACGGGTGGCACCGGCGCACTGGGGGACAGACAGGTGGGTGGCAGGGCTGCAACTGGGTGTGAGGCCCACGCACGAGGGAGGGCAGGGCTGCAGGAGCCATGAACACTCGCAGCAGAGGTAGGGCTACGGTGCACACCTGTCATCCCCGCACTCTGGGAGGCTGAGACAGGAGGATGAAAAATTCAAGCCCAGCCTGTGCAACAGAGCAACTTAGGGAAAACCCTGTCCTTGGGGTAGAGCTCAGCTGAAGGCTCTGAATTCAGTCCCCACACCAGAGTGGGGACCAGGGCACCGCGCGGTGGTGAGCACTGGCCCAGCATCCCCAACACAGCCACCAAAACCCTGAGAGTCCTATCGTGCTCTGGGAAAATACCTAATTGCCACATGGGCTGTGGCTGCCGCATCAGCACAGACAGGACAGGGCCATTATTTGGGAGGTCCTATCAGCTTGAGACCTGGACGTGCGTACACAGCCAAAATGGACCCAGAGCTCGTCACAACTGAGCTGCTTGTTTTGCAGTACGGGAGAATGAACCCAGGGCTTCACACTGAGCTCCATTCCCGGCCATGCTTACTTCTAAGTCACCAAGTTGCCCGGGCTGGGCTCAAACTTGCGATTTCCCTGTCTCAGCTTCTCAGAGGGCTGGGACGACAGGCACCGGCCATTGCGCTTGGCTTCTGACTCAAATATTTTTTTCTATAAAAGCTTTTTGACCGGGGCATGGTGGCGCATGCCTGTAATCCCAGCACTTGGGAGGCTGAAGCAGGAGGATCATTGCGAGTTCAAGACCAGCCTGGGCTACAAAGTGAGCTCAAGGCCAGCCTGAACTGCATGGGGAGACCTTGTCTCAAAATGACAAAAAAAAAAAAAAAAAAAAAGAAAGCTTTTTGAGCCAAGCATGGCGGTGCATGCTCATTATCTCAGCACTTAGAAGACTGAGGCAGGAGATCACCATGAGTTTGAGGCCAGCCTAAAATACCAGCAAGACCCTATCTGAAAAAAGCAAAGCAAAACAAAACAAAACAAAACAAAACAAAAAGCTTATTAAAAAAAGGCTGGGGATTTAGCTCAGCGGCACAAGCACCTGCCTGGCAAGCACAAGGTCCTGAGTTCGGTTCCTGGTACCAGAAACAAATAAATTAAATAATAACAAAAAAAAAAAAAAAAAAAAAAAAAAAAAAAAAAAAAAAAAAAAAAAAGAGGAGGGCTGGGGTGCAGCTCAGTGGTGGGTCCTTGCCTAGCATATGTAAGGCCCTGTGTTCCACCCTCAGCACCAAAAATAAGACAAGAAAAAGTGCCCACAATGTTAACATGAGTTTGCTCTGCATGCAATTATTAAGGCTGTTTTTGTTGCTTTTTAAGGTTTTTCTAAAATAATCATGGTTAGGGGCTGGGGATTTAGCTCAGTGGCACAGCACCTGCCTGGCAAGCGCAAGGTCGTGAGTTCAATTCCCGGTACCGGAAAAAAAAACAGAAAAAATAAAATAAAATAAAATAATCATGGTTAAAAAATTTAAGGGTGTGTGTGTGTGTGTGTGTGTGTGTATGTGAGAGAGAACCATGACAAAATGAAAAGAGATCACATCAGAGCAGAATGATGAACCCACTAGGAGGCCTGGGGGTCTGCTAAAGACAGAGGACACTGAGCTTGGGGCCCCCGGGGACTGCGAACCACACCAACCAGGGCCACCTGGAACGGTTTAAGGAATCACGAAGGTGACACCTGCTGTCTCTGACAAAACAATGGAATGTCCCCCAACGAGAGGGCAGGACACAGTCCTGCAGGAGGCAGCACCACCCTGTGTCCCGCGCCCTCGATAGTCCGCGCGCAGAGCAGCACACTTGGCCAGTGCCTGTGCCAAGGGAGTGCGACGCTGACCCCAGGCCCCGCGCTGCCCCTGCCCCGCCAGCCGGGCTCACCTGCCCATCACTCCTGCTGCTCGTCGTTGCTGGCGCTGGGGGTTCGGCTACGTATCTGGCTGCGCAGCTGCTCGATGATCTCGGGGTTCTGCAGCTGCATGTGCTGTGCGAACTGCTGGCCCCTGTGGGCAGCTTGGCTTGTGGTCATGCCCCTGCCCCCTCACCCTCTCCCGCCAGGGTGGTGCCCAAGCAGGCTGGAGGGCACTGGGTCCCTGGAGCAGCTGGGACAAGCCCTGAACTGCCCCCTTACCCTGAACCCCTACCCTGGGTGTGGCCCCACTCACGCCTGGATGAGGCTGCTCAGGTCGTTCTGTGAAGGGCTGGTGCCGGGGGTCCCCAAGGGGTTCTGGCTGCCCGAAATCATCCCGGACATGCTGCGGGGAAGAAGCGTGCAGGAGTCACGGACAGCCCTGTCACACCCGCACCTGGTACACGCCCCGTGGGGGTCACCTCTCAGCTGCTGGTCATCCCAGGAGGGGACACTCTGTGATCACGCCCCCGACCCTGTGGCTTTGTCAGCATTCCCTGAAAAGTGGGTCTCAGACAAGGCAGATCTGCCCCTGGGGAAACCGGGTGACATCTGTCACTGCCAGGACTGGGATGACAAGCACGGAGCGGAGGCCAGGGCACTGCTCAGCACCCTGCGGTACCCAGAGAACAGCCCGGCAGCTCCGTGGCTGCGAAGCTGCTCACACCTGGATCGTGAAGGCGGCCAGCGGGGCCTCTGCCAGCCAGCACGTGGCCCGACGATAGCACCGCCCAGCAGGTACCCAGGAGCACCGAGGACAGGGACTCAAAACATCCCGACGGGTCTGTGTCCCAGTGACACTAGCAGCACGTTTCACAGCCGAGCAGAAGCAGCCCACACATTCCTGGACAGGTGAACGCACCAATGACGTCCACCCCACAGCAGGCTGTCACTCGGCCACGGAGAAGAGTGAGGCTGTGACGCGCGCCACGGTATGGACGGACCTTGAGGACGCCGTGCTCAGTGAGAGACACCAGACACAGGACGCACGGGGTGGGCTCCACAGACAGGAAACCCCCGGAACAGGTGAACCCAGAGACAGGAAGTGGACTCTCGGGTGCTGGGGCTGGCGAGGGGACAGGTGACTGCTCACGGGGACGGATAGGGCTTTCTTTGGGGTGGCAGATGGTTTGGAATTACACAGGGCAAATGGATGCGTGACACTGTGAATGTACCTACTGCTATTAAGCTGTGCACTTTAATATAGCTCAAAACTATTCTTTAACGTTATGCCCCTTCTGCTAGGTAAGAAATGTAACCACAAGCAAACACAAAGGGACTGCTCACTTACAGCTGCTGGAGTTGGGGGCTGTTCATTAGGCTTGATGCCTGAAAAAAAAGAACACCTCTGTCAGCAAAAGCATCGCCCCAGCACATTCTTTTTAAAGCTTCTTCCCCGCTGGTGGCACTGCGGATGGAACATAGGGGCGCTATATCACTGAGCTACAGCCCCAGCCCTTTTAAATTTTGACAGAGTCTCACTAAGTTGCCCAGGCTAGGCCGGAACTTCGGATCTTCCTGCTTCAGCCTCCCGAAGTAACTGGATGACAGGCATGCACCATCACGCCTGCCTAACCGAACCTTGTTCATCCTCAGGTGTCCTCACCGACGCGTAAGCCTGGCCTTTCTAACTCTTTTCCCTACATTTTGGTTCCCTCTCCTCAGGAGCTGTGGTTCCTGAATGCGCCGGCTCCCGCCCTGTCCTGTCCTGGACCCTTCAGACAGACCCGCAGCCCCACACAAGTTTCTCGCCAGTAGCTCGGGCTGCTCTGGGACGGGCACGTCTGGCCTTTGCTGCCACCACTGTCTACTTGCAGGCAGCTGGGGCTCTGGTGTGGCTCTACCGTCAATGGACGGTGCTGTTCCGGGCATCAGCATCCCCTCACTTTCCCTCCGGCATTATTTCCTTCGGCCTGATTTTTCTGTTTGTTTTTGAGACAGGGTCTGGCCATGCAGCCCAGGCTGGCCTCAAACTTGCAACGATCCTCCTGGATCAGAGTGCACGTTCTGCGATTACAGGTGTGCACCTCCACACCCGGCAGGACAGCTTAAAGCAGCCGACAGAAAGACGCTCCGAGCCTCTGGCCTGCGGTTCTCGTGAAGGGCAGAACGTGTCGGCTCCGCCAGCCACGGGCTCTGTGACCCAGCTGCTCAGCGCAGCCTCCCCAAGACGAGGGCGGCTGCTGACCACAGTGTCCAGAGACAGCTGCTGCCCGTAAAAAAATCCACTGGGGCCATGACCTGCCAGCCCTAGATGGCTGAGGCCAGTGGTCAGTGACCAGTTCACTGCTGCTCTGAGGCACGTGAAGGGCCAGTGCTGGGTCCCCACCTAGGGTGAAGGAGATACAGGGTGACACCAGCAGGGCAGCCTCTGGGCTCCACGCTAGGGAGGCTGAGAGCGCCCAGGAAACGGACATGTGTGCAGGGCTGTGAGGGTCGCACCAAGCAGGCTGGTGGCCCAGGCTGATGTCCCTTGCACACGGTGGATGCTGCCCCTGAAGGATGGCATCATGGCCCTGGGCACCTGGGACCCTGCGTTATCTCTGAACCTAGCAGACGACACGGTGCTGTCCGTCACCATGTCACACTGCCAAGAGGAACTGAGCTGGGGACAGGGTTGTAACTGTCCTGGATCGTTTGGCCGGGGAGCCCTGGCACAGTGGTGACGCCTGCACATGCGCAGGCCGCGGTGGGGACACGGTGGGTGGAAAGGTGGGGCTGTTACCATGTTTATGAAGCTCGGGTTGTTCAGCAGGCCGGCGATGTCGAAGCCGCCCACGCCGCCCGTCTAGGGACAAGAAAAGCGCGGTTAGTGACAGCCAGACACAGCCGCAGTACGGTCAGTATGGTCAGGCCCACAGCGCTGGATGTCCCGTCCACCCATGAGGCAGCACTGCACCGGGGGCCCTGACCCACATGGCCAGTTGGTGGCTGCACCTCATTTCCTGTGTTCAGAGGTTCACATCTTGGAGCCAGGCTGGCCCCGCGAGGAAAGCCTGTCCTAGGGCACATCCATGCCTGCGGTGACCCCATGCTCAGATGCTGCTGGGCAAACACAAGCCTACCCCTGCAGGCTCCCACGCTCCAGGTGAGGCCCACCTGCCCGGCCACCAGGACAGCCCATGCCCAGAGCCCACTGCCTCGGCCTCCAATCACCCTCCCAGCACAGGCCCGTGGGACCCCGCCTGGCGCATGTAGTACATTTGAGGGATCCAGGCGTGAACTTTTCCCCTGCTTTCAACCATTATTTCCCTGTCTATAGGTTCTTTTTTGTTCTTTTTCCAACACAGCAAGTGAATTCAGGGCCTTCCCACTGAGCGACATCCCCAGCCCTTTTTCATTGTGAGACAGGGTCTAGCCAAGTTGGTAAGTTGCTCAGCCTGAGCTTGAACGTGTGACCGTCCTGTGACAGACTCCCTCGGCGCTGGGATGTCAGGCGTGTCCCATGCCTGTGTCCTGACACACCGGACATGATGAACCTTGGAGGCTGAGCACACTCACGTGGCCTCCCCGCCCATCCCCGCAGGACTCACAGGGCTCGGCAGCTTCTGCTCTGCTATCTTGAGGTTGGACTTGTAGGTCTCGTTCTCGGGGTCCAGCTCCAGAGCTTTCTTGTAGTAGGCCACCGCCTCCGCGTGCTTGTTCAGGCTGGACAGCGCCAGGCTGGGGGCGACGGTGTGTGGGGGTGGAGTCACCTTCACCCGGCCCGCCTGAGGCCCTGACCCGAGGGGACCCAGCAACCGACCCCCCCGCAACTCTTTCAGACACTGCTGTACCACGGCCACTTTCCCCACAGAGACACAGCCGGTCTCTAGGATGCTCAGCTGGACGGGGAAGCTGGAGCCTGGGAACCCACGCCAGATGCCGCGAAGCCCAAGCGAGGCATGGGGGTGCGTGGTGAGGGGACAGAGCCGGGCTCGGCACATGCCCTGGCACAGAGCTCCTAAGCCCTCAGACTTTGAGTGACAGAGTCTCCTGCTGCTGGTAAGGAGCCCCTGGGCCACACCCAGGTCTCTCCGGCAGAGGGGACTCAGGTGCCACTCCCCAGGCTCAGCATGAGGCTGGTGTCCAGAGGACAGGGCCCCAGGCTGGGAACTCAGTTGGGGTGGCTCGTCCAGTCCCAGGGACAGAGGTTCTTGCTCTGGTCCCCCAGCCGTCACTGGGGACCTTGGTGGCTGCCTATCGCTGGTGGGCTCTACAGCCACCATCTGGTGCCAAGCAGGACACCGAGCGCAGGACAAACTTCCCTGGGCTTGAGGGCTCCTCCAAGGAGCGGGACGGGACGTCCATGCCAGGAGCTCCAGGCCCACTCACCCCATGCGGCCGTAGGCCTTGCTGTAGGCTGGGTCGATGCAGATGGCGCGCTCGCAGTCCTGCACGGCGCCCGTGTAGTTCCCCAGCTTGCTGTAGGCCGCCGCTCTGGGGAGACAAGGGCGGGTGGGGTCCTTGCTTCCCAGCCACGAATGGGGCTTTGGACTGGCAAGAGGCATGTCCCCACTGGGCAGTGTGGGCGCTGCGCAGCGGCCCATGTGCAGGAACTGGGCGCAGGATCGGGGCCTGGGCCCAGAGTGCCTGGACACCACCACGAAGGCTCTGCCCGCCTGGGGGCTCTTTGGGCCCAAAGTCAGATGCAATCCACGCACGCAGCAGTGACACAGCCCCTGGAGTCGCACTGGTGGGGCCATCCCAGCTCACTACTTCCCAGCCGAGTCGCACTCTCCCGTCAGGTGAGAGAGCCACCCCCACCGGCCGAATGGGAGGCAGAGGGTGGTGTCGTGCTGAGCACCCCGGCCCCCCGCCAGCACGCTGAGCCCAGAGCCGGTGTGAGCGCGTGGCCCACGGACGGCTGAGATGAACCCAAGGCTGTGCGCTGCCCCTGCGGGTTCAGTGGCCAACTGCCCAGTCCGGGGGACACTGGCCGTCGGTTCGGCCTCACACAATGTTTGGTCCCATCCCTTCCTCTCCATTCAAGAATGCAAACACTGTGGCCCCTCCGCACCCACAGGGGGTGTATCCCCAGGCCGCAGAGGACACCGGAAGTCACCATGGCACAGAAGTGTGGAGCGTACGGTTTTCCTGAACATACGCTCACTTGTGATGAGCTTTAATTCAGGAGCTGGGCAAATTCATAAATGACAATAATAAAACCAAAACAACAAAGAGCATGCTACGCTAAAATCTGTAAATGTAGTCTATGAACGAGGTAGAATAATAAAACAACAGTCACAGCAATGTACTATATTAAATACACGTTGTAGCCGGGCGTGGTGGCACAGGCCCGTAATCCCTGAACTTGGGGGCTGAGGCAGGAGGATCGTGAGTTTAAGCCCAGCCTAAATGACACAAGGAGTTCAAGGCTGGCCTGAATTACACCGATGCTGTTGTAAAATCCAAAACCAAAACAAACCACACCCCAAAAAGCGGCCCCTCCACGTTCACAGGGCTGTGGCTCTGACAGACACCTCTCCTTTCCTCACATCGCCTGGGGTGGAGCCAGGCCCTGCTCTGGGCCACGCGCGCGCGCGGAGCAGCTCAGTGGTAAGCGCTCACCCAGCATGTGCGGCCCGGCCCTGGGCTCCGCCCCGGCACCTCGGCCGGCCGACAGCACTTTGTGGGTGAGGTCACTCTCGATAAGCACGCAAACACGTTTCGGTTACTCCCTTGGTGTGCGTCTGGGGTGGGAAGCCCGCCCCAGGGCTGCAAGGTCACTGCCAAGTGCCCCTGATGTCCTCACCTGGAGCTGCACGCCGACCACCCCGACCTGTGCCTACGGTGCCGACGCCCCTGCTGTACCTGTTACAGAAGTAGACGGCGTTGGAGGGGTTCAGCTCGATGGCCTTGCCATAGAGGTGTACGGCGGCCTCAAAGTTTTCCACCTTCATCTGCTCATTCCCTGCAGAGAAAGACAGTGGGCAACCAGCCGGTCAGTCCGAGCTGCATCGCCGGGACAGGAGGCTGAACATGCCGATCAGGCCAGTGTCCCTCTAGCTTTTACCCTGCACAACAGCCCTAGAGGAGGCCCAGACTACAAAGCCGTCCTCACCCGGTGTCCAGGGGACAAGGGCCAGGACCCTTGCACACCAAGACCCGCAGGCGCCCAGGCCCCGTATACAAAACTATCAAAGGGCGTCTGCACAGAACCTGTGCGCTTCCTCCTATGTACTTTTTCTTCTTTTTTTCTGGTACTGGGGATTGAACCTAGGGCCTCGCACAGAACTATGTACCCAGGCTTTTCTACAGAGACTGGCTCTCCCCGAGTCACTAAACCCCTCAGGCTGGGCTTGAACTTGTGATCCTCCTGCCTCAGCCCCCCACAGTGCTAGGAACCATCTCTAGAGAACTTGTAACACCTAATACAATGCTCCACAAATAGCTGTTACGCTGTATTGTTTGTCAAGGAAAAACCTATGTGTTCAGGATAAACATAATACCCCCCCAAGTTTTTTAACCCCTGCTGGTTGTCTGCTTACATGGTGTCCACAGACATGGCAGGAAGCACAGGCAATTTCTCAATTTCATAGGCAACCCAACCTTTCTTGGTAGCGTGAGTCTGATTTCAAGTGACTGAGTGGGCAGGGATCCAGCTCTGCTGTGGCCTTACAAAGCCTTGCCCAGACACAACCCACGCTGCGTAACCTCCCTGCCCACAGCCAGCCCGCTGACCTCCTCCCCCAGGGCCACAACCCCTCACCTTCGGTTTTCAGGCGCTCCGCCTCGGCTGAATCTTCCTCGGAAGGCGGGGTCCGCTCGGGGCTCCTCGGGTCCTGTGGTGCCTCCTGCCCACAGGTAAGACAAGTGGCTGTGCCTCACCCAAGCCTGCGCCCTTCAGCATGCCATCCCTGGGGTGGCCACAGGGGCAGCCAGCTCAGGGCCCCAGGGGCTCTGCAGGCGACTTCCTGGCCCTCTAGGTGCAGCCCAGGATGAGGATGGCCACATGGTCTCTACACCAGTGGTCCCTACCATAGCTGCCATCATCTTTGGGAGGGGGATGCAGGCTCACCTTGCCGGACGCAGCTGCTTCAAATATCTCCAGCAGGGTCTGGGGGAGCGCCAGGTCGCTGTCCTCCACCGTCACCCCGAAGGCCGTCTCCAGGCACTGAATGGCAACTGTGAGGTAGGATGGGGACCTCTATATGACCTCTTCCTCATGATGCCCCAGGGGGCTCTGGCCCGGGTCCTCTCCTTCCCACCAGCCCACTTCCCCAGTTCGGGCGGCTGCCCCACCGTCCTTGGCAGGCCAGGCCATATACCTTCCAGGCTCTCCTGGGCATCGGACGAGAGCCCGCCGTGCCGCAGCTGGTCGTGCAGGAACTGGATGATGGCGTAGGCCAGGCGCTTCTTGTTGTCCATCTCGAGCCACAGGAGGAGATGCTTGGGATTTTGGGATCTGTGGGGCCGCATGGAGAGCCGGGTGAGTGCTAGGTCACAACCAGCTCCTTTAACCCCTTACCTGCACTCTCAGCTCCAGCCACCAGACCTGTCTCACACTTGGCGGCCCTGAGGGCCCCAGCACATTTTAGCACATCCGTGTCTAAGATGGGGGACCTGGGCTTGAGGTCTATATATTTATCTGAGCACACAGAAAATGACCTGGTCCCAAGAATCACAGTACCAGCCGTACCTAGTCCACAGTCAAAGCTTTTGCCACTCCTCAGTTATTCATTTATCCATTCACTCATTCATTCATTCAGCAGTACTGGAGATTAAACCTAGGGCTTTCCCACTGAGCCACATTCTCAGCCGTATGTTTTGTTTCATTTATTTATTTATTTACTTCCTTACTTATTTATCTTTTTGAGACAGGGTTTCACCATGGAGTTCAGACTAGCCTTGAGTTCACTTTGTAGCCCAGGCTGGTCTCGAACTTGCAGTGATCCTCCTGCCTCAGCCTCCCAAGGGCTGGGAATACAGACATGCGCCAAACCTGGCTATTTTTTTTTTTTTTTAATTTTTTGTCGTTTTGAGACACGGTTTTACTATACAGTTCAAGCTGGCCTTGAACTCACTTTGTAGCCCAGCCTAGACTTAAACTCAGAGCAATCCTCCTGCCTCAGACCCCCAAGTGCTGGAATTACAGGTGTGCCCCACCAAGCTCAGCCAGCCCTATGTTTTATTATGAGGCAGGGTCTTGCTAAATTGCCCAAGCTGGGCTTATACTTGTGATCCTCCTGCCTCAGCCTCACAGAGTGCTGGGATGACAGCCATGTGCCACTGCAGTTGGCTGCCTCTTTTCTGGGTGAGCAGCAAGCACCTCACACGACCAGGGCACCTGCCTTTAGGTGGTACCTTCTGGGGCCACAACTAGGGTCTTCCACACCCCTCTCCCAGAGCTCGGCAGGTGCTTAGCTCACATCTGTGGACCCTGAAACCCTGGCAAAGCTCTAGAGCGGGGCCACACGGTGAGGCCAGGAGAGGGCTGGGACCCAGAGCTGCAGCCTTGCTTCACACAGGCGACCTGGTGCCCAGACCAGCATAAGGGACTCTGCCCATGGTGACCATCACAGTGCTGAGCGAGAAGCCACAGGCGCAGGTGCCAGTGGAGGTGGTAGGACAGGATGGGCAATGCCATGCAGGACTGAGGCCTGCTGTGGCAAGCCTGGCCTGGGTCAGCACCTCCCCTGGGGACCAGGGAGTGACCCAAAACCTTCTGACATGATAAAAATCAAAGAGGAAAGGTGACATTCAGGGCTGCCTTGATCAGGCTTAATTAACAGTGTCCCCAAGTCACGTCCCTCCACCACGGACCGGAGCAAGTCTAGAGGAAGTCAGGAGGGTAGTGACAAGTGTCCTCAGAAGAGGGGGCAAACATGGACATACGTGCTGGGAGATTTTTCTTTTTTCTGTGGTACTGGGGATTGAATTCAGAGCCCTTGCACTGAAAGACATCGCCAGTGCTTTCTTAATTTTGTGACAGCGTCTCACTAAGTCACTTAGGCTGGGCTTGAACTTGCAATCCTCCTGCTTCAGCCTCCCAGATACTTGAACAACAGGCATGTACCACCACGGCCGGCTCATCTCAGCTATTTTCAGCTTGCCAGCTTGTGGTCACCTGACAGCAGCCCAGCCGTTGGAGGTGGAGGGGTCACACGGATCACCACAGTGGCACACGCAAACCCACGAGGCTAGGAGCGGGATGACCTGTTGGTTTTTGTGCCTCAGTTTCCCTATCTGTGATATAGGATTAATACACACCACTGTGGCTGCCTTCAGGTCAGGGAAAAAGTAACGGGAAAGTCCTCAGCGCAGTTCTTAGTGCCCTGTGTGACTCTTGGGAAGCACTGCTCTGGGTGGCAGTACTGCTCTTCCAGGTGCAGGCAGGGGGTCCTACAATGCTAGGGATGCCTGCCAGGGAGCACAGAGCCCTGCGCCATCTTCAGCCGTGGGTCCTTCACTCTGGGTAGCACCCTCCTTCACCTGCCCCTCCAGGCCAGGCTGAGGCTGCCTTAACTGGAAGCCACCACCCTCATCACAGCGGCCTGGGCCTGCCCTGCGCTGCCTGCTGAGCTAACCATGCATGGTGGCTGCTTCTGTCCGTCCTCCCCACTGGACAGAGCGGCTGTGGGTTGGCGCTGGGTGTTCTGGGTCCTCCTCCTGCAGGGCTGAATGTGTCCCAGGCACCCAGGCTGCCGAGGTGCAGGAGAGGTGGCCCGGAGTTTCCAGAGCAGGCGAGGCTCCGGTCTGAAGTGTGGGCACGGTGTGAGCTGGTGATGGCTCCTGCCGGATGGGGCCCCCAGCAGCACACAAGACGCGTCACTAGGCCGCGCACAGGAGAGCCGCAGGCTCCTTCCTCTGCAGCTACGGCTGCTTCAGGACAATCGGTTCCTCAGCTGCACTTCCAGCCGGGTCCTGGGCTCAAAGCCACTAAAATGCTATGAATTGGAGAGGACAAGGTGTAATCCCTCCTGATCTAACACGGCACAGAGCATATACATGAGCACAGACGAGGGCCCCACGGGCTGACCCATGTTCCCCGAATGCCACTCGGTGAAGCCCCAGCCCCCAGGACTCTAGAATGTCACTTGGAGACACCACTGGGCTCAAAGGGGGCCAAGGCCTGGGCCTGTATGGAGGGGACAGCTGGACACACACGGCAAGAGTGCTGGGTGCAGACAGAGGCAGAGATGGGGTGACCCTTCCACAAGCCAAGGACCTTGAGGCGCACCAGCCAGGGCCTGGGGTGTGGGCCCCTCATGGTTCAGAAGGGGCCAGCCTTGTCTCGGACTTCTGGCCTTCTCCGCCCCACAGTCATGGCCCTGGACAACCAAGCAAGGCCCACCGCAGACAGGCGTCACATACACTCCCCACTGCACCCCCAGTGGGAGCAGCGGGCTGGGCCTATTTTTACGTCAGCTGATTCAGGCAGACGGCCTGGTGACGGGCCCAGGGTCACACGGAAGGGACACACTGGCTACCAGCTCGGAAGCTGTGCACACCCCGGCACGAAGGGGCAGTGCCCGGTCCTGCACTGCCAGGGACCCAGAGACCATGGCCAAGGGAACAGCGCTTGCTGGTACAAGAAACAAAACTTCCCACCGTCCCCGTACAAAGGCCTGCTGTAAGTGCCCGCTGTCTGGAGGCCCGAGACACTCAGGTAGACACACACGCACACCCGCGTGGAGCAGCTGGAGGGGAGGTGCTCCCTCACTGAGCGCTGAGCACCTCCTATGCTGTGGGCTGATCTGATCGCAGACATCAACCTTGTGAAGTGGACAAGGAGGCGGAGCAGCAGCTCCACCGAAATCTTGTTTTTTCTTCTGAGGCAGGATCTCACTATTGCCCAAGATGGTTTTGAACTTCTGGGCTCAAGCATTCCTCCTGCCTCAGCCTCCCAAGTTCCAGGACAACAGGCACACTCCACACCTGGTGTGGTGGACTGACAACTGGTGGCCAACTTGTAACACCCGCTGAACTGAGTCAGTGCGGTGCTGGGTGTGGAGGGCGCGCCTGAGGGTTGCTGCCAACAATATAAAAAGCAGAGCTGCAGAAGAAGAGGTTTGGGGTGTTGGTTCTCCTGGAGGAGCCTGTCATGCTGGCCTTCCTGATATGAACTCGCTGTTGTCATCCTCAGAGGACCTCAGGACCTTCCTCTTGCTGAGGATGGCTGCGGTACTTTTCGGGGAGCTCTGGTCCTTACTTTGAACATTGCTTCCTGGCCTCAGTGCAGACCCCTCAGCCTGCTGGCACAGATCATTCATCCCGCTGGCGCAGACTTTCTCGCTTCCACCACTGACCTCTGGGCGTTCCCAGCGCAGATCCCTGAAACAAGCTTGAACAAGACTGGGTGGAGGGAGGCGCTGTCATAGGCTCCAGGTCTTCAGCTGGACTCATGCAGGACATTACCAAGGGATAGAGGCCCTCAGCTGGATTCTTTGGGTCTTTAGTTTGAGGGCAGATTTCCTACACTCTTTTTTTTTTCTTTTTTGTCTTTTTGAGACAGGGTCTCAATATGGAGTTCAGGCTGGCCTTGAGCTCACTTTGTAGCCCAGGCTGGCCTCAAACTCCCAATGATCCTCCTGCTTCAGCCTCCCAGAGTGCTGGGATAGTAAGCGTGTGCCATTACAACCGGATGCTCACCCCTTTTAATTTACTGTTTAGAGAGGAAACAGACCCAGGAAGGGCTTAGAGGTCTGTGCCACGTCTACTTGGGGGGTGACAGGCTGGGCTGGGATCCACACCCTAAAACTTTTCATCCTGCCCCCACGTTGCACAAGTGGTTGGACCTGTTAAGTGTCTTGGTCCCCCTATGATGCCTTACGGTTCATGACCTCCCAACTGCAGAGCAGCCTCCTGACCGCACTGCCTTTAACCTGACCCTGGACCACCACATGAGTCCTTAACCCCAAGGTGCTAAGAGCCAGTCGCCCTCAGACCCAGGTCATGTGGGCATCAGGGTGCCCGATGGCACTGCACAGCAGGCTCAGGGAGCTCTGGGTATGTCTGTGGGAAACCATGTCCAAATAGAAGGGGCAAGTGTGCTGCACCCCTGTAATCCCAGCACTTGGGAGGCTGAGCCAGGAAGGTCACTCTGAGTTTAAGG
>NW_004955495.1:5043408-5045314 GCF_000276665.1 Chinchilla lanigera
AAGCACAAGGTCGTGAGTTCAGTTCCCGGTACTGGAGGAAAAAACCAAAAAAAAAAAAAAAAAATCAAGGCCAGCCTTTTTTTGAGACCCTGTCTCAAAAAAAAAAAAAACATTAACAGCAAACAAACATGAAGCAGCAGAAGCAAGATATAGAAGGCCACACAGCGAGAGCTCCACGGACAGGAAATGCCCAGGACAGGCAAATCCAGAGACAGGATTCGAGGGTACAGGGCAGTGGACTCAGGGATGCAAGGTAGGGAGGGGACAGGGACTATTCATGGGGGGCAGAAGGATGGGGCTTACTTCTGGGGTGATGGGATGGTCTGGAACTAGAGAAGGGATGGGCACACAACCTTGTGGATGTGCTAAAATCCGTCCAGTTTTTTTGGAGGGGGAGTACCAGGAATCAAACTCAGGACCTCATGCTTGCCAGGCAGGCGCTGTGCCACTGAGCTATATCCCCCTGCCCAAAATTCATCCAGTTTCTTGGGGGGACGGGGTACTGGGAATTGAACTCAGGACCTTGTGCTTGCCAGGCAGGCACTTGTACCACTGAGCTATATCCCCGGCCCTCCATGCAGTTTTATGATGTTTATTACATAGTATTTAAAAAGAGAAAAACCATAAGGAACTGTGCTTCCTGTAGGTGGGCAGAGAGCTCTGGTCTCCCTGAGAGCTCCTTGGGACAGTCGTAGCTTCTGTCCCTATCTATGGCACAGGGAGACCCCCAACTGCAAGGCCTGGGATGAGGACGGGCCAGGGCCACAGCACAGTTGGTCCCAAGGTCTCCTGAGACACAGCAGGGCCCCGAGGTCCACCCTGGGAAGGGGGCTCCCCATCTAAAGGGGCTCAGATATGAACCAGTCAGGTCAGCTCACCCCCCTCCAAGGGACCCACCCCACACACCCAAGAACTCACTGCAAAGGCTAAAAAGGGCTTTTTTTTGTTTTTTTGTTTTTTGTCTTTGAGACAGGGTCTCACTATGCAGTTCAGGCTGGCCTTACTGACTTTGTAGCTCAGGCTGGCCTCGAACTCACAATGATCTTCCTGTCTCAGCCTCCTGAGTGCTGGGATTACAGGTGTGCACCACCACACCCGGCTAAAGCCTAAAAGTTTTGATTTACAGAAGCATGTGTGCCCCGACAGCAGTACTATTCGTAAATGTTTAAAGGTGCAAACAATCCATGCATCCTTTAAGAGACAAACAGATAAACACAACATGGCCCAGCCACATAATAGAATATTACTCAGCTCTGAAAAAGAACACAGTTCTGACACATGCTGTAATGAGGACAACCTGACTCCTAAGAGGTCCCTAGAGTTATCAGGTCCACAGAGACACAGAGTGGAGCAGTAGTGCCTAGGACGGGGCAGGGATAGGAATTAGTGTTTCATGGGGACAGAGGGTTGTTTTGGGAAGGTGAGAACATTCTGGAGATGAGCTGGGTGTGGTAGCACCTATCTACAATCCTAGCACTTGGGAAACTGAGGCAGGAGGATCACTGTGAGTTTGATGGTTGGCCTGGGCTACAAAGTGAGTTCAGGGCCAACCTAGACTATATGTTGAGGCCCTATCTCAAAAAATAAAAATAAAAGCCAAAGCAATCCCAGGAGTCAGGAGGCTGAGGCAGGAGGATCACTGGGAGTTTGAGACCCACCTGAGCTTCATAGTGAGACCCTGTCTCAATAAACCAAAACCAAAACCAAAACCAAAACCCACAAACAGCACCCCCCACAAAAAAAAAAAAAAAAAAAAAAAAAAAATATATATATATATATATATATATATATATATATATATATATATATATAAGGTGCTGAACCACACACTCAGGAATGGTCAAGATGCTGAAGCTCATATTTCATAACAAGTAAAATTGTGCTGGGCATGGTGGCGCACGCTTGT
>NW_004955495.1:5045414-5052618 GCF_000276665.1 Chinchilla lanigera
AAAAAAAAAAAAAAAAAGCAAAAGTTCAAGAGTAGAACATGCTGACAACTGGACTGAAATGTGGACGTGCTAAAGGTGCTGAACCACACACTCAGGAATGGTCAAGATGCTGAAGCTCATATTTCATAACAAGTAAAATTGTGCTGGGCATGGTGGCGCACGCTTGTAATCCCAGCACTCAGGAACTGAGACAGGAGGACCGTAACTCAAGGTTAATCCAGGCTGTATAATGAAGTCTTACCTTATCTTAAGAAACTCTTAACAGAAATCATTGTGTCTCAATGCATTCTAATCAAAGAATGTCCTTCTCCACATAACCTGTGATCTCTACCTTTTTCGGGGAACAGGGGCAGTATTGGGGAACGAACACAGGGCCTTCCCATTGAGCTCTAGCCCCAGCCCCTTTCTATTTTTCTATTAAATAAAATTTTTCTATTTCGAGGCAGGGGCTCACTAAGTTATTAAGTCGCCCAGACTAAACTTGAACCCGTGATCTTCCTGCCTCAGCCTCCCAGAATGCTGGGGTAACCAGCATGTGCAACAGGGCTCGGTTGATCCTAGACCTTGACTCTTGCATGCCGCAGAGTAAACCAGGGTTGAGCTCAGGGTGGCCTCTGCATCGCTGAAGAGGTTGCCTTCACACAATTCCACAACAAGGTCAGCCACACCGGACTTCCTACACAAGACTGGAAACAAAGCTCAACAGCGGGCCACAGACGCCGGCCCTGGCAAAATCCTACCACAAACCTACAAGGCTGAGACACAGAACCCGCACCAGGAGTGACGGGCACAGGCAGCTGGCGAGCACACCGTCGAAGAGGATATTCGTCTTCATGACCCAGGACTGGCCCTCTCACGTAGAGCTTTGCCTGTGTCTGGGTTGGGGGGGACCTACTCTCCCTCCAGGGGCACTGATACAGACATCTGGGCTTTCCTCTGACCTACACGGAGCTGTGAGGATGCGACCACACCTCTACCCAGGGTTGGGGAGGGTTTAGAACACTGGAAGTGGAGCTGGGTGGGGTGGTGTGCACCTGTGATCCCAGCGCTCTGGGAGGCTGAGGCAGGAGAATCAAAAGTTGGAGCCAGCCTGGGCAACTCAGAGAGACTCTGTCTTAAAATTGTAAAAGGGCTGGGGATGTACAGCGCCAAGGCCTCGGGTTCAACCCCAGTATACAAATACACACACCTCAACAACAAAAAACCTAAAAGCAGGAGCCCGCTCCCTTGCAGCTTTCCCCTCATCTCCTGCCCCGTTCCCGCTGCTCAGGGCCTTTGGTACACACTGCTCCCAACACTTCAAGCCCTCCCTCTGGAAGGACAGCCAGGCTGGGGGCAGGCACGGTGCCCTGCTATGTCCCCTTTTCTTGTTTCCTGGGCAAGGGAAACCATGCTGACCGCCCGCTCTTTAAGTTTTATTGGCGCACTGGCTGTGCTGGGGCAGGGCAGAGCCACGGTGAAGGAGATCCACAGCTCGAGAAGCCTGAGGTGTTTACAGCCTGGCCTGTGACGCAACCCTTGTGACTCTGGGGAACCACGTTGCCAACTCCAGCATGGCACTGGTCACGCACACACCTCTGGCTGCGGAGGTCGGGTGAGTGATAGATGGGCTCCTGGCTCAAGCAAGGCCACCTGGAGCCTCCCAAGCCCCATTTACAGTGATGGGACTTCCAGGGGCACAAGAGCCTGGCGTCAGGCTCCCCTGGGTCTCAGCCCCGCGAAGACCTGGGAGCAGACATCAGCCGGGCATTACGTACACCTGAGCCCCGGCCCACGCCCTGGCTTTCTTCTTCTTCTGCAGCGTGGGTACCCTTGAGGGCTTCTCCGCCCTGTAAGCTGGGTAACTCTGGCTCATCAGCCCTGGGCACAGAGGCCAGCTACAGCACCCAGGCCTCTACCCAGTGTCCCCTGGGGGCACAGTCATCAAAGATGAGATCTCCCAGGGACCCAGAGCGCTCCAGGGTCCTGTGATCACCTGCCCTGCTGAGGTCCTAGGACGCTGCCCACAGTGAGATTCACACAGTGAGTGGGGAGGGACAGCGGGGCCAGTCTCGGAATCCAGCTCCCCCAGTCACACTGCAGCCCCTCAGGATGTGTTTCGCTGTCTGCTGGGAGTGGGGAGTGAACGCAATTTTGTTCCAAACAACTGAGAGAGGGTCCCCAGGTGCGGCGCACACGGGATGGGCGGGCTGTGGGAGCGCCCTGGGCACTGCAGGGGCTGAGCAGCATCCCAGCCACCACCCACTGCGAGCCACGAGCTCCCCAGTGTCACAGCCACGTTGTCCTCGGTTGTAGAATTGCTGATAGACACCAAGTAGGAAAACATCGTCCTAGGTCAGGGCAGGGTAGGCTTGAGTGGCCAAGCAACTTTCAAATGGGAACTTGGAGAAAATCTTCCATTTGCTGAGCGTGCCAGGTCTCCGACTGGGACTCACAGTGGGGACCCGCGTACCCCAGGTTAGTACCGGGCCACCAAACCTGCTGCCCCGTCCCTCTCTCCAAAGGGACAGTAAACACACTCTCTCAAGTGGAATCCAAGCCTGGCTACTCAGGCCCACAAGTTTCCTCCCCTGCAGAAGGCCAGCCCAAAAGCCCACGCCCACAGGCCTCCCTCCACCACGGGTACCCCATCCTCGGAACAATCACGACTTGTAGGGTTTTGGCCATGGGACAAAGTTCTCAAGGCGGCTTCTCTGGGAACAGCGAGAGCTTTGTTAGTGTGGGGGCCCACCGCCGACCGAGGCCGGGCCCACCAGGCAAAGGGTGCACACGGGAGACGATGGTCACTGGCCTGGGGGGCTGGCTGAGGACCTGGGCCATCTCCCCCTGGGTGGCTTCAGAGCCCCTTTCATTCTAGCCTGAAACCCAAACACAATGCAACACCCACCCGCTACCTAGGGCTGATCATTTAGGAAAAATGGTCCCCCTGCTAAAATGCAGCGCTCAGGTCGGGGATGTAGCTCAGTTGCACAGCACCTGCCTGGCAAGCACAAGGTCCTAAGTTCCGTTCCCGGTACCTAAATAAATAAATAAATATTTTAAAAATAAAATAAAACGCAGTGGTCTCAACACCTGGCACCCCAGTGAGACAAGACCCAGTCCTGTGCGTGCGCCACTACCCTCCATCCTACCCCGTAGGCCCCCTCACAGGCAGCAGGCCCAGGAAGGCAGGGGCGCTGCTCCCCCTACCCTCACCTTGGGATCCTCAGATTCTAACTAGGTCCCTGTACACGCCCCACACTGCAGCCTGTTTTATTCTGAAATGCCACCAAGATGTCACTGTGGCTGGGCAGGAGGATTATAACTTAGCAAAACCTCACCTCAAAATAAAAAAATAAAAAAAGGGCTGGATGGCCGGGCGTGGTATCGCATGCCTGTAATTCCAGCACTGGGAAGCTGAGGCAGGAGGATTACTGTGAGTTCAAGACCAGCCTGGGCTACAAAGTGAGCTCAAGGCCAGTCTGACTGCATAGCAACACCTTGTCTCAAAAAAAGACCAAAAAAAAAAAAAAAAGAGCTGGGATGTAGCTTAGTGCAGAGCCCGGGCTCAGCCCCTAGTACTGAAAAAAACAAAACCCAAACCCACCCTCTGTTCCCTGCCACCTTGGGGAAGCCCTCAACCTCTGGGTCAGCTCCTGGCTGGGGCGGGTCCCACTCCAAACCCTCTGTGCTCCACCAAACGCAAGCCTGCCTCAGCTGGGGAGCACATCTCCGTCCTGCAGACCCCAGCGCCCACTCCTAGCCCAGCCTGGTGTTTATAATGAGGCCTCTTCTCAGGTCTTCTACCAACTCAGGCTCTGGCCCACTTCCGCTTCTTGAGGGCCTCCTGGGGAGACACTGGCCTGTGGGCAAATTTGGATTGAGCTCCCTGGGGAGAGGGCTTCTCCTTGGCTCTCGGTTTCCTCCTCAGTACCAGACATAAACAGCCCATCCCGCACTACCTCCTATTCCTTCCACCCAGGGGCAGGCGCCAGGTGCTGGCACAGACCTCAGCCCTGAGTCATGCAGACTGCAGCTCCAGAGGAGCCTCTGACCCTAGCAGAGCGTGACCTTGCTGGGAGCCACTCCAACTTCTAGGAAGCCTGCAGAAAGGACCTCGGCTCAGGCTTTCCAGGCACCCAGTGACCTGTTGCACGGGAGACGAAGCACTGCAGGGATCGTCACGGTGTTCCCAGAATGTGCAATTCCTTTGGCTCTGCACACCACAGACCTCCCAGTTCACACCTGGCTGCAGACACGTGGGAACCTTCTGGGCCTGGCTGGGCTCCCTCCCACCTCCCGCCCAGAATGGCTGCCACTGCGCTGGGTGCTCTGCTCACCTCTGCTACCTGATGGGACTACGCCTCTTCTTCACAAGAACTGAACATTATGGAGACATTGCAGACCATGCTATGCCACAGCCACGATGTTCAAAGCAGGTGCTTCTACTCCAAGCAGTTGCATTCCAGAACCTCAACCCCACTGTGTCTGTCCCCACTACGATTGGGGATTGAACCCAGGGCCTTTGCACTGAACTCCATGCCCAGTCCTTTTTTATTGTTTATTTTGGACAGGCTCTAAGTTACTAAGTTGCCCAGGAGGGGCTGTAACTTGTGATCCTCCTGCCTCAGCCTCCCAGAGTGCTGAGATGAGAGGTGTGAGTTACCACACTTGGCTCCCAATATGTCCTCCTCACCCCACAAAAATCAAGCACACAGGGCCAGGGATATAGAAGCCTGCAGTGGCACAAGTGCCTGCCTGGCAAGCACAAGGTCCTACACACACACACACACACACACACACACACACACACAAACCAAGCACACACAATTTCACACCCCTCTCAGTGATCACAGCGAAGGATCACTGCTCTACACCGTGATTTTTCACAGCAGCGTTAATAACATGCCCCATGGATTGCTGAGGGGGGAGCCCTGGGCACTGCAGTGCCCCTAGCCCCACATTCTGAGTAAAGAGCACCCCTTGCCTATTTGAGACAACTCCAAATGTCCCCAGACAACACCCTGTCTCCTCTGGGGGCACCCCTGGCTGAGACCCATTGGGTCAAGGGACTGCATATTGCAACTAACGGTCATCTGCCCTGCTGAGGCCCTAAGAAGCTGGCCACAGTGACATCCATACACTGAGTAGGCAGGGACACACTGGCCAGTTTCAAAAGCAGAGACCCTGGTCACTAGTGTGCCCTAGTAGGAGTGTGTTCTGCTGTCTCTGGGAGCAGGGAGTGCGCTTGATTTGCGATCTGTTTCCAGTAATAAATACAGGTCTCTCCTCTGGGTGGGCCGTGCTGGACACTACAGGGTACAAAGCAGCGTCCCTGGCTCCCACCTGCACCACCTTCGGCTGGGAAAACCACAGGCGGCCCCAAGGATCACCCAGTGTTCCCTGGGGGACAAAACTGCCCTTGATTGAGAAGCACACTGGTCTAGGGAGAAGGCAGACAAAACAAATAATCAGACATAGAAACAAAGACAGGAACGCTACTCAGCCTACGGGATTCAGACCATCTTCCGCTGCCTCTTCTAGCAAAAATACCCAGTCTCCAGCACGCACTTAGCTAACTCCAAGCACCTCAGAAATGAACACGTCGGGGGCATTAACTTCGCAGAGACCCCGCAAGGCACAGACCTTTATATCTCCTCTTTCAGGGTGCAGAAAAGGAGCGCTCGGGGAACGGAAGGGACTCGCTCAAGCGTACTCGGCTGTCAAGCCCGCTCGAGCCGGTCCTCACCCCACTCTCCCCCACCTCCGGCACCACATGCACAAAGCCCGAAAACTGAACTAAGACTGTCAACGGCTAAGCCTTTGGGCTTCCCACTGTGCGCTCGGCGCTGTAGGCTCCTACGCCCAGGGAAGGACTGATACACCCGTTCTAGAGGAGAAACGGGGCTCTGAGCAGACAGGAGGCCGGCCAAGGGCACCGGGAGAGGCGGCACTGCGCGGGCGCCGGGACAAGCCCGGTCCCCGGGTCCAAGGGACCGTGGTTCCAGCAAGCTCCGATGAACGACGGCAGCTACGCGCCGGGTGCTTTTACCACCTGTGGTCCTTGTCACCCACACGCGAACTACCATTGTTAGCGTTTGAACCCAGGGGAGGGAAACCAGAACCCGCGCTAGACGGCCCGACGCCTCCCTGCCTCAGTTTCCCCTTCGCACCGCCCACTCACAGGACCGCCAAGGGCGCAACGACTCCAGCTCCACACCTATTTCCTTTTACGGACTCCTGAGAACCGTAAGCTCTGATCCGTTGATCCCAGGCCCACTCTGCTAGGCGCGGAGCCCCCCACTCACCTCTCAGGCGACAGAGTCCCGACCCACCGACGGCTGCGCCTGCGCACCGCGGCGCCGCTCGGCTCCGCCTCCTCGGCCGCGACGCTTGCGCAGAAAGAGCCCACTCCGGTTTGTTTTTGTTCTGCGCAGGCGCATCCATGACCGACCCGCGCATGGGAGGAAGTGACGCATTTAGAGGCGGGAACAAACTGGTTGTTGAGGCAACTGACCTCTGCCACCTGATAGAGGCCGGAGATTAGGGTTCATGGAGCAGTGCATGGTGGGACAGTGGTGGACTCCAGCTGGTCGGCTGAATCACCACGTGGTATACAGATGGCCAAGTGGCCTGCCTGAGTCTGGGTACCTGGGTTGTGGAGTGTCACAGGCACTCCATTAGCAGGAGTAGCTGTTACCCACTTAATATCTTTGTTCATTTATGCACCCACCCGTCCATCCACTCGCAAATGCATTAATTCAACCCGTAAAATGTAAAACTGACGTTTATATACAGCAGTTGGCTAATATTTAGCAAAAATTTATGGCAAATCAAACATAAAGAGCCGGGGCTGGGGATTTAGCTCAGCGGCACAGCGCCTGCCTGGCAAGCATAAAGGTCGTGAGTTCGGTTCCCGGTACCGAAAAAAAAAAAACAAACATAAAGAGCAGCAAACTACTCTCATTACTTTGTGTTGGAGTAGAAGGGTTAAACCATCACATAAAGTAACAAGAAATTTCTGGGCCAGGGATATAGCTCAGGGGCACAGCGCCTGCCTGGCAAGCTCAAGGTTCTGGGTTCAATTCAATTTCGGGCACACACACACAAAAACAAAAAAAAAGGAAAAGAAAGTTCACTTTGTGGCAAACAGTATTTATTCTAATTTTTTTTTTTTTTTTTTGTACTGGTTTGTACTGGGAATCGAACTCACGACCTCATGCTT
>NW_004955495.1:5053608-5093185 GCF_000276665.1 Chinchilla lanigera
GGAGCTCACTTTGTAGCCTAGGCTGGTCTCGAACTCTCAACAATCCTCCTGCCTCAGCCTCCCAAGTGCTAGGATTACAGTTGTGCGCCATCCCCGGCTAAACTGCCCCCCCCACTGGGAATCAAACTCACAACCTTGCGTTTGCCAGGCAGGCGCTGTGCCGCTGAGCTAAATCCCCAGCCCCTGTTTGTTTAATCTTTAGTCTTGAGATCTGCCCCGAAGCAAGTACCACCTCTCCATTGGTAAGGTATGTCTTCCATTCTGGCTCCTTTGAGGGCCTGGCCCTGTCTGACTGCCTATAATATTTCTATCTAACTTAGCTGCCTATAACAGTAGGGTAGCAAGAGTACATGGAAAGATCAAAGGGATTCTTGGCAAGAGGGGAACACAGGTCCAGATGTCTGGTCACCTCTGTGTCTGACACATATCTGGGTTTAGTTAGTGCTGATTACAGTGTAATCTCAAATTGTCCTTTATCTCCAGGGAGGCTTGCAGTCCTGGCTATTGCTTCTCCATCCTGAGGCCTGGCTCTTGTCAAATTGACCTCCAGCCACACAATTCTGAAGTCTATTTTTTGGTGCTGGTGTATATTAATTTCTTATAATTTAGCTGTCTATAATAGTTTCAACGAGTTTTCCAGGCTGGTCTGAACCTGTAATCTCCTGCCTCAACCTCCCAAAATTGGGATTACAGGTGTGCACCACTGTGCCTACCTTTCCCAATTAATTCTTAGCCTAGTTAAAACACACGCATAATTAATGAGTTATTTTATCTAGCAGAAATAAGGACGTGGGGTGTTCTTTTGGGCCAGTTTAACCCTAATTTTTTTCTGGTTGCTTTAAGGTTTTGTTTTTTTTTTTTTTTTTTGCCAACAACACTGGATATAGGTCAGGTTACTGTACTATTCCATTATACCTGTCACTTGAAGTCATGGATCCACTTATTGAAGCTTTCTTGGTTATAGTATATTTCTCACTTAAGTTTTTGTATTTTCTTAAACTATATTTTATTTGATGAACTGCATTCAGTTGACATTCGTGTTACACCTACTCTGTTCTTAGACGCTGGAGTCTTGGCAGCATTCTGGAAAGAAAGTAATTTACAAAAAGCTCCTGGACACAATAAGTGATCAATAACCTGAGGGTCTTAAGTGAGGGAGAAAACTTGCAGAACTCGCCCAATACACAAATATTTTTTTCTTTTTCCTTTTTTTTTTTTTTTCTTGTCTTTTTGGGACAGGGTCTCGCCATGCAGTTCAGGCTGGCTTTGAGCTTACTTTGTAGCCCAGGCTGGTCTCAAACTCGCAGCGATCCTCTTGCCTCAGCCTCCCGAGTGCCGGGATTACAGGCGTGTGCCACCATGTCCCGGTGCGGCTGCGCACGCCTGTAATCCCGGCACTCGGGAGACTGAGGGAGGAGGATCGCCACTAGTTGGAGGCCAATTTGGACTACATAGTGAGACCCTGTCTCAAAAAAAAAAAAAAAAAAAGGAAAGAAAGACGTAAGTGCAAGGGAACACCAGGCCCTGAAACCAAGGAGAAATCACAGCAAGAAAGCGGCTCGGAGGATTATTACGGTGCGTGCGATTACTATGAGAACTCGCTTATTCCACATCCTCCTGGAGACTTTGAGGGTGGAGCTCGCTCCACCCAACCACCTATGAGAGCCAATAACGGCCCGGGAGGGGTGCAGCGCGTGCGCAGAGTGTGTCAGCGCTGGACCGCCCCCTAGAGGAGTGGGCGGAGCTCCGGCACGCGTGCGCCCAGACTTTTTTTGCGCACGCGCTCTCCCAGGATGCCCTGGGCGCGCGGGCGGCGGGCGCCCAAGTCCGCTGGCGGAGGTGTCGGCTCCGGAGCTGAGCCTAGCGAGGCGGTCACCGCGGCTGAGGCTGCTGGACGTGGAGCAGGTGCGGCGAGGGCCCAGCTGTTGCAGACCCGTCCGCCATGAAGCCCCCAGCAGGTACCGGCCGCCCCTCGCTGAGGTCCGACTCCCGGGACCCCGGCGTTCCCTGCACCCGCGCGCCTTCGGGGTAGCGACTGGGGCCTAGAATCGGAGCCGAGCGACCCTGGGCCGGCTGGAGGGGAGGACGGGGGCCGCCCTTCCCCTTCGCCTGCCGAACGAGGAAACCAGCTTCTCCAGAGCTTCTCCACTGAGCAGACTTCGTGGATTTCACCCTCGGGCAGGTCGGGTCCTGGGGCGCTCTCGGGTGGACTTTCGGGGGGCAGAGATTTAAGAACCCGGCCCCCTCCCTTCCCGAGCTCTGGAGCCGGAGGCGGAGTTCAGCAAGTAAATAAAGGCGGACGCGGTGGCGCGCACCTGTAATCCTAGCACTCGGAGGCTGAGCCAGGAGGATTGTCAAGTTTGAGCCCAGGATGGGGCGACCTGGCGAGTCTCACAATAAGTATAAAAAGGGCTGGGGCTGTAGCTCAGTGCGAAAGCCCTGGGTTCCACCTCCAGTTCCAGAGGCAGAGGAAAGAAGTAAATGAACAAGTGAGGAGTTTAAATAGGGATTGGTGGCTTGGAGCAAATAAACACAGGTGGGACAACCTCAGGGACACTTCGTGAGAGCGCTGGTCCTGGAGGACTTCTCTGAGGAGGTGGCATTAAAGCCTAGATTTAGATGCCAGTATCTTTAGGTGCATGGCAGAAGGAGGGTCCCGCAGGGCAAAGGCAGGGAGCCGGGAACTCACTCGGGCATTGTGTTGGGAGAGTAAAGATCAGAGCATAGCAGGCTGGGGGCGCTAAGGGAGAGTAAAGCGGCGGTGTTGGAAGGGAATCGCCGCGCCCTGGGTCTGTGTTCAGAAGCTCAGGTTGATGCTTGGGCCCTCCTCGCTGGTGTTCTTGGGTTTCCTCACGCCCGCCTGTGCTCCCCCTAGTTCTCTTTTCAGCCAGTCACAATGAGGATGGTAATTGTAGTAATGATAATGGTAATAATTAGAGTTATTCAAGCTTCAGGGAGGTGGAACTGTTGTTTGCCTTGTTTGCTGCGGGATTGTTAGCTCAGAAATCAGCACAGGGGCGGCAGTCAGTAAATAATTTACAGGACCAGTGGATGTCCAAGAGGCCTAGCTCTTCCCAGAGAATTTTCTGACCATTCCACCTGCCATTGAGCTCTGTCTTTCCCACGTTGTGAAGCCCTTCTTGATCACAGGTTTTAATACAGATGTGTGGTTCCCTTCTGCACCCTTCAGCCTGGCGTGCCCTGTAGCTGGGTGTTTGCCTGAAGTTCTCAGCAGCGACACCTTGCCAGAAAGTCTGACTTATGTGGAACTTCTTTCTCCCACTTCGTGTGTCAGTAGCTCTCAACTGGGGTGAAAATGCTACACCTGCGGAGTCTACCTCTGGGAGTCTTGGCAGTGTGTGGGGACATCTGTGGTCGTCACGACTCGGGGATCTCCTAGCCTGGAGCTGGTGGTGACCAGGGTCGATGCTCACCATCTTGCATTGCCTAGAACACCCGACCCCTGGGAAGGATGTGGCCCGGTGTGTCCAACCCCTTACTCCACTGCAGAAAGAGTAATTCAATTCTATGGGGCTGCCATGACCTCTGTAGATGTTACATAATAAGCAACCTTGGTACTGTGTCACCTTTCTTTTTTTTGGTACGAGGAATCAAACTTAGGACCTTGCGCTTGCCAGCCAGGTACTTGTGCCCCTGAGCTACATCCCCCGCCCTGTGTTGCCTTTCTTAAATGTAAGGAATGTTGATTTTCAAGTCATCCCTGGCACATCTGGATGAGAGATTACAGTGTGTCACAATAGCTTCCCCTTGAGACCTGTTCTCTGCTTCCACCATGTGCCCTCTGACAGTTGTGCCCTCTTGCCCTCCATTGCCCCCACTTTCCAGGAGGGAATCCTGAGGTTTAGCAAATTGTGGTCTCACCAGGTCCGGCGGCCAGTGGGTGATAGAATGGGGCTCCCACTAGCCTCTGTCGCTTACTCTGCCTGTGTAAAAGGACACATCCAGTTGGTAACCCCCTTTCCAGGGCCTCTCCTGCCACTTGGGAGGAACGTTCAAACCCTTCCTCAAACCTCCACCGGGGCAGACACACTCCAGCCTTCTTTGTGTAGATTCAGGAGCTAGGAATGGATTCCGGATGGGACAGAAACTGGCCCACAGTTAAATTACTTGGCCCTCTCCAGAACAAGTCCGTGGCTCTGGGTCTGCATTGTACAGGTGCCACCAGGCCCTGCAGGGTCAGGGGTTGGCAGCTGATTTTCCTGGCTTCTCTGTGCCCAGCCTCGGCAGAGCCCCTCTTCTAGGCTTTATCCCAGGGCCCCCACCTGCAAGTCAAATGCACACACCTTTCTTGGGGGAGGGCTAATAACCTCCCACTGCACTGTAGGTTCTTATGCTCACTCCCCTTCCTGATTACCTGTTAACAATGAGGCCACGCCCCTTCTTGGTTCACTTGTTAATGAATGGGGCCCCTGGCTCCCCAGTTGGGTGTTAAGTGGCTTCTCCAGAGACCCCACCGAACCTGGGGAATTCTCTCTGACTTGTGGGAGTTGAGCGGTGCAGCAGTGGTAGAGCCTCCCCCTTTTTGTCAGTACTGGGGTCTTTGCAGGGTATGCCTGGGTAAGACTGCAGCTGGGTATCTCCAGGGCAGGGGCCTAACAGCAGCAGCTGGATGTCAGGGTCGGGTTATTTGTGCGGTGTCCTGGGTACTGTGGGTGGTGAGCAGTGTCCCTGGCCTCTACCCACTTCGTGCCACTGCACCCCTTCTCCAGTCGTGACAGCCACAGCTGTCCCCACACACTGCCCTGACTCCCTGGGAGTGGCTGAGGACAGAATTGTGCCTGCTCTGGAGAGTCCCTGGGCCCAGCGCTCCCCGGTCACATTGCCCTGTGCATGGACTGGATGAGATGCCATCAGCAGTGGCCTTTGGCTTCTGTGTGCAGCCTGTGCAGGGGACGTCCTGGACGCGGTGTCCCCGTGCTCCCCCACTGTGAACCACCTGAGGTGGGACCTGAGTGCACCGCAGATCGAGGCGCTCACCAAGGAGCTCATCGAGCAGACAAAGCGCGTGTACGACCAGGTGGGCGCGCAGGAGTTTGAGGACGTGTCCTACGAGAGCACACTCAAGGCCCTGGCGGACGTGGAGGTGACCTACACGGGTGAGTGCTGGCTGCGGGGTAGGTCGCAGGGACGTGGGGAGAAGCCAGTTCCATCACCCGGGCCACCCCGAGTGCTCCTGCATGGTCAATTGAGAGGGCAGCAGCTTGAAACCCAGCCACCTCCCCCTTCCAGCCACCTCCCCCTCCCAGAGGAGATGTGTTTTCTGTCTGAACCATGGAATGTGGCTCCTGTCTTTGTTTTCTGTTTTGTTTTTTTTCTTTGGTTTGGATTTTCTTTGGGATGAGCTCTCACTATGTTGCCCAGGTTGGGCTCCAACTCTGGGGCTCAAGCCATCCTCCTACCTCAGCTTCCCAAGCAGCTGGGATGTCAGGTGTGTACCACTGTGCCTGGCTTTTCAGTTGTTTTCAGTTGCTGTAACAGAATACCCGAGGCAGGATCATTCATTAAGAAAAGAGGTCTATTTTGGCTCACAGCCCTCCAGGCTGGGAAAACTACTGTGAGGGCTGCATCTGGTGAGGGGCACAGGCAGGGGCAGCGTAAGAGGGGGCCTTGTTTCCTAATGGATGCTCCTGAGAAGGCGGCTGAGAAGGCCAGGTCCCCTTTTTATAACCTGGTCACCTCTCAGAGCCTCTCCTGGCCCCTGTGGCCGCAGGCAGAACAGCATTAAAGCCCCAGTGACCTCCTTGCCAGTCCTTCTGGCTGCCTCCTTGGTCCCCACCCTACACTCATGTTACCTCGTGTCCCTAGGCCTCCCCATCCTGTCCCGGGGGCCAGTGAGGCTGCCCCCTCTCCTTGAGTCCTTCTGCCCTTGTGAGGACTGGGGTGCCTGGTCGCAGGGATGAGGGCTCTGTGCCCCGAGCCCCTGAGGAGGTTGGCGGCACAGCCTGCCCCTCGAGGTACCATGGGGGCTCCCTGACTCGGAGCTGAGAGGTGGATGGGAGCCCTAGGCAGGGATACGCAATCCCCCGGACGCGCTGTGGTGTCTCCTGGGGTCCAGGTGGCTCCACCCACTCTGCCCCTCCCTGACTGGGCCAGCTGTCCCTGTCTCCTGCCGCCTCTCCCGTGTCCACGCTCACCCGCAGCTCCTGAGGGCCTCCTCCCCGCAGGATGGGGACCAGAGCCGTCCTCACATTGCGCCTGGTGGACCAGGGTGCCTCACTGCAATTGCAGGAGGAGCTCACCTCCTCAGGGCCCCCTTCCTGTCCTCTCAGTGCACTCTGCACTGCCATCTTGTCACACTGAGCGTGTTTACAGTCACTCATATGACTGGTGGCCTTTCGAGAAGTCCCTCGAGGACAGAGCCCATTTCCGGTCCTCACCAGCCAGACCCTGAGCCCCAGACTGGTTAGTATAGGACACCATGCCCTCAAACATGGGCCACCAGGAACACCTACCCTGGCTCAGGCCCCTGGCAGCCAAGTCAGGTACCAAGCTGATCTGAATTCGAGTCTTTCCAGGGCAAAAAATGTGTGCTTTTTTTAATTTTTATTTTTTTTTTAATTTTTATTTATTTTGTCTTTTTGAAACAGGGTCTCGATATGCAGCTCAGGCTGGCCTTGAGCTCACTTTGTAGCCCAGGCTGATCTTGAACTCACAACGATCCTCCTGCCTCAGCCTCCCAAGTGCTGGGATTACAGGCGTGCACCACCACACCTGGCATATGTGCTTTTTTTTAAAAGATGAGATCTTGCTGTGCTGCCTCAAAGTCCTAGGCTCAAGTGACTCTCCTGCCTCAGCCTCCTAAGCTGGGAGCATAGATGGGAGTATAGATGCATGTTATCATGCCTTTTTCCTTTTAATTGTGCTATTAAAATATAATTTGCGTAGTACATAATTCACTCATTCAAGACCTGCATTTAAATGGTTTCTCACATATTCACAAAACTGATTATGTGTATACAATATATGTGTGTGTGTATGTATATATATAACGTGTATATATAATATATATATTTTGTTTGTTCTGGTTTCTTTTTTTGTTTTTTGAGGTAGGCTGGTCTCAAACTTGCCATGATCTTCCTGCCTCAGCTTCTCAAATGCTGGTATCACAGGCATGTGCCAGCAAGCCCGGCTATGCCTTCATTTTAGAACATTCCCATTCTCTCGGAAAGAAACTCCACATCCTGTAGCATCACTCCCCGTCCCCTCCCCACCCCAGCATTCCTGAGTCCGCTTCCTGTCTCTGGAGTCACCTGTCCTGGGCGTTTGTATGCATGAAGCTCACACTTCATGTCCTTCTGTGTCTGGCATCTCTCACTAAGCACGGTGTCCTCAAGGTCTGTCCATGCTGATGCAAATGTCACAGCCTCATTCCTTTCCTGGCTGGTGTCCTTGCATGGGGTCAGACCTTACCTTGTGTGTCCCTCTGTCTGTCCGTGGACACCGGCTGTCCAGTGCATGCAGGTCTTAGTCAGGCACGCTCTCTCATCCGTCCTGACTGCGCCTGCGGTCGGGCCCAGGTCTGCAGAACTCTCGTGGCTCTGGCCTGTGCGGCTGCCCAGCCTCTAACAGGAAGTCACAGCGTGGTCTGCGCCTCTGGCCTGCACCTGTCAGCAGCCACGGCTCTTTGGAGAATCAAGCTCACTAGCCGCTTGGCCCGGTGCTCCTTGGCTTGGGTGTCATGAGTCAAGTCTGTCTCCTTCGGACTGTGACATCCCCGAGGCCACTGTGTGTCCTTTGTCTCCTGTTTCAGTACAGAGGAACATCCTTGACTTCCCGCAGCATGTGTCCCCGTCCAAGGATATCCGCGTGGCCAGCACAGAGGCTGACAAAAAGCTCTCCGAGTTCGACGTGGAGATGAGCATGCGGCAGGACGTGTACCAGAGGATTGTCTGGCTGCAGGTAGGGATCGGGGACCTGGCCTCAGGCCTGGCACAGGCTCCGCAGCCAGGAGCTGGCACGGCAGGTGGTGATGGGCTCTGGAGCAGCCGCAGGTGGAAACCTCTTCATGACCGGAGAGCGCCGTCCCCTTGGTTTTCAAAAGCAGGACCGCCAGGCGTGGTGGCACGTGCCAGTAATCCTAGGTACTTGGGAGACTGAGGCAGGAAGAGCTCTAGTTCAAGGCCAGCCTGGGCGACTTCACAGGATCCTGTTTCAGAATAAAATTCAGAGGGGTAAGGTGTAGCTCAGTGGCAGTGTCCTGGGTTCAGCCCAGTCTTGCCCCTTACCCCCAACCCCAAAAAAGTAAACTTTACATGTTGTGTGTTTTATGACAGCCGTAAAAAGCAAAAACCAACAGAAAACAAAGCATCCGGCAGGAGGGGCCCTATAGCCTTTCACACAGGCTCTGCTACATATCCTGGCCACCGGGTGTTGCTTAGGGACAGCTGCCCACTCCTGTGTCACTGCAGGGGCCCAGGGTATGCACCGGGGCCCTGGGCGGGTTTCTTCCCATGAGGCAGTGGCCTGAGGCCTCTCCTGCGTCCAGAAGACTGTGGCGTGCTTTGGCACAGCGGGAGGTGTGCCGAAATCTAATCTAAAATCTAGCCCAAGCCGGTAGTGCGCTCACACACTGTTGTGAGAGCAGACACAGAAGCCAGCGGGGGCGCACCCCTATCCTCCCCGCACTGTGAGAGACTGAGGCAAGATGACTGCAAGTTCACTCCCAGCCTGGCAACTTAGTAAGACCCTCTCAAAATTTAAAAAGGGCTGGGGATGTGGCTCAGTGCGAGGCCCTGGGTTCCACCTTCAGTACCACTAATGAAAGAAAGTGCAAAACTAGACGGAGCACCCTGCACGCTCTGCTGGGCTCCCCCAGCAGTGACGCTGTACACAGCTGTCGCCCAGGCCCTGGCCGAGATGCGGTCTCCACCCCACTCGGTGCTCTGCTGCAGCCTGGGCTGCTCAGGCAGACAGGTCGTTGCTCCTGAGGGACGCAGGCGCGTGGGGCTGTGTGATCAGGCTTCTGGGACGCTGCGCAGCCGCCATGTGCACTGGCCGCACCGTGTCAGGAGGAGGGATGGGGTTTGGCTGCCCAGCGGCCCTGTGACCCTTGCCCTTTGCCCCTGCAGGAGAAGGTGCAGAAGGACTCCCTGAGGCCTGAGGCTGCGCGGTACCTGGAGCGGCTCATCAAGTTGGGCCGCAGGAACGGGCTCCACCTGCCCAAGGAGACTCAGGATGTGAGTGTGGGGCCCCCAACCTGTGCTCCGGCCCGAGAGGGTCAGGGCCGGTCCCAGGGCAGGACCACGCCTGCCAGGTGCTATGTGAGGCAGCCCTGGCTCCATCAGGGTTGGAGAGGGGCAGTGTGGGTGGGGGTGCTCGCCATGGTTTTTTGAGGAGCCCTGGCCCAGCTGGGCCCCAGGCTCAGGGTTGGCCTCGTGGGGAGCTCCAGGCACGGGACAGCCACTTGTGTGGCACCAGGCCCTGGAGTGCTCTGGGCAGGTGACAGTGCCCCAAGCAAGGGGCCTCTCGGGGGGAGCTGGGCAACCTGGAGGGTGCTGTGTTGGTCATTGGCGTTCGCCATCTGTGGGTACAGGTGTCCTGGGAGGGGCCGTCCCTGCAATGTCAGCTGGCCCCAGGCCGAGGCATCAGCACACGAGAAGTCACGGACCTGGCTAGGGTAGGAAGCAACCTGCACCAGAGCCAGGGGCCTTATCTACTGAGGGCACCATTGTGGCTGTGTAGGCGGGACCTAGAGAGAGGGGTGGTTTGTTCTTACAGCCAGTGCTGGATAGCAGGGTGCAGTGGTACACATCTATAGTTCTAGCACTTGGGAGGCTGAGGCAGGAGGATCCTAAGTCCCAATTCCCAGCCTGAGTAACTTAGGAGAACCCTGTCTCAAAGGGTTAGAGCAGCTGTGGAGAACCTTTTAGAACCTTTCAATGGTACAAACAGCCAGCTGTGGTGCAAGTGCTGTAGGGTCACCACCAGCGAGGTAGGGCTGTAGCACAGCAGTGAGTTAGTGTCAAGGGAAAAGAGTGCTGTTAAAAACAAGACCGAATCTCAAGGCTGAGGTGCCAGAGACGGCCACCCCCAGGCACCCCGGGTGCTTGGCTCCACCATGAGCCTCCATGACATGGCGAGGCCTTGGGCTGCTGCACGCCAGGTGGGAGCAGGAGACCAGCGAAGGTGCCCATCCCGACCCGAGCAGAGTGGGCAGGGACTCTAGAGCTGTTGCAGGCATCCGGGGGCCGTGCCAGGCCCCAGAGCACTCGGGGTGTGGCAGGTTTGCATGTGGGTCCTCAGTGAGAGGCGGACCTGCGGGGAATGTGGGGGCTCAGGCCTGCTGAGGACCGGATCCCCTGACCACTCTCCCGGTGCCTGTGCCACAGAGGCTGGGCTGCCAGATGGAGGCAGGCGGCCCCTACAGCCCCTCCGTCTCCCCACCTGCCTCCCTCCACACCCCTACCACACGGGTTCTGAGTGGAAGCCGGGCCCCGCTGCCGGCCTGGGCCGTGTCCCGTGTCACGCAGCCTTGGTAGCAGTCACTGGGGCGCGGCAGTCAGTTCCCTTGGCTCTGGTGCCCACTTTACTGGAGTGGATAGAAGATGCAGACTTGTCCTGGGTAAACTGCCGGCAGGCGCAGACCGTGGCTCTGAGGGTAGGGCCTGAGCAGGAGGCACACCGCAGGGCTCCTGGGGGCCCCGTGTGAGGCGCAGACACAGAGGTCCCAGCTTTGTGGGCTGTGTCCTTTCCATCCCCCCTCTTCCCACCCCAGCTCTCCTGCCCCTGCCGGGGTCTGGGAGGAGGCTGTCAGGTGCCAGGGCCCTCCCGCCCATGTCTGCCGTCTCCCGCAGAAAATCAAGAGCATCAAGAAGAAGCTGGGCCTGCTGTGCATCGACTTCAACAAGAACCTGAACGAGGACACCACCTTCCTGCCCTTCACGCGCGAGGAGCTGGGTACGCGGCTGGTGCTACCCGGGAGCCGGGGCTGGGGCCCTTCCTCCCAGGGCGCTGTGCACGGGGACCCCGATGCCCTTGCTGTCCTGGTGGCTCTCCCGTGCTCTCACTTTTGCCCCATTTCGCTCCCTGGCACCTCCTCACCGGGCCCGGGGTTCCTGTGCAGGTGCAGGGTGGGGGTCGCTTCCCTGTCCCCTCCAGAGCCACCTCCCGCCCTGCAGGGGGGCTCCCCGAGGACTTCGTGAACGCGCTGGAGAAGACAGAGGACGGCAAGCTGAAGGTCACGCTCAAGTACCCGCATTACTTCCCGCTCCTGAAGAAGTGCCATGTGCCGGAGACCAGGAGGAAGGTGGAGGCGGCCTTCAACTCCCGGTGCAAAGAGGTGACGCCGCTGCGGCAGCGCAGTCCCTGCCAGGCTCCGCGTGCCCTCGGAGAGGTGGCTGTGCGGGCGAGGCCAGCCTCAGCTCTCGCTGGAGGTGGCAGGTGACCTGTGGTGTGGCCACAACCTGGGCATGCGTCCCTGTGAGCGCTGAGCTGAGGCCGGGCCCAGGGGACTGTGTTGTCACTGCTGCCACACAGAGGGCTCTGCCGCAAGGACCCAGCTCTGCGTCTCACCTGCAGCTCCCCAGTCCCCTGGCTCGGGGGTGGTCAGAGTCACGTGGGTGCCACTGTGTGTCCCCCAAAGCCCACAGCCACCAGCTGTGCGAGCTTCGGACCTCGATCCCCTAAGAGCGTGCACTGGAAGTCGGCAGGGCTGGGCACAGGCCAGGCCCTGGGTGCTGTGGGGTCCCCAAGCACCACGATGCCCTCGCCCCCCAGCCCGCCTCGTTCCCCGTGTCATTTCCCGCTCGTGGCCCTTCCTGGTTCTGAAAAGGACCGGGGCTTGCGTATAGCCGTGGCAGGCAGGGTGGGCAGACTCTCAAGCCCAGGGGCGCGGGTGGCGGAGGGCGCGGCGCCGTTCCACAGCAGCTGTATCGCCTGCAGGAGAACTGCGCCATCCTCAAGGAGCTGGTGGCACTGCGGGCGCAGAAGTGCGGCCTGCTGGGCTTCAGCACCCATGCCGACTATGTCCTGGAGATGAACATGGCCAAGACCAGCCAGGCTGTGGCCACCTTCCTGGGTACCCACCACTGCTGGGTGCGCCTGGGCTGCTGGGGGGCGGGGCGGGGCTGGGCGGGGTGTGACTGCGCCCGCCCCCTGCAGATGAGCTGGCGCAGAAGCTGAAGCCCCTGGGTGAGCAGGAGCGCGCCGTGATTCTGGAGCTGAAGGAGGCGGAGTGCGCACGCCGGGGGCTGCCCTTTGATGGCCGCATCCACGCGTGGGACATGCGCTACTACATGAACCAGGTGGAGGAGACACGTTACCGCGTGGACCAGAACCTGCTCAAGGAGTACTTCCCCATGCAAGTGGTCACCCGCGGGCTGCTGGGCATCTACCAGGAGCTCCTGGGCCTCACCTTCCAGCTGGAGGAGGGGGCCGCCGTGTGGCACGAGGATGTGCGGCTCTACTCGGTGCGCGACACGGCCTCGGGCGAGCTCATTGGCCAGTTCTACCTGGACCTCTACCCCAGGTGGGCGCCCAGGGTCCTCGCGAGCCCCGCCTCCCTATTTGCAGGATGGGAAGGATGGGTGGCTTGCTGTTGAGGGGAGGGTCTTGGGGGGAGCACAGGGGACCTGCCGGCGGCACAGGCAGCACCGGAGCTCCCCACCCAGGAGCTCAGACCCTGCCGTGCATCTGGTGGGCTTGGCGCCATTGGGGACCCTCCCAGAGCCGGTGGACCCTGGCTGGGCTACCCGTATGGCAGCCCGGGCCATGCCTGACCTGCTCCCTCCCCAGGGAAGGCAAGTACGGCCACGCGGCCTGCTTCGGCCTGCAGCCCGGCTGCCTGCAACAGGACGGCAGCCGCCAGATCGCCGTGGCAGCCATGGTGGCCAACTTCACCAAGCCCACGCCGGACGCCCCGTCGCTCCTGCAGCACGACGAGGTGGAGACCTACTTCCATGAGTTCGGGCACGTGATGCACCAGCTCTGCTCGCAGGTACGCGGGCTCCCAGTCTTACCTCGGGTCCTGGAGGCTGAGGCCAGGTCAGGGTGCGGGCTCCTCTGCGTCACCTCCCTGCAGCTGTGTCGCCCTCTTCTCATGGGACCCCGGCGGGTCGGGGCCACCCAGGTGCCCTTACTGTACGGTTCCTCCTGTTGTTGGGTAGCTTGCTGCTACACAGTGGCTTGCCAGCGAAGTGTGACCGGGTTTGGGGTTCGCCTCTCCTTCCGGAGTTGGAGTCCAGATTCCTCTCAACTTGAACAAAGAATTGAATGAGACAAGCAAAAGCAGTGGCAGGGCCGGGGACATAGCTCAGCGGCACAGCGCTTGCTTGGCAAGTGTGAGGTCATGAGTTCGATTCCTGATACCCAGAAAAAAACAGTGGCAAAGTTTATTCGAGAAAATCTAAGTGAAGGGTGGGAGAGAGACTGGCTCTGCAGAGCGAGCCTGGGCCGGGTAAACAGAAAAAGTGGGAGAGCTCTTCATGCCCACTTCGCCTTTGTGCTGTCCAGATCTCGAGGAAACACAGGACTTGTACATGCAGGTCCTGAGGGGCTGTGCCGGGATCCACGCCTCAGGCTGATGTCAGGTCTGGGCCGCCCTGTTGGAAAGGGGCTTGAGTTTGAGAAAGTCCACGTGCAGGCTTTGGGAACTGTTTTGCCCACGTGTCCAGGATCTTTGTAATTAATAGTTCGTGCCCACTTCTCCAGCCAGCTTTTGCCGCGCCTGGGTCTCTCACCTCCTCTCCAAAGCCCTGTCTCCTGATGTGGTCACCGGCCGAGGTTGGGGATGGAGACCCGGCCGTATAGCCCTGGAGGCCTGGGGGACTTAATTCAGCCGCAGCCCTCCCCGCACCGTGGGTGGGCCAGGTGCGTTTGCCTCCGCTTGGCGCTTGGTGTGGAGCCCCAGCTCCTTGCTGGTTCCCGTTGCACAGCTCAGCCCGGCGATGTGAGGCTGCGGCCCCAGCTCATGCCACGCTGGCCCAGGAAACAGCGAGCCTAAGGAAGCTGAGATGCTGCCTTGCGCGAGGGATTTGCCCAGCGCTCCCCGAGCAGCCAGCACAGCTTCAGCCCTGGGGCACTGCGCCCTGGCTTGGGTCTGTCCCTGCACCCTGCCGCAGGGGGGCCCGCAGCCACCTCATCTTCTGGCAGCAAGAATGTTCTTCGAAGGCTGAGCAGGAGAGCATGGCGGCAGGGGCTGGTTGATTTCTAATAAGCACCTCACCAATTGTTGCGCTGTCACCACAGCCCTCTTTCAGAATGTTCCATCCCCCCAAAAGGAGGCCCCATCCATCTCCTTCCCAGCTTCTTACTCCTGATTCCACTTCCTGCCTCTGGAGTTGCTTGTCCTGGGCATTTCCTGCCCACGGAGCCCACTCTGTGTGTCCTCTTGTGTCTGGCATCTCCCATTGTCCTCAAGGTATTTGTGGCAAGTGTCACAGCCTGGCTCCTTTTCCTGGTTAAGTAATACTCCCCTACAGGAATGTACCTTTTTTTGTTTGTTTGTTTGTTTGTTTTGTTTTCCAGTACCGGGAATCAAACTCACGACCTCGCACTTGCCAGGCAGGCGCTGTGCCACTGAGCTAAATCCCCAGCCCCCAGAATGTACCTTTTTTAAAGGGATGTACTTTTTAGCAGTGTCTTGACAAGAACGAATTTTTAACTTGAAATTATATGCATAACTTATTTTTGGTGGTCCTACAGATGGAACCCAGGGCCGTGGAGGCCTTTTTTCTTTGTTTGATTTGAGGCAAGGTCTCACTGTGTAGCCCAGGCTGGCCTTGAACTCCTGGTGATCTTCCTGCCCCAGCGTCCCTAGTGCTGGGATTACAGGTGTGCGCCACCATGCCCTGCTCAGGAAGCCTTTTTAAATTTGGAGATAGTCTCTTCAGTTTGCCCTGGTGGATTTGATCTTCTAATCCTCCTGCGTAGCTGGAATGACAGGCATGTGCCACCACACCCAGCTTTGGTCCTTACGCTCTGCTCTTGTTTGGACTTTGTGCCGTGTGGAAGACACTGTCCCACCCACACCGGCTCATCTGTCCCTGTGTGGAGCAGGGTTCTCTAGGACAGCGGCGGCACAGAGGGGAGGAACTCAGGGGACTGCTGGCAGGTGTGTGCGGCCACTGTCCTCTGGTGTGTCCTGGCCTGGGACATTCTCAGGCTGCATAGGCCGAGGGGAGGGGCCTCAAGTGCACCTGCTGGCCCAGGTGTGTTTGTGAGGGGGCTGCAGGCCGCTGTGCCAGGCCGTGCTGAGTCTCCCGCCCTGGCCCGCAGGCTGAGTTCGCCATGTTCAGTGGGACCCACGTGGAGCGTGACTTCGTGGAAGCGCCATCACAGATGCTGGAGAACTGGGTGTGGGAGAAGGAGCCGCTGCTGCGCATGTCCCAGCACTACCGCTCAGGCTGCGCTGTGCCCCAGGAGCTGCTGGACAAGCTCATCCAGTCTCGCCAGGCCAACACTGGTGGGGACGGGCGCTGGGGGTGGGCTCGGGCCTGGGGCACTGAGCGTCCTCCAACCTGTGTTCCCGCCACCAGGGCTCTTCAACCTGCGCCAGATCGTGCTGGCCAAGGTGGACCAGGCCCTGCACACACGCGCGGCTGCCGACCCGGCCGAGGAGTACGCGCGGCTCTGCCAGGATGTCCTTGGGGTCCCTGCTACGCCAGGTAGCCACACTGCTGCCCCCAAGTCAGAGGGACCCAGCAGCATGGGAGGGGCGGCACGGTTCCTGGCCTCCCTCCCCTGTGTATTCTCAGAGACGGGCGTCAGCCCCATGGCCCGAGTGCCCTCCCTGTGGACGGGGCCGTGTCCCTGCGGAGAGCCTGGGAGGAGCCAGCAGAGGAGCAGGATGAGCATCTGCAGGCCCCGGAGAAGCAGGGGTGGTGGGAGGCCCATGGCACCTTCCTGTCCTGAGCAGGCGGCGCCCACCGCACATCCTTGGTGTGTGCGCGGCTGTGTGCTATGTGTGTATAGAGACGGTTCGTTTTTGGGTGGTATTTTGACTGTGTAATGCATTTAATTTTTCGAACTGCAGATCCAAGCCAGGGGCGCTGTACTGCTGAGCTGTACCCTTAGTCATCTTTACTTTACTTTGAGATGGGGTCTTGCTGAGTAGCCCATGCTGGCCTAGAATGCATGACCCTTCTGCCTCAGCTTCCTGAGTAGCCGGGATGTACCACAGAACCCAGCTACATTTTTCACGCAGTGTTTGAAGCAGCACACAGTGTTGCATCGCATGGGTGCACCTGGGAGGCCGCCTCCTCGTGGGCTGTGTGTGGTTGGGGTCCACGTGACCCTTGAGCTCACCCATTCCAAGGCTCACCTGTCCCTGTCCATCCAGGGACCAACATGCCAGCCACCTTCGGCCACCTGGCAGGCGGCTATGACGCCCAGTACTACGGCTACCTGTGGAGCGAGGTGTTCTCCATGGACATGTTCCACACGCGCTTCAAGCAGGAGGGTGTACTGAGCCCCAAGGTGAGGGCTGGGCTGGGGCCGGGTGGAGCGGGGCAGAGAGCAGCCCAGGACCCCAGGCAGCTGGAGCTTGGCCTGCACCAGCCCTGCTCGGGAGAGCACTGGTCCCGCGGCAGTGAGCATCCACAGACCAGCGCCCCAGCCGCGGGCCGGGAAGGGGTCACGCCCAGACCAGTCATGGGAGGTGGGCAGACCCTGGGCCCTCCAGCCCACACCCAGCCCTTGCCTTGTACCCTGCAGGTGGGCATGGACTACAGGACCACTATCCTGAGGCCGGGTGGTTCTGAGGACGCCAGCGCCATGCTGAAGCTCTTCCTGGGCCGTGAACCCAGGCAGGACGCCTTCCTCCTGAGCAAGGGGCTGCAGGTGGAGGCCAGCGACTCGGCCGCCTGCTGACGCTGGAGCCACGGCCCCGTGCCCGCCCTCGCCCTGTGCCTTAGCCCCAGCCCGACGGTGGCTGACGGCATGGCGCTTCGGGCCAAGAGTGAGCGCCAGGAACTCTTCGTCTCTGTCACTGTCCCTCCAGCTCTGGTCCACGGGGCCAGCTGGGGCCAGCTGGGTGGAGAGAACTTGCCCCGAGGGCCTGTTTCCTTTGCACTAGCCTCCCTCTGGGCGGCACCTGTTGTACGAGGTGGTTCTGCAAGACACGGCCAGTAAACACTTGAAACAGCTCCGGGCTGGTCATTGACTCTGTCCCCTCAGCACAGGGCAGCTGGGCTCATCCTGGGCTGTCCTGCATTTGCCACGGGGCAGTGATTCCTGAGTGCTCGGGATTGACATGTGTGGGTCCCTGGGCATAGCTGCGCTCTAGGACCGGTCAGACCAGGGCTGGGACGCTGGGAAGGGCCCAGTTCTGTCTGAGGGGCCGGATAGCAGGACTGCCTGCTCGGGCTGTGCTTCCTCTCTGCGTGATACCCTGCATCGCTCAGGAAGGTCTCCGCATCCACATTCAGCCCGGTCCCACTGTGGACCACACAGCTCTTCCAAGGGTGCTGGGGCCTCCTGGGACATGGCAGCCCCTCAGCCTCACAGCCAGCAGGTGCCTCAGGTGCCTGCAGGACCGAGCTCCTCCCAGCACCCACAGGGGTTGATCAGAGCTGTTATGTGAGCGACGAGACCCATCAGCAGCTGGGTTCCAGGGGGGTCAGAAACAGCAAAGCCTTGATCGTGGTGGGTGGGCAGTATCTTGGATTCGCTGGTATTTTTAAAAAATACCTGTGCAGCTTTCTTTGCCCCGTAGTACTAAGGCCTGAACACAGCACCTCCATGCTGCATCTCATCTCGGCCCTTTTTACTTCTGAGACAGGGTCTCATTGAGCGCCGAGTGCCCCAGGTTGGCCTCCCAGGGGGCTGAGATGCCACGTGTGCGCCCCTCACCTGGCTCTCAGTGGCATTTTAGGGTTGGGAAAACGTCGTAGCCAGGTGTGGGTGCCTTCCTTCCTGGGTTCCGGGTCAGCAAGACCCTTTCCCAAGGAAGGGCAACACTGGCCGGCAGACACCTCCATGTGGACAGCATTTCTGGGGCTGTGTTGGGCACTGTCACCAGGCCAGACCAGGCTGCTGCGGACTCCGGTTCCTGGGATCCTCCTCACACTGATCCCGTTCGGTGACATTAGAGCCCTGATTGGGGGGGGGGGGGCTTTTCGTAGCTGAGCTGGCTGTCGTGCGGGTGGCTGAAGCTGTCAGGCTTGTAGCAGCTGTCACAGCTTAAAGTACCTGGCGCTCAAAAGAAAAAGAGACCACACCAAGCTGGGCGTGGTGGCACACACCTGAGACTCCAGTGCCTGGGAGGCTGAGGCAGGAAAATCAAAAGTCCCAGCCCAAACGCAGCAACTTAGTGAGATCTTGCCCAAAAATTAGAATACAAAGGCACTGGGGGTGCAGCTCAGTACCAAGGCTGTCAGTTCAATCCCCGGTACTGTCCGAACGGAAACACCACCTGAGGGCGGCCGGCCGGGCCCCTCCCAGTAGACAGGTTGAGTGTAGCTGGCTAAAAGCTCAGGAATCTCTCCTCCCTCTTCTTACTTTGCTTTTCCTTTCTGCTCAGCTCCAGTCACTCTGGAACCCACTCGGCATTTCCCCGCCCACCGTACCCTCGCAGGATTCACGGGGCCGGTGCTTGCAATACTGGCTGGGTCCAGCAGGTGGCAGGACCTGGCCGCATCCCGGCCTCAATCTCCAATCAGAGTAGTGCTGTTCCCCCAGCGTCCGTTCTCCTCTCTTCCTGCTTCCTACCCATCAGGCCGAAAGCTCTTGTTTATTCCTACCTCAGACAAATCCTTTCCATGGCATGGGACATGCCCGTGGGTGCTTTTTTTTCCTTTTGCAGTACTGGGGATAGAATCCAGGGCCTTCACATTCCAGCCCTTTTTTATTACTTATTTTGAGACAGGGTCTTATTAAATGGCTGTTGCCCAGGCTAGGTTGGAACTTGTGATCCTTCTGCCTCAGCCCCATAGAGTGCTGGCACGACAGCCTGCACCACCACACCCTGCTAGTGTTCGCTTATTTTGTCAAGAGTAGAGGGCAAGTTCTTCCTAGAGCTGGGTCCTCTTCCAGACACACTCAGGACTGTCTCAGTTTGCTTTTTTGAGGGAACAGGCGGGTACTGGGAATCGAACTTAGGATCTCACGCTTGCCAGGCAGCTGCTGCACCACTAAGCTAAATCCCCTGCCCCTCCCTCAGTTTTTATTTTTATTTTTCACTTATTTTTTGTCTTTGAGACAGGGTCTTTCTATGCAATTAAGGCTGGCCTTGAGTTCACTATGTAGCCAGGCTGGCCCCAGACTCGCAACGATCCTCCTGCCTCAGCCTCCCGAGTGCTGGGATTACAGGAGTGCACCACCAGGCCCGGCTCCCTCAGTTTTTAACTGTTTTACCAAAATGCCGCTACCTCAGACCTTGGCCGCCTTCCTGAAACTACACACACCACGTACACCACTCTTGCCTACACCTTGCTTCTCGGTACTTTAGGCCACCATCCAATAAGTGTTCTACTTAAGATAGTATTTGCCTCCCACCCCCACCCCCCGCAGTGTTGATGGAACCCAGGGTCCGGAGCATGCTAGGCAAGTGCTCACCACTGAGCTACACCTCTGCCTCTGTCTTATTTTCTGCTTCCCTCAGACAATTTAATGTTTTTGCAACCCACTGTGCATGTATAATTATGTCAGCATTAAACTTGAAAAAAAATTACAGCCAGTGGTGGCACACGCCTGTAATCCCAGCACTGTGGGAGGCTGAGGCAGAAGGATGGCAAAATTTGAGTCCAGTCTGGGCACCTGAGCGACTCAATGAGGCACTTTCTCAAAATAAAAAATAAGGACTGAGGATGTAACTTAGTGCTTGTGTTCAATGACCAGTACCGGAAAAGCAAAAGTAAAAGTGCCTGGCTGGTCCTCAGCACCCTTCCACTATTCATTAAATGGAAGAACGATGAAATAACGGGTCATTTCCTGTTTTAAATCCCTGCTTACCGAGCTCTGGCCACGGCCCTCAAACTCATTGGCCACGCCCAGATACTTAGCCACGCTCCCTGAATACTGCGCATGCCAAGACCCAAGCTTGGTTTAAGCGGCATAAACCATTTTCACTGATCGTTTCGAATGGGGACGCCGGTGGAACTTTTCTTCTGATGGAAAAGCTGAAGTTGACCTTTCTCTTCTCTAAAGAGTGTCTCTGGACATGTGCTTATGTGTGGATTTCAGCCTATGTCTTTGGTCTTGACTGAGGCTTCGGGGCATTCCCACCGCCGCGGGCGCCTTGACTGGATCCCCCCGCGGCAGCATTGGTGCTGTCTGGCCTGGTCACATGGGAGGCAAGATGGCGGCCTCCAGGGCGCGCTGCGAGCGTCGCGGCTGGTGAAACGCAGGCGGCGGTGCCGGGAAGGTAGGTTGGGCGTCTCGGGGGCTCCGCAGGGCGTTCCGGCGGCGGAGGGCACGGTGCGGTGCCGGGTTCTAGCGGGCGGGCGTAGAGAGGGCGCCCCCCAGGGGCATCCGGTTTCCAGATTCGTTGGCCAGGCGTTGCAGAGGTCCCGAGTCCCTGCGTTCTCTTCCCCCGAGCCGTGGGGGTCTCTTAGCTCCAGGGATCCGTGGGGAGCCGGATAAGAGGTTCCCTGTTCGGTGGCCTCCTCGTCAGCGTTGGAGAACCTTGTGAGGGACCCAGGGAATAGGGGCTCTATGGAGAAGAATCTTGAGGCGTCTCGTTCCCGGAAGGGTGTCTTAGGGGGTCCCAAAGAGCCAGTCGTCCCCGGGCCATCCTGAGCGCCCCTCGCCGCACACAGACCTTGAGCATCCCGTTTCAGAGGGGTCCCTTGCGACCAGCCGGAGCCTAGTTTGAGGACATCTTTGTGTTGGAGATGCTTGATGTAAGTGGTGTGTAAGAGCGGGAGAGGTTTGCAGGGTCTTTTATCCATCTGCACCTACTTCATTTCATTTTTTTCTAGTACTGAGGATTGAATTCAAGGCCTTTGACCTGAGCTGCATCCCAGGCCCTTTTTATCTGAGAGAAGATCACGCTAAATTTCTGGGTTGCCTGGATTGACCTCAAACTTGGGATCCTCCTGCCTCAGCCTCACACAGTGCTGGGATAACCAGTGTGTGCCGCCTCGGCCAGTTCTCTAAGATGTCTTGAGAGAGGCCCGGCACAGACTGCAAGCTAGGCCTCCCAGGCCCTGCCTGCCCTGAGTCAAGTGGATGCCCAACCGGTAGAACAAGGGCACAGGTCCCAGTGTTCCTAGAGTCCCACCAGCTCACACACTCCTGCCTGCTCTGATCTCTGCTGATCCTTCCGAGGTGTGAAGTGTGACCCGCCTATGTCGGCCACCAGAGGCGGCGACAGTCATTAAACCAGGGAGCCATCACCTGCGGCTGGAAACAAGCCGGCTGAGGTGCGCCGCCTTTGAGAAGCACGTGCCAGGTTCTCAGCTGCTCTGGAGGCCAGATGGGGGTCCTTTCTCGTAGTAGGCCTGTGTCGGTTCATCTCGCTTCATCCAGGCAACAAATCACTTGTGGTTTCGGGTTGTGCTCTGGATCCCTGATTCCCCGCACCCTTGCTAATAAGCAAGCCTGCCTCAGTTTCCTCACCTGTAAAACAGGCACAGTCCAAATTCCATCCCGTGAGGTGCCTGGGACATAGCAAATGACACGTAGAAGTCAGGTGCTGTGGAGTTTTTGTTCTTGTTGAGGACATACTGTGTGTGCGTGTTTGTGCTGAGTGCTGGGGACGCAGTGGTGGCCCGTAATAATCTCAGTCTCCACCTTCACAGTTCTGTTCTCTTGAGGGGAAAGATGAACCTTAAGTAGCTGGGCCGGTAGTGCACATCCATCATCCCGCCCTGGGAGGCTGAGGGAGGAGGATTGCAAGTTCAAGCCAAGCCTGGGTACCTTCTGGGCTACGCAAGACTCTAGCTCAGCATTTTAAAAAATATTTTTAAAAGGGCTGAGGATGTAGCTCAGTGTGAACTCCCTGTGTTCCATCCCCAGAACCACACACAGAAATAATTTTTTTTAAAAAAACAGTCATAAGTAAGCCAATAAATGCCCATATGCTGTCTGGGGATGGTTAATACTTTGAAGAAAAATTGTGATCAGAGATGGTTTCTCTAGGAGGTGGCATTTGAGAGCCAGGGAAGTGAGAGCTCCAGCCGTAGGGCACTTTGATTTGCTTTTGTTGTTCTTTTGACACGGAACCTGGCTGTTTCCTTCAGGCTGACCTTGAACTCACTATGTAGCCCAAGCTGAACTCGGAGCTATCAACCTGCCTCAGCCTTGTGCGTGCTAGGACGACAGGTGTGTGCCACCATGCCTTGCTCATAAGTGCATTTTAGGAGGACTGTTTGTCATGTCAAGAATACACTGCGCAAAGGCCCTGGGGCAGGACCTTTGGGACTGTCCAGGAGCTTGAAGCAGTGAGGAGCCATAAGAGCGTTTTAAGCTGGGCAGTGCCATGGTCCAGCTTGCACTCAGAGAGTCCGGGACAGGTCATCATTGAAGCTCTGTACACATTGCTTCATACTCAGTAGCTTTAAACATTGCCGCGCACCGCCCCCCAGACTGCTTTGACTGTGTGTGGGGAAGACAGGTGAGGGCCGCGTCCCACCTTTCATGGAGCTGCTGACAGGAGGGCTCAGCTCCTGGCCGCAAGCTCCGTCATATCTCTAGTGTTCTCGTCACACAGGTTGGTCCTGTCTGGAGTGGGAGGGCACAGTTAGTACCAAGGCACGAGTACCTGGAGGTGGCTAACTGGGGACATCTTGGGAATCAGCCACCATGATCCCAGGGCTGCCGTGAGGAGAACAGCGGAGGTCATGGATGACAGGACAGAGATTCAGACGGAGGCCCAGAGCAGGCAGGCAGCTTGTGGAAAGCTGCACAGCAGGTGGGCAAGTCAGAGCTGGACTGTCAACCCAGATGCAGGCCTAGATCCTGTGAATAATCAGAGAGGGCGAAGGAGGTCTCTAGCCCCGCTTCACTTTGCATTTTTAAATCTTTTACGTTTTTGCCGCACTGGGGGTACAACCCGAGGCCTTCACCCTGAGCTGCATTCCCAGCCCCGTTTAAAAATTTTCCCAGCCCCAGCTTGTCATTTTAGCGCTGTACGTTCTTGTGCTGCAGGCTCTCCAGGTTTAGCTGCGGAGCACCCAGACTGTGAACACGCGGGCACCATGGTGACCGAGCGGGAGGTGGAGGCCATCGGGCAGACGCTGGTGGACTCCGGGCAGCCCCTGCAGGCCCGCTTCCGGGCCCTCTTCACGCTGCGTGGGCTCGGTGGGCCCGACGCCATCGCCTGGATCAGCCGGGCCTTTGGGGACGACTCAGCCCTGCTGAAGCACGAGCTGGCTTACTGCCTGGGCCAGATGCAGGACCCCCGCGCCATCCCTGTGCTGGTGGACGTGCTGCGGGACACGCGCCAGGAGCCCATGGTGCGCCATGAGGCAGGTGAGTGCCCAGGCCTTGCGCCTGCCCACTGGTGTCCTGGATACCCCGCCCACAGCCCCTGAAGGTGATAGTCCTCAGGGGCAGCCGGCTCACTCTCCTGTAAAGAATAGAATAGTGAAGACTTTCAGCTCTGTTTTACAGGCAGCATCTGCTGCAGGGACTCTTAAACGTCACTGTCAGTGGCACTTATCCGTCATCCCAGCTACCATGGGAGGCTGAGGCAGGAAGATTGCGGGTTTGAGCCCAGCCTGAACAACTTAGCAAGACCCTGCCTCACATAGCCCAGGCCACAGGGCCTTGGCACGTACCACTCCTCTTGCTTTTTTTTTTTTTTTTTTCCTGCTCTTGCTTAAGGTTGCCTTGATCTGCTGACTCCCCTCCCTCATATCCCAGCTTAAAATCTGCAGTGAGGGCTCCATGAGGGAGTAGAGCTCTTTGTTCCCTGTGGCACTAGGTATAGTGACACCGGCTCTGTCCAAGGGGTACTGTTTGGGGTGAGCTGTTTTGCTGGTCACTGCAAACTTGGAAAGTTCCTGGTCAAGTCCAGGTTCTACAGAAAGATTCAGATTGGTCCACTTTGCAGTCTGTATGTGTTGTTGCTCCAATCAGCCTTGGCCAGGGATGGGGTGACAGCTGATGAATGGCTCCCATGAGGTAGTGGGCGTTCCCCACTCATCTAGCCGGAGCTCTGGTTTGCTCTTTTCAGGGGAGGCCCTCGGCGCTATCGGGAACCCAGAAGTTCTGGAGCTCCTGAAGCAGTACTCTGCTGACCCCGTGGTTGAGGTAAGGAGGTCCTTAGCATTCATCTCTGGTTGCCAGGGCAACCACTTACCCCAGGCTGTTCCAATGTTAAGGAAGGAGGGAGCAAGTGGGGGAGTGCATCTCCTCGCACTCTATCCTGGCCCTCCCTCTGCTGTCCCTCCTCAGCCACTGGGCCCCTTTAGAGGTCTCTCTCCTGCCTCAACAATTCTCATTTTTTCTTCTTTTTGGTGGATTGAACCCAGGACATTTACACTGAGCTGCTGCATCCCTAGCCCTTTATTATTTTTTTAGACAAATCCATACCAAGTTGCCCAGGCTGGGCTCAAACTTTCAATCCTCATGCCTCAGCCTTTCAGAGTGTAGGGATGACAGGCATGCGCCATCATATCTGGTCCAGCTCATTAAGTCAGCCTTTAGTTTTTGTTTTGTTTTGTTTTGTTTTGTTTTGTTTTTGTTTTTGTCTTTTTGAGACCGGGTGTCGCTATGCAGTTCGGCTGGCCTTGAGCGCACTCTGTAGCCCAGGCTGGTCTCGAACTCCCAACGATCCTCCTGCCTCAGCCTCCCAAGTGCTGGGATTACAGGCATGCACCACCACGCCCGGCTTAAGTCAGCCTTTGAAAGTACACCCATAGGGGCTGGGGATTTAGCTCAGCGGCAAAAGCGCCTGCCTCGCAAGCGCAAGGTCGTGAGTTCGGTTCCCGGTACCGGAGAAAAACCAAGGAAAAAAAAAAAAAAAAAAGAAAGTACATCTATAAGTGGATTTTAATGCACTCCAGATTGTGCAGGCATCAATGCCAGCTATCTCATCACTTCAAAAAGAAGCCCCGGGGCCAGGGATGTAGCTCAGTGGCACAAGCCCCTCCCTGGCAAGCGCAAAATCCTGAGTTCAATCCCCAGTCTCCCCCCCCAAAAAAAAGACGAAAAGAAGCCCCAGCCCCGGGCACCCACGGTCCACTTCCTGCCTCTTGTTGCCTGTCCTGGGCGTTTCCTGTTGATGGAGCCCACGCTGTGTGTCCTTCTGTGTCCGACGTCTCTCCCTGAATACAGCATCCTCAAGGTCCATCCACACTGGCAAGGGTCACAGCCTCGCTCCTTTTCCTGGCCAAGTAGTATTCCAGCACGTAGGTGGAATGTTCTGTGTATCCATTCTTCCATCTGTGGACACTTTTCCTGTCTCCACTTTGGGCCATTGTGAATGGTATTGCTATGGAGGGTCTGTGTGAAGCTGAGGCCCCTGGATCGGTTCCCTGCTCAAAGCCCTGGTGGCCTTTCATCCCCTGGGACTGAATCCATATCCCAGCACAGCCTGGCCACGCCCCCTCCTCTGGCCGATCAGCCTAACTCCCTTGTGCCCTGCCCTGCAGGTGGCAGAGACCTGCCAGCTAGCCGTGCAGCGGCTGGAGTGGCTACAGCAGCACCCTGGGGAGCTGGCGGCCTCGGGTCCCTACCTCTCGGTAGACCCTGCGCCTCCAGCCGAGGAGGGCGACGTGGGGCGGCTGCGGGAGGTGCTGCTGGACGAGGCCCGGCCTCTCTTCGACCGGTACCGCGCCATGTTCGCGCTGCGCAACGCAGGTGGAGAGGAGGCCGCCCTGGCGCTGGCCGAGGGTGAGGAAGGGCCCTGGGGGGTGCCAAGGCCCAGTGGTGGGCGCCACTTCCCCCCTCCTCCTGCCCCTGCCCCAGCTTCCCTTGTCCCCTGGGCCCGGCCCCTGCCCGCCCGCCTGACGCGCTCTCTCCCCGCAGGCCTGCGCTGCGGCAGCGCGCTGTTCCGCCACGAGGTGGGCTACGTGCTGGGCCAGCTGCAGCACGAGGCCGCGGTGCCACAGCTGGCCGCCGCCCTGGCCCAGCGCGCCGAGAGCCCCATGGTGCGGCACGAATGTGCCGAGGCCCTGGGCGCCATCGCCCGGCCCGCCTGCCTGGCTGCGCTGCGGGCGCACGCCGCCGACCCCGAGCGCGTGGTGCGCGAGAGCTGCGAGGTGGCGCTGGACATGTACGAGTACGAGCGCGGGCCGGCCTTCCAGTACGCGGATGGGCTGGAGCGGCTGCGGCCCCCGCCCTAGGCCTGCCGCCGGGCTCCTCAGGGCTGCCTCCCCCCGGGACTTCGGCACTAAACTGGGTCAGCGTTAAGTGGATGTCGTCTCCAGCCCTGCGCGTGGGCGTGGACCTTGCCGGGCGGGCGGGCCGAGGTGGGTGCCCTGCCTGCAGACCCTGCGCGGCCTGGGATCTTGCGTCCTGAACGCCGGAGTGGGCCGGAGGCTCCCCAGGGCCTAGCATGCAGCAGGCAGACCTGGAGGGGTTTGGGGTGCGCAGTCCGGGACGGGGCGTTCTGGGGGTGAGGATGTTGGGGGACCCCAGGGGCAGGAGCGGGGCACTTGGGAAGTATTGGGGTGACAGTGGCTCAGCTTCCACCAGGAACAGGGAACAGGGTTTGGAGGTCCCTTATCCCCTTCACCCTTTGGGGCCCAAGCAGGACGGGGAGGTGGCCTCCGGGTGGGCTGGGCTAGGGGCTCTTGCGGGTCCCAGGGCACTACCCAGATGGAATATTAAATTATTTTTGCTGAGCAATGACTCCTGTGAGTGTGGGGGTTTGGGGCTGCCCGCCAGGACCTTTGATACACCTGTCTAGCAGGGCATTTGGAGCCACAGATGGGCCCCACCAGCTTAGGGCACAATCTGCCAAGATAGCCCCATAAGGGGGCCCTGGGGGAGCAGCGCACCAGCCCAGGTCTCCAGGCCCTCGTCCCCCAGATCTGATGGGGGCCCAGGGGAAGGGGTTTTATGTCATCCAAGAGCAAGGCTTGTCATCTGGGTTCCCGCGGTTCCTCCATGCGCGGCTGGGGGCAGCCGTGCACATCTGGCAGGCATCCTGCAATGCCCAGACCCCTACAGTAGCATGAGGCGGCCCAGATGTTGAGAACCTCCCAGGGAGAGATTGTGTATGGCCCCAGACCCAGAGGAAAGCTGCCAGGTTCAGAATCACACCTGCCCACGTCTGTCGCGTTCCCGTGCACGTGTCCAGTTGCTCTCAGCCTTCCCATTGGGCGCTGGTCTTGTCCATCTGACACCTGTTAGCCAATGAACGGGGTGGGCGTGACCAGCAGCCCTACCTAGAAAGTAGGCGGCTTTCCACCTGCAGCGTCTCCGCCGTGTGGGTCCTGGATACCTTGCTGAAAAGTTCGGTGCGGCTCTCGGCTCAGTTACAACTAGAACATGCAGTGCACACTAGCACGGTCACACCCCAGGTTGTGCCTCCTAGGCCTGCTCAGTCACTGGTCCCCTCACGCCACAGCCTGACCTCCCCGCGGTACCCACCAGAGGGCGCCCGTGAGACTGCTCCCTGCAGCCTCTGGGCCCTGCACGGCTGCCCCGCCCCATCCCCTCCCTTCCCGCAGCTCTCCCTCTGCTCCAGCCACAGGTCTCCTCGCTGCCTCTGTACTGTGCCAGGTTCCCTGCTGCCCCGGGGCCTCTGCACGGCCGCGTCCTCCCCCTAACTGCTTCACCCCGCTCCTTCCATGGCTCGCTTCCTTCCTCCTTGAGCCTCTGCTCAAATATCACCTTAGCAAGGACTTGGCCGACCTTCTTGGACTCTAGTTCCTCCCCACCGCCCATTCAGCACTTTCTAACTAACAGGTCACTCTTAAGGTTCCATTTTTTCCTGTGATCCATCTCCCTGCCACAACGCCAGCTGCATATGGGCAAGGGACTCAGGTCAGATGTGATCACCACTGGAAAGAGGTGCACAGAGGCAGTCTGCGTTTATTGCATACTAAGTGCAGGAATGAATAGAAGGAGCCAACTATGGGGCAGTCTGGCAGTATCAGGAGCAGCCACAGCAAGTGCAAAGGCCCTGCGGTTAGATGTATGCGCAGTCACAGCTGGAGCCAAGCCAGGGAGGAGGCAGTGGGCGGAAGTGATTTGCACCATGATTAATCTAGGCAGATGGTGTGGGGGGGGACTGCCTCAATCCTCTTAGTTCAAAGCCCCTAATACTTCCGCTGCATGGGTCACCTCCGGCCCTCTGCTCAAGGCGGCCGCCATGCCAGGGCTGATGGGTGAGGAGGCCGAGGGCTGGAGCCCGGGCCCACCCATGTATGAGGAGTACCAGCCACCGCCGCTGGACGCCATTCGCCTGCCCCGGTACGTGCTCTACCTGCTGATGGCCACGTTTGTGGTGGTGGCAGTGGCCTATGCCATCGTGGGACACCTCATCAAAGACCTCGCCCACGACCTGGCCGGTGAGTGCTGCCCTCCACACGTGGCCGGGGAAGGGATTCCAGGGGCCTCTTCTGGACAGGGAGGGGTGGGGACCCGGGGGCAGCAAAGGGTGAGGGACCCTCACAGCTGTCCCTGCTGCAGACTGGGCTTTTGGCCCGAAGCTGGACCAAGAGGACACCCCGCGGGAGCTGCGTGCCAGCCTGGCCGGCGAGGACCTGGAGGAGCTGGACCTGCAGCTGGCCCTGGCCTGGCGGGGCGATGAGGACACCGGCGGGGGTGGTGAGGGGGCCCCCTTGGAAGCCCCCATCCAGGACCCCCGCCGCCCCTCCATCACCTTCAGGGACCCTCCGGTCCAGAGCTCCTGGAGGCTGGGCTAAGCTGGGCTCGGGCTGTGTAGACAAACTCTTACGTCTCCGGCCTCTTCTGCAGAGAGACGAGCATGCCACTCTCCCAGCCCCAGCCGCGCTGTGGGCGGTCTGTAAAGAGACACTAAGACATCTTTAAAAATTAGGTCATCCACCTTCTTTTTTCTTTGTGGCACCGGGGATTGATCCCAGGGCCTTTACAGTGAGCTCTGTCCCCAGCCCTTATTTTGAGATGAAGTCTCACTAAATCACCAAGTTCCAGGGTGGGCTGGAACTAAAGATCCTCCTGCCTCAGCCTCCCAGAGTGCTGGGATGACAGGTGTGCGCCACCACGCCCAGCTCCAAGCTTTTCCTAGTCCCTGCTCCCGCGCTAAGTAAGCCCACGTTGTGTGTGATCTCACTGAGTCCTCCCACGTAGGACTTACCTCCCCACCTGACAGCTGGGGATACTGAGGCACGCCACAGTGAAACGACTCCAAGTAGAGGGGACTGTTGCAGAGAGAGCCAGGCTGAGTGACTGACCTCGGAGGGCAGAAGCTGCCAAGCAGGGTCCTACCTCCCCTGTCCCCGTGTCTTCTCCACCCCCACCCAGGCTGTGGGTGGCGACCCTGATGTCCCTGGAGCACCCCCGTTCAAGGTGCCCTTCCTTTTGGCGCTTTGCACAGGGTGGGCCATACTGTAAGAGCTTAACAAATGTCTGCCTGGCTGAGGTTGGCACGTGCTTTGTCCCAGCTCTGCCGCGTCCTCCGCCTGCTCCGTGGGGACCTCAGACCTCTGCGAGGGAGGAGCCTGGGTATGCAGCAGGTGCTCCCTAAAGACTTGTGCGAGGGCCTCGGGCTCCCTTTCACGTGTCCGGGCAGCCAGGGTGGGGCCCCCCTTTCCCTGGGAAGGACTCACTAATCAAGCCAGGGACCAAGGCTGAGGAGGGAACCGGAGCCTGAGTCATCTCTGCGCAGTGCTGTCTCCAATTCTGCAGCCACACAAGTGTGTCCAGGGCTGGGCGTGGTGCGTGGCCTGCGGCCCTGTGCTGTCGGGTCCCCAAGGCCGGGAACAGTTGTAGAAGCACGACGCGGCTTCATATCCCAGCTCTGATGGGCGGTGCCTGCCGGGGCTCCCCTGGCTCTCTGAAACAAGGCTGGCCAAATGTTGGGGGAGAGCAGCTGGGCTCTGTGGCCTATACCTGTGATGCCGCAATTTGGGAGGCTGAGGCAGGAGGATCTCAAATTCCAGCCCATCCTAAGCAACTAAGCAAGATCTTGTCTCAAAGTTAAGAAAAAAAAAGTCCTGAGGGTGGAGCTGCGTGTGGCAGAACACTTGCCTGGCATGTGTAAGACCCTGGGCTTCCTCTCCAGCACCTCTGTCCAAAATCTGGGTCCCCAGCAGAAGGGAATAGAATATCCAGAGTCACTGAGCACAGAGCCCTGGGCGCTGTGTAAGCCACCAACGGTGACTGATGTTCTGGTTGGATTCGTGAGTTCACACAGCAGGGGCTGGGAGGGGATGCACGGTCAACGCCAAGGTCACCCCAGGCAGGCCTCGCACCGCAGGGCGCTGGGGATCGCGGGGTGGGGTGCTGAGGCCCTTGGTCCCGGGCGGGGTGCAGGGTAGGGCGGAGTTCTGAGGAGTTAATGTTACACCGGGTCCAGAGTTTGCTGTGGGGAGGCCCGGCGGCTCAGCCTCACCGCCCTTATCCCCGCGGGCGCCCGGCTGGCTCGCTCCTGGCTGGCGCAGACCCGGACCTGACACCGGAGGCCATGAACGCCCTGGGGACGCTGCTCGCGCTGGGGACCTTGTTTCTGCCATCCGTCCAGGCCCAGCAGGGTAGGGGGGTCGCGGGGGCGCGTTCGGTCTGGGGTTTACCGGCTGCCCACTTTCCACGACCGAGAAACTGCGCCCTGGGCGAGCGTGCAGGGAGGGGCACCCCGTTCCCTCCCCGCCTGAGCCCCTCCCCTCTCCGGAGGTCCCCACTGTCTTAGCCCCGCTTGCAACCCTGCTTCTCGGAGTCCCCCTGCTCCCCCAGGGTCCCCCTCTGTCCCCCTTCGGGTCCCCTTCCCCTGTGAGCCCCGCCTCCTTCATAAGCCCTCCCCGAGCCCTGCTCCGCGCTCTGCGGCCGCCCTTCCTCTGCGGGCCCCGCCCCAAGCCCCGCCCGCCTCTGAGCCCCGCCCCTCTCCGGGAAGTCTCTGAGGTCTGTTCTCTGAGCGCCCCCAGACCCTTGTCCCTCTCCCCCTGGGGACCCAGCTCCCCCCGCCTCTGAGTCCCACCCCCCCTGGCAGCCGCAGGACGCCGCCTGAAGCCGTGGCTGGTGGGCCTGACGGCCGTCGTGGTCTTCCTGTTCATCGTCTTCGCGCTCCTGCTGGCCAACCGCGTGTGGTGCTCCAAAGCCAGGTGGGGCCCTGCTGCCGCGAAGCCTGCCCCCCATGTGTGGGCTGCTGCCCTCCGCCCCCTCCCCACTGCTCCTGAGCCGCTGCGGTTCCTCCTCTGCTCAGCCGTGTCCACGGCCACCTCCTTCCCCTGCTCCTCCTTAGACCCTGGGCCCCCTGCTTTCCGGAGCTCCTATGGGGGAGCTGAGGGCCGCCGTTTGCTCACCTCCTGCCCTTCCCCGAGCCTCATGCCCCGTCTCCATCTGCAGAGCTGACGATGAGGAGGCCGCCGAGAGAATGCAGCCCAACCCTTACGAGACCATGGGCCCGAGGTACTGTCTGAGCGCGTGCAGACCTGTGTGGTGTCAGGGAACCAAGCAGCCCCCATCCTTGCAACTAGGGGACTGGGTTGCATAAATGACTCCTGACTGCCCTCCAGCGCTCACCTGCCCCAGGACCTTTGCATGTGCGGTTCCCCCTGATTACTCACCTTTCTCTCTACCTCCTGCTGGCTCCTCCTCCTTCAGGCTCTGCTTAGGAGTTCACTCCCCACTCGGAGCACCAGCCCTCCTTCCCTGTCCACCAGCCCCTCGTCTTTTCTTCTTCACATTTAGTCACCTACTGAAAGGCTCCTATTCACAGAGGTCACTGCTCTAGACGGTGACTTCCAGTGTGCAAGGACTCGGCGTGGCCCGCACACAGTAGGCCCTGGGGACCCCCGGGACAAGGCCGTGGTGTAGGGCGAGCTCTCCTGGCCTCCGTGTCTGCCAAGGATGTGGAGAGGGCCTGGGGCGCGGTCAGTGCTGAGGGCTGTGCTGGGGCCCGCGGCGTGGACAGAGGAGAGGTGGATGGGGAGGGACCAGCCTGCCTGGGACTCAAAGTGGAGGCCGAGATGTTCAGGGGAGGGGTGCGGCCCTCAGGGCCGGCTGGCTCTGCGGAGGCCCAGTTCAGTGAAATGGACTCCTGCTCCCCAGATGAGTGAGATCCAGACCCCACCTGCGCCTCACCGGGGCCCGCTGCCCTCCCCCACCTCTCCCCCGCCCTGCAGCCACCGCCCGCCCATCTGTCCCCTCACCCACTCATCCGCCCTCCGAGCCAGTCTTCCCTCTGTCTGTCCTCTTCCCATCCATCCACCCCGCCACCCGCACCCGGGCCCCCGAGCACGGGGCTGCCGGCTCCGCCTTTATGGAGTTAAGGAGAAGCGACTTGGCGCTGTTACCATCTGGGGCCTTTGTGTCCCCTACAGGAAAGAAAGCAAGAAGGAGAAGAAGGAGAAACGAGGAGAGAGCAATCTAGGCCTGGAGCTGGAAGAAAAACAGCCCGCAGACGAGGAGGAGATCAAGACCATCATGTGAAGACGCCCCGCCCCGCCGTCCGGGCGGCCCCCGGCGCGGCCCTCCCTGAGCAGCACCGCAGCCGGGAGACGCGCAGCGATGCCAGCGGGGTCCTCGGGGCCACCCCTGCCCAGTAGTTCTTCCGGTCCCCACAGCTCGTGGCTCTGCCTGTTTGTACCCACTGCCTGATTTATTCTCCCTCTGCCCGATGTCTTTTGGCCAGAAGGTGCCTGTCCCCTGCAGCCTTAGGGCCTCACCGGCCAAGGGCTCACTGTTGAGGGACCCAATAAAGACTAATACAACCTCTTTATATTCAGGGTGTTTTGGCGGGGAGGGGTGAAACAGGGTCTCACTGTGTAGTCCTGGCTGGCCTTAAACTGGCAGCGATCCTCCCGCCTCAGCCTCCCACGTGGTGGGATTAAAGGTGTGCACCGCACACTCCATAGGGGTTCTCCTGGGGCAGCTGCTTGGGGCTGGGCGATGCCCGGGTGGGATGGAGGCTCCCACTTGGCAGCGTGCAGGTTGCCCGGCTGGGCACATCATACACTCATGGGGCTGATCCTGTTTTGTTGCCCTGAGTGCTGGACTTTGAGCCCCACCCCTGTCTGCTGGGGAATCATTACCACCACCACCCCGCATTTTGGGTCATGTGACTGTTCCTGGGCGCTTGGAGGGTGGGGTGCCCCAGGGCCCCCAGGTTTTGCCCTCCCTGTGTCTCTTCTCCCCATTTCCCCGTGCCCTGGACTTTGCCCGGGTCATTAACCATTCCTTAATGAGGACCTTGATATCAGCTGGGCGTCTGGGGCTCCACGCTGGGGCCGGCTGCTGGGGAGAGGGGAGCTTTGTCTGAGACACTTCCAGGATCGTCCACCAGGGGGCAGAACAGCTCCCAGATAACAGTGACAGACAGGGACAGGGCCAGCGACACCAAGCTCTCTGTGCAACCAACCACCTGAGCCTGGCGTGTTGGTGTTCGCCTGCCTGTGATCCCAGCACTCAGAAGGCTGAGGCGGGAGGAACCCCGCGAGTGTGGGGCCAGCCTAGACTATGTAGCAAGACCATGTCTGGGGAAACAAAAAAGGTTTATGAGTTATTACCAAGCCTAGTGCCTAGCTGCTCTGTCCCACAACCGGCTAGGCAGCGACAAGGACAGACAGACCACAACAGACGGAGCCTGGAAGACCCCAGCCAGTCCTACTTTCTTAAAGCGGTGGCCAGGCCCAACCTTGTAAGACACTGGGTGGGGGGAAGGGACCTCAACCTTGCTGCCTAGCTGCTGCCTGGCCCTGCTCCCCACCCAGTGGCCAAAAAAGAGTGTGCCCCCTCCTTCTGTGCCCCCCACCTAATGCAGCGAGTCTGACAGACGGGACCTCACCTGCCTGAGCCCCTCCCTTCCTGCCCTGGCTCCCTGGGCCCTCAGGGCTGTGTGAGTAAGGGAGTTGGGGGGCCAGGGAGGCATCCTTAGACTTGGCAGCTTGCGCTGTACCAATGAAACTGGTCCCTAATACATAGCTGTGGTTTTATTTGTCTTTTTGAGACAGGGTCTCACTATGCAGTTTAGGCTGGCCTTGAACTCACTTTGTAGCCCAGGCTGGTCTCGAAATCGCAACAATCCTCCTGCCTCAGCCTCCCTTGTGCTGGGATTACAGGCATGCACCACCACGCCTGGCCTTAATACATGTTTCTTTCTTTTTGGGGGGTGTGGGGTGGGGAATAGAACTCAGGACCTGCGCTTGCCGGTTAGGTGCTGCACTGCTGAGCTACATCCCCTGCCACCTGATGCATGTTTAGAGTGGGATTTGTGATGCCCTTGTATCACCCACCTCACTTTCTGTCTATTTAGCCGCCTACCCCTTTCTCTCTGGCTTCCCTCCTTTCCTTCTTCCACGCTCCCATCCATCCCTTTCCACCAAAGCCGCTCTCCGCATACCCCTCCGTGATCCATTCGACCACTCACACCCGCAACCCATCTGTCCACCTATCCACCGCCCACCCATCTGCCAACGCCCATGCGCTGGCCCATCCACCGCCACCCCCTTCCATCCATGCATCCACCTTTACCTAGCTAAGCCCCTGGCCCGGGCTGAGCCCTTGGCCTTGGTCGAGCCCCGACTCCGGCTGGTCTCTCCCGCTGGTCCCCTCTCTCCCGCTGCTGAAGGGGCTGGGGAAGGGGAGGAGGGGATGCGGCTGCCCCCAGCCTCCGCTGCGGACTTGGTTCCTGGGCTAGCGTCTCCTGTCTGACCACAAGAGGGCGCCAGAACCTCGCTGCTGAGGGCAGAAGGGCCCACCCATCCGGCGGCGAGGACACAGGCAGGGGACGTGTGGCTCCGGCGTCCCCCCATGCCGAGTGCGTCTTCTGTGGCTGTCCCTGGGCGGTGCCCTGTCAGGCGGTCATAGTGTGCCTGAAGCCTATCAATGATTCTTGCCTCCTTTCTGCCTCAGTTTCCCCATCTGTAGGAAAGGGTAGAATGGTCTCTGTCCTGCGGTCTTGCCGATAGGACGGAAGCTGCCCTGTGCAGCAGAGGACTCTGCTTGTTGACCCTCAGGTATCTGATGGGTTGCTGAGAGGACTGGCCTACTGGGCAGGCTGGGGGACCCCATCTAAGAGTCCCAAGATGTGGCTGATCCAACCTGGCAGCCTCCCTCCTCATCCCTACCCACTCCCACCCACCCACCCACCCGTCATTACTCATCCACCCCCCTCCACAGCTGTGTACCCACTGCTCCGTCCGTGTGCTCCCCCTGCTGGAGGAGACATGGCTCATCTGAGTGGACCACGAGACCGTGGGGATACAGGGTGCTCAGAAGCTCAGCAGCAGGCCTGCTGGGCAGGTGCAGGAAGGCTTCCTGGAGTGGGGTGTAAAACCAAGATAGGTCCCTCCCTCCCCTGTCCTCAGCCTTCCATGGCTCCCACCTCCTTTGGGAGCAAAGCCCAAGTCCTCCCTGAAGCTCACAAAGCCTCTGCATGACCCGCCCATCCCCTCCCCGCCTCCCCTGCTCCCTCTCTGACCCTCGCTCCCTCTGCTGCAGCCACACCAGCTTCTCGATGTTCCTGCACCGTGCCAGGCTCCTGTTGCCTCAGGGCCTTTGCACAGCTGTGCCTCTGCCCAGAACTCACTTCTGGCAGATACTCAGGGTGCTCACCGAATCCTGTCCCTTAGCCCTCTGTCTAAATGCTGCTCTTGCCAGGCATGGTGGTGCACACCTGTAATCCCAGCACTCAGGAGGCCGAGGCAGGAGGATCACTGTGAGTTCGAGACCAGCCTGGGCTACAAAGTGAGCTCAAGGCCAGCCTGAACTGCATAGCAAGACCGTGTCAAAAAAAAAAAAACAAAAAAACAACCTGCTCTTCACGTGAGGCTGGCTCCTCTGCCCTTGTTGCACTCTGGGTCTCCCGGGCTCAGTGTCCTCATTTTTACGGTCACTGTCCAGCCTGCCTTGACAGAAGTCATGGGCTCTGCAGAGGGAGGCCATTCCGGGCGTCCTCTTCCCTGTGCCGTCCCGGGGCCTGGTGCCGGCGCAGCAGAGCTCAGGCCACGCGTGTGCGAGGACAGGCAGTAGCCGGGGGAGGCCGAAGGGGCCTGCGCGGGTGTGAAGCACGGACCCCGTGGCAGGCCCAGCCTTGGAGGGGAGGCGCTGCGGTGCCCCGGGCCTCTCCACGGGTGACTGTGGGGTGCACTGATGGAATGTCTTGGGGACTGGGAGCTCCTGGGAAGGTGGGGCGGGGAGGGGGCTCCTTAGGGAGACAAGGGGGAGGACTCTACCTCGCCCCCACATAATGAAGACAGCTTCTCAGGCTTGGCGCTGCGGTGTCAGGGCCCGGCCCCAGCCTCCACCGGCTCCATACCAGGAGCTCCCCCGTCCTGACCACCACACACACCCCGAAGCCCTGTGGACTGTCCCCTGGGGCACCTGTGGCCATTCACAAGCGCTGCCCGGCACCCCAAGTGCTCCTGGCCTCTGTCCTCGGCCTCTGTCCCTGCGCCCGAGACACGGCAGCCGCGGCCGGACGCAGAAAGACCACGCCACAGGCCGGAAAGAGTCGAAGCATAGCTTGTTTAATTTTTATACATTTTTCCTTTTTTTTTTTTTTTTTTGCCTTTTATTGAATCTTTTATGGAACCCCCTTTTTTCAGTTTTTTTTGTTTTTGTTTTTTTTGTTTAGTTTTTGCATAGGGAAACAAACAAAATAACAGCCAGAGTCACTTTCAGTAAATGGTGCTCAGGTAGGCGCAGCGGTGGCGGGGCAACCAAAACGGGTGCGAGTGTACGGCGGCGACGGCGGGGCGTCCCGGGCCGGCCCCGGCCCCCCGCGGGCAGGGACAGCGGCCAGGCGGAGGCCACAGACCCGAGGGCGCCTTCTCCACCCCAGGTTCTGAGCGCGAGCGAGCGTGTGTGTGTGTGTGTGTGTGTGCGTGCGTGTGTGTATGTTCGCGCGCGCGAGCGCACGTTTCCGGGGTGGGAAGCAAGCGGAAAGCGAGAAAACAGAACGAACTATCCTGGTATTATGAGTAAAATACAAAATGGATACAACAATCTCAAAAAAAAATCTCAGAGGGAAAGTGAAAAGAGAATCAACACCCGAAAACGATGGGAAGAGGGAGCGAGACCCCCCTACGCCCCCAGCCGCGCCCGGCCGGGCTCGGCCCTCGGGTCGCTGCTTCTCCACGTGCTGGGGTGCGCAGGAAACTGGGGTGCGTGGGCTGGGGCCCCGGATGGGAAAGGGCTTTGGTTTCAGAGGGCGGCAGCCTGGCTGGGACCTGTGATGGGAAGACGGGGTGCAGGTGCCCTTGGGGAGTGGGAGACCGGGGTGCAGGCTTCCTCCCTCTCTGGAGCTCTGATTCCCACTGGCCCTCTCCTCTCCTTCCTGTCCCCCTCCTCCTCTTTGACCAGGGTCGGGGGCGAGCCCCAAAACCACGCCAGCAGACCTGTGAGGCACTGCTTGGGAGAAGTCTAATTTGGTATCGCGGGCAACAAGTTCCACTGCGTGGTTTTGACTCTGCCTCCCCGCCTCGCCGGGGGCCTGCTCTGACCCCCAACACTGCGAGACCCTCGGGGAAGTATGGAGGGGGTGCATGGGGGGAAACATCCGGAGGACAGGAAGCAGGAGGAAGCCGGCGCCCAGGGTCCCGGGGTGCGGATCTGACCCCCGACCGCTCCACAGAAGCAAAAGCCAAGGATCGGGGAGCGGCCAGGGCTGAGATCAGAGCGGCGCTGTCACCTTGTCGTAGAAACACGCTCCTGTCCTGGGGAGTCGGTACCGCGGGGCGGCCCGCTGTCTCCCGGAGGCCCCCGGCCCCGGTCTCACGTGGGACACCGCGAGCAGCCGTTCTCCCATTCTTGCCTGTGCCAGGGTGCTGACACCTCTGGGGACACGGGGTAGGCGGAGGACACACGGCGGCTGGGGGTCAGCGGCGTCCGCGTGGGGACCTCGGGGCTGCGCTGACCCCCCGGCCCTGGTGCTTCCCGCTTCCTCGGCTGCGCTCCTGATTGTCTCGGCTGCCTGAGTCTGGGCTCAGAACCTGGCTCCAGGCCCCGACAGGGGACCCCAGGTGCCCCTCTTCCCGGCCAAGTACAGCTGACCCGGCTGGGCGTCCCCATGTGGGGACGGGGACCGGGGATCTGCATCTGTCTGGCACCTTCTGTTCTCAAGGGCACACGCTGGGCCTGGGGTGGGCTGGGGATGTCGCGTGGGCGTGGCCAGCAGGGTGCAGCTTTTTGCTGGGGGTGGAGGTGGGCGGATGCCGGTGGGCTTGGGAGCAACAGGGTGGAGAGGGTGTCAGTTTCACACATGGAAGAGAGAGAAAAAGAAAAAAACAGCCTTCTGCCCCTACCCGGAGAGGGCGCCACCCTCTTCCACACCTGTGAATGCCCAAAGCAGGGCTGCACGGGGAACCCTGGTTTCTGGCACTTCTGCCTGGTTCTGCCCTGCGGCCCGGGACTGAGAACTATAACTTCTTGAGACAACGTGAGAGGGGAGCCAGGGGGCCAAGCACCCGGCGCTAAAGGCTGCCTGGCACAGCCCTACTCTCCCAGCCCAAGAAAAGCACCCTGGGGCACGCAGGGCTGACTACCCGCAGCAAATTCGGGCTGAGCATAGCACAGTGACTCCGGGTCAGGTGTGCCTCCGAGGGCGCGAGGGAGGGCGGGAGGGCCGCGCAAGGTGGGGGCGGGGAGCCGGTGCCCCACCCACAGCGGGCTGTGTCTAGGCTTTGGTCAAGATCAAAGCAAAGGAAGTTGGAAATAAAAAAAGAAAGAACAAGAAAAACAAATCAAAGACAAGAGCCAGGCTGGCAGGACACCAGGACAGAGGCCCGTGACTCAGTATCCCCCCGTGTCCCTCCACCGACTGAGTGCGGCCCCAGGTACAGACAGACAGATATTGCATATATGGGGGGATGTTTTGTTTTTCATAGCAGTCTTCATTTCACAGCTGGAAGACGGAGTACGGGAGTGGGGGGACCCCCGGCCGGTCTCCAGGATGGAGGGGAAGTCAGGTCCTCTGGTGAGGAGGGTGGGGTGCACAGAGGGACGGAGGGGCTGCCGTGAGGGTGGGGCACACATCTGACCCCACCAGCCTGCTTAGGGGGTGGGGACAGGGCTGGGGGCTCTGGCTGCGGGCAAAGTGGCCACTCTGCGGTGGGGGGACCGCCTGGGGTCTGTGCGTGCCATGTGGGGGGTGCCCTGGGCCCAGTGACCCCAGAGAGCCTCGCTGACCCAGGACCAGGGCTCGCCCCTGAGGTCTGACCCCGGGGGTCCTGGGACTGGGGCCAGGGGTGGCAGAGGCGAGCACCAGGGAGCAGCCACACCCCCACGCAGTCAGAGCCAGGGGGGGGGGGGGGGGGGCGCAGGGCAAACCACAGCGGGAGGGGGTTGTTTTTGTGGCTTACTTCATAGCAATTTTCATCTTTTTAAAAAATTCTCATTTTCTTATTTATTTATTTTTTTCTTACAAATAGAAATACATCCCTTTTCAATTTTTATTTTTTATGTCATTGTTTTCTCTTTCTCTCTCTTTTGCTTAACTACACGTGCATTTCATGCAACTGTGCGGATATTGTTTAAAGGTAATAATACTTATTCTCCAAGGCAAGGCACGTCATGTGGTAGAAAATTTCGTGCAAATTAGGAAAAAAATGGAAATTTTCTTAAAGGAATTTTTTTTTTTTTTTTT
>NW_004955495.1:5093295-5110743 GCF_000276665.1 Chinchilla lanigera
CGGCGGGAGGGAGATAGAGCCAGGTATAATCTGCCATGCAGGCCGCCAGCCGTGCAGGCTGGGGCGAGAGCCGGGTCGCCGGGCCCTAAGCACCATGCAAAGTTAGGTAAAGAGTTGGTTCTGGTCATGCCCTGACCCCTTGGTGGGGCCCGGCTGGGGGCTGCCAGGTGCACCCCGGGGGTGGCCCCTCCCCCTCCCCCACCCTGGCTGAGAAGCTGCCGGATGCCTGGACATCAGCACGACCTTAAGTAACCCCTGCCCTCCTGGACAGGACAGTGGCCCACCCTTTGCTTCCCCAGGGCCACCTGGTGGAGAGCCCTGAGGACGACGGACGGACGGACGGACGGACGGACGGACAGATGGACCAAGGGTTGCAGACTCCACTGGGTCACAGGGGAAGGGAGGGACCAGCAGGGTCCAGGGTCCTGGGTCCTTCTGCTTTCTGGCCGAGTGGGTCCGAGGCCCAGGGCTGGTCTGGGAGGAGAGTCCGGGGCAAGGAACGGACAGGAGGGCCGGGCTGGGGCAGACGAGACAGGGACCCCTGCCCTGGACAATGGCTTTGGCCTAGGATGGGGCCATGGGGGTTTATATTCCCTAGCGCCAGGCATGGTGGAGGCAGCGGAGGCGGGGTGGGTGGGCTGGGCAGGGGTCCTGTGTCTGAGACACCGGGGCTCCCCCTGCCCGGCACCTGCTCCCGAGATGTTCATCCCTGGGGCGATGGGTGCGGATGGGGCTGGGGCGGAGCCAGGTCAGGGGGCACCCGGCGTCCCCAGCTTAGTGTTTTTGGAGCGGCTCAACGGAAAACTTTTAGCAGATGGGCAGCTCCCCCGCTGGCCGACCCCCAGGAGCCCCGTCCAGGGTCCGAGCGGGCCCCGAACTGGACTGGCCTCTCTCCTTCTAGGGGGCCCGGCTGCGACACCCCCCCTCCATAGTGCCCCACTGTGAGGGGATGAAAGTGCAAAGGGCGCCCCCCAGACGGCGGGAGGCACAAGGGGGGGCGTCTCTCCAGGATGTAAGGCACTGGCAGGGGAGGGGAGAGGCAAGGGAGGGGGTGTCCCCAGAACCCGCCCCAGTGCGCCCCTTGGGGGAGGGGGTCCCTTCTCTCTCGCATGGAGGGGGCACGGAGATGGGGGGCAGGAGGGGGGCGTGAGGATGTCCTCGCAGCCGCTCTGGGTCCCAACTGGACCAAGGGAGGGGGCGGGCAGAGGGGAATCAGGCACTTAAACCATTGCTGTCACCTGCCAGTCCAGACGGCACCCACCTCCCCGACAGCGCCCCCTCGGAAAGTGCATTGCGGAGAGTGTGCGTCCAGGGGCCTGGGGCGCGGGGCGGGGCGGGGCGGGCTCGATGCCAATGCTGGGGGGGGGCTGGGGGTCCAATTGCATAGACGTCTCCTCCCAAATGGGGTGGGCAGCATAAGGACCCCAAATCAGGGTCCCTCGCACTGCAGAGAGCAAGAGTGAGTCCTTCCGGAGGGGCCGGGTGAGGCTGCAGGACCCCCGCAGCCCAGCGTCCCGAGTACCTGCACGGCTGGGCCCTTCTTTGCTGAGGACAGCACTGGGTCCCAGCGGTTCATCCACGCGCCCCCTCCTGCCCGTCCTGCCCAGCGCGGAGGTCTCTGCGGCCCGAGACCCGGGTCTTCGCTGTCCTCGGGACCCGCCAGCCAGCACCTGCCTCCCCCTTTGGCAATCACCGTCCGTGGGGCGCCGTCCCCATCTGTCCATCCGGCCTCACCTGGTGTCCGGATGGCGTGGGGTCCCGGGCAGCGGGTGGGCGGGTGGCAAGCTGAGTCTTGGGCCAGGCCCCTGTCGCACCGTGTCCTGAGGGGTGGCAGGGCCCGGCCCTCCAGTCCTGCAGCCATGGCGTCCTTAGAGCTGGAAACGGTGCGGTCTTTACCTTTTGTCTTCCTGGTTGGGTGGGTTGTTTTTTTTTTTCCTGTTTGTCTTTTTTTTCCTTTTCCCCTCTTTTCTCTTCTTCCTGCGTGCATAGGTCTGTGTAGTTTGTCTTTTCAGCCGAGCTGGGAGCCGGCAGGGTGTTTTTTTGCTCACTCTGATTTTCCACCGAAAACGCGGGCCGGGGGAGAGGGGCTGGCGTCGAGGCCCCGAGATGCCCAGGATCACGGAGGAGAAGCGTGCGGACCCGCAGAGACCTGGGCTACCCCAGATACCAGGACTGGCGGCCAAGGGGAACAGGGAGAGAGAAAGAGGGGTGGGGCGTCAGGCTGGACCATTGACTGACTGATCCCCACGCCCACCGTCCTCCAACCCTGCCACCTCAGCTTCCCGGCCCGGCCCACAGCCTCCCGACCCGTGAGCAGCTGTGTGTCCACATGGCCTCGGCTCGCAACAGGGCTGTGGCTAAAACACAGGACGCCCCGTGTAAGGAGAACCCTGCAAGCTTGGGGATAAACTTCCCCCGTGAGTCCAGCCACACAATTCGGGGGCTCAGTGTAAGCAGACTCTATTCAGTTTGCAGGACGAACTTATGTATCAGCGGATCCTATGCCACTTCAGCGGTCAGGACCCTCCGAGGAGCTGTGGGGGTCTACGTATGTGGCTGACACAGCACGTCGGTACAGTTTGGGAATACACGTATAGTAAAAGTATCCGCGCAGCCGGAACTGAACTGAACTGACTGTCCTGTATTTTCATCCCACGATTCTAGCAACCCGGCCTCAGCGCCCCCTTGTCCTGCGTATAAAGCGGGCGTAGGGGGGGAGGTTTTAGGGGGAAGACGGTGTGGTCCCACCCTCCGCCCGGCCCCAAGACAGGCAGATGAGTGGCCTTCTGTGGATGCCACCTTACCCTGGTGCTGTGATCAAGGCCACCTACAGCAATACTCTTCTTAGCGGCCCTCCCCATGCCACTGCCCCCCCCCCCGTGAGGGGACCAGGCCCCTCCCCGTCACCCTGGCAGTGACGGACACAGGGCGCAGAGATGGCAAGCATCTTGCCCCAGGATGACCAGCCCGGAAGCGGCGGAGTAGGGATTTGAACCCCGGTCTGGTGGGCTCCGGATCTGGCTGGCCCTCAGGACCCCTTGGCCGTGTTTAGGGGGCCACCCTGTCTCAGAAGCCCCCGACAGGCACTTGACAATCCAACCTGGTTCATCTGTACCCTACTTACAAAGAGAACACGGACACTGGCGGAGCCTCTGAGGGACCCTGCCCTGGAGGGAGCCTGCCCTGGAGCGCCCCGTGGGTCCAGCCAAGTGGGTCGGGTCCCTCGGGACCTGGGACCCTCACTCCCCCACCTGCCCAGGCTGCTTGTGCCCAGCCTGTCACCCCCCTGCATCCAGGCTACCCCGCCATTCCACGGAGCTGGCGCCACTGCGCTCCCAGCCCCCCACCTCCAGCCAAGTTCAAGTTCATCTTGGCCATTACCTCATGTCTCGTTTCCCCTGGCAACCAGACAGGCTCCGGGTGTGACCCTCCTGGTGGACCAAGCCTCCCCTGGCCTTCCCTTCCTCCCCTCTACTCCTGGGCAGCCGTCTGCCCAGCTCCCACCCCAGGAACAGGGGATGCGGTGGGGCACCCAGCGGGTGAGGCAGCACAGTGTGGGGCCGGCCGGTGCCCGGGGCTTCCCCGGGCAGCTTGGGCAGCCAGATGGGCTCTAACCCCGGCTTTCCCGCAGGCCACTACCTGGGGGCGCTGTGGTGGGCGGCGGCGGAGTAGAGCACTGAGGGGGCACAGCGAGGGACGCTGTGACTGACGTGGGGGAGGCCGGCACCCTCGGGGGGGGGGCCAGCTGGTGCTGACCAGGGAGATGGGCAGGGCGGGGGAGGGGCAGGGCGGGCGAGCGACTGAGACGGACGAGGTCTAAGTCAGGGCATCGATCGCGGGGGGCGCCGATCAGGGCGGGGCACAGACAGGGGCCCTGCTGGGGCTCAGGCACCGCAGGAGCGGGAGCGGCGTGGCTGGCAGGCTGGGGCGTGGGGAGGAGGGGACCGGGAAGCGAGGCCGCCAGGAATAATAACCCTGCGCGCGGAAGTGCTGACGGGGCAGGAATCATGCACAGCGGCCGTGCCCCCTCCTCCGCTGCTCTCCCGCCTCGGCAGGAGGGTGGCCTGCAGGGCGGCCCTACACCGCCGCCGCCAGGGCCCTCCCTGGACACCCACCGTGGGGACCTCGCCTCTCCACCACCTGCCACCTTCCTTGCGTGCCCTCAGGAAGTTCTTCCCACTCCCAGACCCGGCCGTGTCCCTCCCTCATTCTAAAACTATCTGTGGCTCCCTGCTGTCCCCAGGGGAAAGCGCAGGTCTGTCCGTGCCAGCCCACTGCCTGGGACCTTCCACACTCAAGAGACCGCCCCATTTGCCAGTGCTGAGCCCCTGCCCGATACTGACCCCTCTCAGCGGCCACCAGCAGCGGCCCTGGCTCTAGCGCTACCGGGCCGGAGCTGGGAATTGCAGTCCAACGCAGAGGCTGCCTCGGGGAGGCGGGGCCTCCTCCCTTCCCCTTTTATCAGCGTCTGTTTCCGAAGCCGGGACATTCCCAGCCGCCTACAGGGCGGGGACACAGGGGGACACAGGGCTCCATCTGCGCTGGGGGCAGCCAGTGGCTGTGGGGCGCCTGGGGAGCTTCCTGGGAGGAGCCCGAGGCCAGAGGAAGAGACAGAGGCTCCAAGACGGTCAGGCAGAAGCGGGCTGCAGCCGCGGTCTCTGCCGACCCCTGTACCCACGGCGTATCAAGCCTCCCCCAAAGCCAGGAGAAGCAGCCCAACACCTCCTGCTTCCACCCTGGCTGGGTCCTTAGAAAAGAGGGGGAGACTCCCTGGGAGGGAGGACCAGCTGAGGCTCGCAACGCTGTGTGTGGGACCCCAGCACCCCCTGCTGAGTGCTGGCAGCTTTAAGGAACTCAGCTCTCTCTGAGCCTCCTTGCCTGCCTCTAGGGGGGCTGACCCCCTCTGGTGCACGGCCACCCTTATTATGTCACCTGTCGGGAACTGTCCCAGGAGGTCCCACCCCTGCCATGGCTGGCGTCTCCCTGCTGGCCCCAGTGCTACAGCGGGGGTGGGGCGGGGGCGGGGCGGGGTGGCGGTGTGGAAGCAGATGGAGGCTGGGTGGGGTGAAGGTCCTAGCTGGCGTGCTGTGTGACCGGGGGCAGAGCCACTCCCTCTCTGGGCTGAGATCTCCCCATCTGTACAAAGGGCTCCCCAGCTCTGTCACTAGGGAAACCCTGGGCACGGGCTGTGACTCAGGGGGGGCCCCCCAGGCTGGCCCCTCTGCCCTGCCCCCCACCCCCCGCCAGCCGGCCTCTTGGCCCCTACCTGTGCCTGATAAATGCCCGCAGGATCCCTTGGTCCTAATCCCACAAAGGAACGGTTTGCAGGGGGCGTGTCGGGCGGAGCGTAGGCTGCGGGGAGAGAGACCAGAGCCCGTTAGCGAGGGGGCCGGCCGGGCCCAGAGAGGGTGCCCACTGCCCGGGGTCACACAGCCAGCCCGAAGCACCCAGCTCCCATGGCCTCCAAGCCTACTGCCCTCTCTCTGGGGAGCCGGGGTATCCTGCCTCCAGGGGTCCCGGGGTGCAGGGAGGTGGCAGGGTGGGGGAAGGCAGAGAATGAACAATTCATAACTCAAAACCCGCCGTGAATTATTCAGCGCATTCTGCCACTGACCAGGCTGCATCCCGCACCAGGCACCCTGAATTATTGAGTGCGCTTTATTTATTAATTTTCCTCCTGGAAAGCCCTGGGCAAGCTGGTGCCTGCGAGTCTACTGCCTGCATCTGACTCTCACCTGTCGTCTCGGTCTTAACTGAATAACTCAGAGCCCAGGGCCACGCTGTGGCTAGGGGAGGCGGGGACCCTGGTGGCGGCCCGAGAGTGCCGGGGACCCACGGGCCCGGGCGGGTTTGTGGTCTGGAGCCTGGGCAGGGCCAAGGCTGGGATCTGCGTTTACTCTGCATCTATGAAGCACCTACTGCATGCCGGGGCCAGATTCGTCACTTTGGCTCGTTCCTCAGGAGCCCGGGTCAGAACCCGGGCCGCGTGGGCACCAGGCAGGCGCTCCCGGTGGAGCCACACCGACACGGGCCTCCACGTTCCCCACCCCGGGGCCCCAGCTGTCCCCATGCCATAGACGCGCGCATGTGGAGACGCAGCGAGTCTTGCTCTGCCCAGCCACGCCACCCACTTGCCCCCGCCGGACGGTGCTGCAACCCAGGGTCCCGGGCACAGGAGCCTGCAGCTCAGAAAGGGAAGGCATCCGCCCGAGGCACACAGAACTGAGGGACGCTTTGGGGGTTTCCGGGGTTCAGGGAGAGCCGTCCTGCAGAGCTACCCTGGGAGCTGGGGTGGGGCCGCCAGAGGAGGGGACAGGACCCCCTACCCTCTGAGACAGAGCCCAGAACTGGGATCCCTGGAGCCACGGCGGTCCGGAGGGGGAGGACCTGTGGGGGGTGGGGGAAGCACACACGGTGACATCTGCGGTGTGGCCCTGCTCGCGTGCCCTGAAGGAACGGGGGCTCTGTGTGCCCTGTTTTACTCCCCAAGGATCTAGAGCCAAGGCGTGTTTACGGGAAACACCCGTATTTTAAAAAATGTCACGCAGAAGGTCTCATTTTCCACGGACAAAGGCTTTCTGGGGGCCAGGGTGGGCTCTTGGGCAGCCAGTCTGAGACCTGGGTGCTTTTTTTTTTTGCAGCGCTGGGGACTGAACTCAGGGTTTTCACACTGAGCTGCATGCCCAGCCCTTTCTGAAAATTTTGAGACAGGGTCTCCCTAAGGCACTAAATTGCCCGGCTGGAACTTGCCATTCTCCTGCCTCAGCCTCCCAGAGTGCTGGGGTGACAGGTGTGCTAGGCCAGGTGCTTACGCACGGAGGGGAACTTCTAAAAACCCAGGCGGGAACTTGGTGAGAGACAGACCCAGGGCGTCACCCTGGCCGTAGCATGGCCTGCCGACCCGAGGCTGTCCCGGCCCCGCGGATCCCCAGATGCTCTCTGGACCCGAGTTCGCCCGTGCCCGCAGGGCCGGGCAGCAGGGCGGGGAGGGCCCCGGGGCAGGGGCACGCTGGCTCCCGCGTGCTTACTGGGCGAGGTCTGCGGTGTGGCTCGTCGCTGGGAGGTGGCAGTGGGTTTGGTAGCCGGGGACAGCGCCAGGGGCGGAGGGGCCAGCATCGAGGTGGGGACGCAGTAACTGGACATTTTGAGCTGGCCACTTCCGTTTAACTGAGGGGGACAGAGAGACACGCGGTTAAGGGGGTGGGCGTCCCCTCCACCTCAGGGTGCTGGCGCCGGCGTCCCCAGCTCTGTGCACAGGGGCCTGAGGCCCGAGACTGCTCCGGTGGGTCCGAAAACAGCCAGCCCTGGAGGTGCCTGGGGACGGCCTCGCCTGTGTCCCCGGGACCCTGGGCACTGCTGGGGCTGCACATACCTCTCCTCAGCCACCTGCGCACGGACCTGCGTCCCCCCCAGGCGATGTCACCTCGTACCCAACCAAACACCAGCTGGCTCCCTCAGGAGCTCTGAGGACCGTCGGCCGTGACCTTGGCCAATGATTCAAGTTTGGAAGAGTTCTGAATGCCCAAGTTTTGTTTTGTTTTTTTTTTTTGCCAAAGACTCTTTAGGGAAGTTGGACAAACCTGGCTCCGGCTGAGTCTGGCTGGGTTTTTCTTTCCTGCCTGCCTCCTTCCCTCCTGTCTTTTTTGAGTACTAGGATTGAAGCCAGGGCCTTCACACTGAGCTCCATCCCAATCCTTTTCTAATTTTTTTATTTTGAGACAGGGTCTCGATAAGTCACCAAGTTGCCCAGGCTGGGCTTGCACTTGCGATCTTCCTGCCTCAGCCTCCCAGAGTGCTGGGACCACAGGCATGTGTCATACCCGGCATGGCTGCTTTTCTTGAGCAGTTCCTGCCACCCCATGTAGTGTGTGTGCTGCACCACTGGACTATGTGAGGTTGCAGGGGACCGGCAGGGCCCTGCTGTACCCTAAATGCCATCAACCATAACATCTGGCAAAGTCCAAATCCCCTGACCCAAACCAATGAACTCCAGACCTGTGTTCACAAAACCAGCTCCCACGGAAGTCGTGCGTTTCAGGGTGGCCCAGTGACGCACCAGGGGTGCCCAGGGTGACCTGGGGCGGCCAGGAGGCCCCACCCCGTGAGTCCACTCACCGGTCCAGGCTGCTGGCTGGCTGGGTCGCAGGCGAGCGAGACGAGATCTTTGAGCGGGTCCTGGGGGTTGAGGTGGGGCGGGTAGCGGATGGCCGTGTGCGGGAAGTAGGTGGAGGCCGTCTGGGGCAGGATGGAGGTCGTGGGGAAGTGCAGGGCCGAGGACGGGTGGGGACTCCGGGCGATCCCTGCAGAGACAGCAGGAGGCGGCAGTCACTGGGGTGCCACTCTGTGGCCCCAAGGCTGGGTTCACACCTGCATTGGCCGCGGGCACCCGAACCCCCATGGCCACCCCTCGGTGCTCTCATTTCACCCCCTCCCTTTACATTTTGGCAGTCCTGGGGCTGGAACCCAGGGCCTCACACTGAGCTCCAACTCCGGCCCTTTTTCTTTTTGAGTTTGAGACAGGGTCTCACTGGACTGCTAAGTTGCCCAAGCCGGGTTCAAACTTTGAATCCTCCTGCCTCAGCCTCCTAGAGTGCTAGGATTACAAGCATGCACCACCACATGCATTTTTCTTTTTAACAGAGGAAGACAAGGTGGCCCATAGAAGATATGGCACCTGTCAGAGGCCACACAGCAAACAGGTGGCAGACCCAGAGCTTGAGCCCAGTGAATTTGGCTCCAGTATCCACCCTCTGACCCAGGGGTCAGCGAGCTCTTTCTGTAGAAGGTGAAATAATACATGGTCAGCCCCCTGTCACTCAGGGTCCACTCCAAGGACGCAGCCACCCTTGGATGGAAAATGTTTGGAAGAAAAAATAATTAAAAATAATGTATCAAAACTGGGCGTGGTGGTGCACCCCTGCCACCCCAGCACTCGGGAGGCTGAGGCAGGAGGATTATCAAGAGTTCAAGACCAGGGGCTGGGGATTTAGCTCAGCGGCAAAGCGCTTGCGAGGCAAGCACAAGGTCGTGAGTTCGATTCCTGGTACCGAAAGAAAAAGACAAAAGACAAAAAAAAAAAAGAAAAAAAAAAAAGAGTTCAAGACCAGTGTGGGTTACACAGCCACTGTCTCAAAAAACAGTATAGGAACACACAGATTTTCCCCTGCGGCTGCGTGTGTTGGCTCCACACACAGCACTCACCGTGCAGGAGTTAGAAGCTGCCTGTAGCTGACTTAAAAGGTGGACAGGAGGGTGCGCTGAGCCCCCGGCTAGCGAGGGCTGCCTGCTCTGCACACCCTGAAATCACCTGTGCAGTGTACACGTCAGCAGTGGTTAGTACCTCCACAAAACTGTGCGTCCACCTCTAATTCCAGAACATCCATCACCCAAAAAGGAAGCCCTGTCTGTCCTCTGAGCAGTCACCTGCCCCCTCCCCAGTCCGACACTCATGAGTCCACTTCCTGTCTCTGGATTTGGCTGTTCTGGGCGTTTCCAGTCTATGGAGTCCACTCTGTGTCCTCTCATTGAGCACAGTGTCCTCATGGTCCGCCCCCACTGGGGCGAGTGTCGGGCCCTTGCTCTTTTTCCTGGCTGACTAATAGTCCACGGTGGCATTTGCTTTCCTTTGCCTAACCAGTTCAGTGGCCATCGGCATATGTACTCTCTGCAGCGGTCATGCCCTGCCTCCTCTGTCCCTGAATACAGTACATATTTCTGGCTTTGGGCTGTTAACCAACTCTGCCCCCTGTGCAAAAGCAGCCACAGGTGACACACACAGGTGCTGGGCTGTGTGCCAGTAAAACTTTATTGACAAAAACAGCCAGCCAAGGGCCATCGTTTGCCAGCTTCCACCTCTGTGGCGGGCTGTGGATTCACACCAGCTCCCTGCACCTGCTTCCTCCTAAAGGCGAGTCGCCCCCACGGGAGGCCCACGACTCCTGAGGCCTGGCTGGCTCCTCGGCTGGGACATTTATCCGCCCCGCTGACAGAAGCGGGGTGGAGGCCCAGGTGCACGCACACCTGGGTTGCCAGAGGGTCTTCCTCCTCCCGTCCCTACAGAGGAGACCTGTGTGACCCTGGGCCCCCACCTAAGCCTCAGGCTGGATCTCAGAAATGCGGGCGCAACCCGACGCAAAGGCCCCAGTGAGGTCTCACACAGTGCGGACAGGGAACTGAGGTCTGGGGGCTCCTTGCAGCTCTCCACAGAGCTGGGACCCAGCCCGACATCGACATCGCACCAGGGCGCCCCTGTGCGTCTCCATCCTGCTGGGAGCAGCAGCACTTGTGCTCCTAGTCACATGCCCAGGGGGCCTCCCCTGGCTGCAGGGCACAGAGCAGCGCGGCAACCCTCACCGCTGTGCACGGCGATGACAGGCCGGTGGTGCTGGGTGAAGCTGGAGAGGCGGGGTGAGTCCTGGGGGGACGGGCTGTTGAATGGGGACTTGTCCATCTCCGTCTTCTTCACCGGGGAGGACATGCCTGGGGGAGGGGACAAGAGAGTCACAGGTGGCCATGTTACTGAGAGTCGGCACCAACATGATGACGATGTCATCCCGTCTCCTGCCGGCCCAGAAATCGGAGGCAGGCGGGGAGCCCATTTCACAGAAGAGCAAACTGAGACCCAGAGAGGATGTGGCGCAGCCCAGCGTCAGGTAGCTGGTCACCCACAAGGGCCCCCGCATGTCACAGCTTGGCCCCACCTGCTGTCCTTCCAGGGCAGCAGGTCAGCTCAGGGCTGCCCAAGTCTACCCTTTGTGATTGCCAACTTGACTCGCCCTGCCCATAGGAGCCTCCCTACCTCCCCCGCCACCCGCTGCAGCCCCGGCCCCCAGTGAACAAATGAATGAAACGGCTGAGAGACTCAGGTGGGCACCAGTCTCCCCGTTTGCGAAACTAGAATTCCCACCCCGCTGCGGTGTGGGAAAGTGGGCTGGAGCGTGGTGACCCAGGACTGCCAGCTGTCACTGTGCCAGCGACGCCCACGCTCCAGGTTCTGGGGCATCGGCATTTTCCCAGGAGGTACTGCGGCTCCCTTTCCCAACTGCCCAGCTCACACTTCTGGGGTCCTGCTGCAGCCAGGCTGTGGTGACTGGGATTGGCACAGAGGATTCTGGGGTCCCCCAGGCATTTTTACCCCCTCCCTTGAAAATTAATCCAGAACCCAGCTGGGGGGCATTGGGACCTCAGCAAGGGCATTTCAGGGCTGCCTTGGTGCAGTGATGCTGCAGGCCCTTTAGTGCCTTGGTGGGCCCATCTGTAAAATGGGCACCTTGGGACCCAGAGACCAGCACAGAGCACATGGCGGCAGTCAGAATGCAGCCCACACATCACACTGAGCTCGTAGCCCCCGCATGGGACACAAGGCCCTGGGACACCCAAGCACCCCACTTGCCCCACCCAGACCTGTGGCCCAGAGAACTACACTTTTAGAAATTATTTTTAACACTGATTTTCAACTACGGCAACTGAGCTTTCTCTACCTGTCTAAAGGTCTTATTCCAAAGTTTCTCCCCTGACGTGTTGTGACTCTGAGCCGTGGCGTCATTAGGGTGGAGTATCTGGACACTGCAGGGTGCTGAGCAGGCGCTCTCCGGGTGTGACAACCGTTAATGTCCCCAGACATGGCCCAGTGTCCCCTGAGGGCCCCTCTCTTTTCCCTCCTCCCTCTCCCCTTTCTCCCCCACCCTGGCTTCCTGTCTAGACGGCCCCCAATTAGCCGCTCACTGCAGCCGCTAAGCTGATTACTTGGCTCCTCCTGACTCAGGCCCTGGGTCTGCTCCCGGCAGCACGCAGAGAGCCCCCTGCCTCAGCAGCCACGGCCGTCCCGCTTGGTGCCCAGGAGGGGAAGGGCCCGGGGGGCAAAGCCCTGCAGGTCTCCAGGTCCCTGCGCCCTGGCTGGGCCCCGCGGCCTCAGGACCCTGCGGGCGATGCGGTGTAGCCTAGGGGCGCCCCTCACGCCTCGGGGAACCTGTGCGGTCCGCTCCCTGCACCTGGCGGCTTCTGTGGCCGTGGTGGCAGACTTCTCTTCTCAAGCCCGTTTCTCAGCCTGAGACATCGGGGTGATCCCTGTGACCTCCACACATGGAGCTTGACGCTGGCCATGCCCACGCGGACAGACACAGGCGGCGGGAAGGAGAGGCGCCGAAGCTCAGGGCGCAGCCATGTGCTGGAGACCCTACTTCCCCCACCCGTCCGCGGGCGAGGGGCCTGTGAAAGGGTGAGATGGCCGGAGGGGACCTGGGGACAGGCCACCTGACTGCGTCCCAGCAAGGCCACCTGCCGTGCAGGGGTGATCAAGAGGGGGCGAAGTCACCTCTCTGAGTCTCAGGGCTCCCCTTTGCGAAGTGAGGTGCTCTTTAGACGCCAATCCACGGTAGGGCAGAAGCTGTCACCAGATATCCACTTAGTGACAGAAACCCTGATTCTGATAGTTACTGTGACAGCGTACAGTAAGACTACATCCCCCAGCATCCATCAGAGCTGACTATGTGACAAGCTCCTGGGCACAGAGACAAACAGAGAAGGCAAATGCCACTTCTGAGAATAATTTTGAAAGGGAGAGGGTACACTTGACATGCTCCTTCCCCCAACCCGTTTTCTTTTGGCGGGATGGAATGTACACATGATAGCAGGAGCTTCGACAATCATCTTGGACCATGAGGGAATAAAAATCACATTCAGCAGAACATAAGGCCGGTGCCTAAATCTCACACCCTATTTTCCAGGGCTGCTAACACCTGGACATGTACCTGTGACAGAAAAGAATACACTGTCCTTTGAGTCACACTTCTCAAAAATCCTACGTAACTCCCACAACAGCTTATTAGGGGAGCACTTCAGGGAGGAGCCTCCCCATCTCGTAGATGAGGAAACCAAGGCCTCAGGGAGGGTAGTGTGGGCCACCAGGCAAATGCAGGGGCTGGGCTATGCCCCCAGGAGGTGGATGTGGGAATTCCAGCCAGGACACCTCAGGATAAAGGACTACCCAGGGCAGTGCTTCTAGAACTCAGGGGTGCCAGCCCCATCGAGGGAACATTTTGCACACCTGTTTCCCAAAGCCAGCCTGCTACAGGACAGAATCTTCTGCGATGGGGATGGTTTTTTGTTTTGTTTTTTTTAACTCTATTTTTTGAGGTGGGGGGTACTGGGAATCGAACTCAGGACCTTGCACTTGCCAGGCAAGTGCTTATGCCACTGAGCTACATCCCCAGCCCTGTTTTGTTTGTTTTGAGCTAGGTTCTCACTATGCAGTGCAGGCTGGTCTTGAACTCAGTCTGCAGCCCAGGCTGGCCTTGGAACTCCCGCGATCCTTATGCCTCAGGCTCTGGAGTGCTGGGATGATAGACATGCGCCACCAGGCGGGGCAGAAAGCAGAATTTTAAGGGAAAAGGGATTCCTTAAGATGAGAACTAGGGTGGAGGCGGGAACCCCAAAGGGAAATCTTTGGAGCGCTGTGCGACTTGAGACTCTACAGACGAAGTGGGGACCCCTAGATGACAGATTCTATGGAGACCCCAGGAAGAAGTACTCTGCTTCTGATCCGAATTGCTGAGTTAACTCTGGGGCTCAGGAACCCCACAGTCAAGAGGATTTAACAGAAGGTGACAGGAAAATCCAGCAAGGGAAAAGTTCTGCACTTCTCCGCCTGAGCCCAAACTTCATTTCGAAACAAGCGCAGCCAGTTCGACTACAACTCCCAGGGGGCCCCGGGGCTCCAGGCCAGCTTCCTACTCGAAACGCCCGCGCAGTGCCTGCCGGGATCCGTAGTCCCAGTTGCTGTAACCCCGACCGGAAGGCCGGCTCCCCCATCCCCCGCCGCCAGCCCTACCTCCTTCCATGTCCTCCGTCCAGTTGCGGCTGCTACTCGTGGGAGAACTAGGCGAAGTGTAGTAATCGCCGCCGGGGCTCGTGTCCACATCTTCCTCCATTGAGCCCGATTTGTGCCTCTTGCTCCTAAAGGGCGAGGGAGAGGGCAGTTACCATGGAGACACAGGGAACCGTTGATGGCGGGCTTTGCTAATTTCCGGTTCCGGGAGGAGTGGGACTAGAAAGGTGCTATCGCGAGACATCACGAGAGCCACGGCCTTTCAGCCTGTTCGCCCTTAACACCTGTTCCAACCTGTCTGTTTTTCGCCCGGGACACCGGGGTCAGAAGCGGGAGGGGTTCCACAAAGGTCGCACTGCAGACTAGCAGGGCCAAAACTAAAACCCAGGTTGCCTACCCGGAAGGATTACGATCTCATTTTACAGATGGGGAAACTGAGGCAATGTGACCAACCCACTGTCCCCGTATCTCAGCAAAAATCTGCGCCTGCGTTTTCAGGTGGCTCCCAAGGGCTTGCTGGGCCAGCAGGACCTGAAGCCCAAGTGGGCTATCAGGGCTGGGGAGAAGGGGCACTGGGGTTGGGTTTTAAAGAATGAATAGGAGTTTCCTGGCCCAGGTGGACCAAGAAAACAGGTATTCTAGGGAAGCAATGAGCCAGCTGGGGCTACAGGGAGTGGGTTTGTGGGTGGGATCATGCAGCGTTCAGAGACCTGGGCAACCTACCCGCTGGAAGAGGTGCTGGGGAGCGTTCTTCTCATGCCGGTGCTAGCTGGATTCAGGTCGTAGGCCAAGTGCCCCTGCAGCTCTCCCAGAGAGAAGTTGGGACCCGTTCCGGTCACCACGGGTGCTGAACAGGGCAAGGGAGAGGCGCATTAGGGAGGCTGGGGAGGGCCTTCCAGGGCCTCTTCCAAATGGGGCTGCTCCCCAGGTTGGCTGGGCTCTGATGAGGCCCAAACCTGCCTCTGCCTATGGGTCAGAAAAGGCTGCAGAGAGAGGCCAAGTCACACCAAGAGGTGGAGGCGGAGCCTGGGGTGGAGGCCAGGCTGTGTGGGTGGGGACAGGGAGGGTGCTGGGCAGGGTTGAGGCCGGACAGGGGCGTCCAGGAAGTGCAGTGCCCAGCAGGACTACAGGCAAGGCGGAGGGCAGGAGGGGGGCGGCCAGCAGGTGGAGGCTGTGGGACATCCTCCCGCCCTCCCTCCCTTCCTTCATCGTCTTTGTGACACTGGTGGAACCCTGGGCCCCTGCACTGAGCTCCATCTTTCTAGTATTTATTTATTTATTCTAGTGTTTATTTTAAGATGATCTAAGTCCCCAAATTGCCTGGCTGGGCTGGCACTTGTGACGCTCCTGCCTCAGCCTCTTCCACCCAGCATTTGGATTTCGTGCCCTGGGAGCTGGGTAGCCCGAATGTGTGACCTGACCTTGGGCTCTTGGGAAGATGTGGCCACCTCCCTTCCTAGGAGCTCCAGGTTGGGGCAGGGATAAGAGGACAAGAGGGTCAGGGAGACCTCTGAGCCTTCTCCCAGTACAGGGACATCAGGGACACTCACTCCGAGACACCTGGATGAGTTCGGTGACACTGAACACGCCGGAAGTGACAAAGCTCTCCTGGAAGTCAGTTGTGTCTGGAATGGAGAGAGCGGGCGTCAGCAGGTGGGCACGGGACCTAGGCTGATGGGGACCCATTTCTGGGATATGCAGACTGGTTGGCCCCAAGGTCGGGACAGAGCTGTAGCCAAACCTGGATGTCCTGGAGCAGCCCTGTCCTGCCCTGGCTCAAATCATCCAAAAAATGTGCAGTGAGTACCATGGGCAAGAACGGACACAGCAAGGCCCAGCCACACTGGAATAGTACACAGCCATGAAGAGGGACAGGACTATGACTCTGCAGCGTGAATGGACCTCGAGGAGGACGCCGTGCTCAGTGAGAGACGCCAGACACAGACACACAGGTGGGCTCCACAGACAGGAAACGCCCAGGACAGGGGACACCAGAGATGGGAAGTGGACTCTCGGGTGTTGTGCCTGGGGAAGGGCCGAGTGTCTGCTCATGGGACCGACAGGGCTTCCCACTGAGGCAATGGGATGTTCTGGAACTACGTAGTGGGGACGGCTGCATAGCCTTGTGACTGTACTCAAGGACATTAACTTGTAGACTTAAAGATGGCAACAGTGATAATCTTCTACAGGACGCGGCTTTTATGACAATGCATTTTTTTTTTTTTTTTTGTCTTTTTGAGACAGGGTCTTGCTACGCAGTTCAGGCTGGCCTTGAGCTCACTTTGTAGCCCAGGCTGGCCTTGAACTCTCCACAATCCCCTTGCCTCAGCCTCCCGAGTGCTGGGATTACAGGCATGCGCCACCACACCTGGCGACAATGAATTTTTTAAAAATAAAAGCTTGAGAAGTCAGAAGAGAGGCACCGGAGGGTGGAGAGGCAGGCAGGCAGACACAGCCAGTTCACACGAACAGCTCAGAGCGCATGCAGCTCCCTGACCGGGTGATACTCTAGCTGGTGCTAGAGAAGAGATCTAAAATCTGTGAAGCAGGGAAAACTGCACCAGGCAACACCCCTTCAGTTGAGGGCTGCTCACATTGGAGTATTCTTTTGTTTTTATTGAGACAGGGTCTCCCTATGTAGTCCAGGCTGACCTCGAACTTGAGCCCGTCATGCGTTCGCCTCCCAGGCGCTGGGATTACAGGCGTGCGCCACCACGCCCAGCTAAATGGAAGGATTTTTTTTTTTTTTTTTTTTTTTTGGTACCAGGAGCTACATTCAGGGCCTCGTGGATGCGAGGCTTTTAAACGTGATGATTTTCTACCTCGCTGTGGGCAGCAGGAACAGCCCATGTAAAGACCCTGGGGCTTGAAGGCCTCGGGCAAGTTGAAAGCCAGCAGGGTGGAGCAGAAAGCCAGAGAGAGGGGTCCCAGCAGCGGTGGGACAGACTGGCAGCTCAAGGCTTCCTCATATTGGTGGGGACAGTTCCTCCTCTGGCCCCCAGGGGGCAGCACGCACTTCGGTGCTTCCCCCCACCCCAGCACTTTCTCCCTTTCTCTCTCTCTCTCCTTTTCTCTCTCTCTTTCTCTCTCTCCTCTCTCGGCTGTACTGGGAGTTGAACCCAGGGCCTCCACACAAAGCACCATCCACAGCCTTTATTTTTTGAGACAGGGTCTCACCAAGTCACTAAATTGCCTAGGCTGGGCTCAAACTTGGGATCCTCCTGCTTCAGCCTCCCAGATCCCCAGGATGACAGGCGTACAGCACCGCGGCCGGGAACCTCCTCCCCACCCCGCTGCAGTATGGAAGCGCAGAGAATGGACATCTCCGGGACCACAGGGCGGAGGCTGTCCGGGTGTCTAGGGGAAGTGGCCGGAGCGTTTCCTGCTGACCCAGCTGGGCAGCTGGCGTGGACGCGGCCCCTCTACCCTCCCTGCGGCCGGCCGGGGTTTCCTGTTTGTGCGGCCCGCCCGGCTGGCTCCGGGGACTCCCCGGCGGGCGGAGGGGTCGAGATTTCCTCCGGCAGACGCGGCCCAACATCCAACATCTGGCCGCGGGAGGCGCCTGGGAGGGCGGGGCGGTCAGGGCCGCGGGGCGCAGGCAGCGGGGCTCGCGCTCCCCCGGC
>NW_004955495.1:5112018-5129052 GCF_000276665.1 Chinchilla lanigera
GGGGCTGGCCTCTGCGGTGCCAACGCTGGGTGGAGGTGGCAGGGTGATCACACATATGGGCCCGCAGGGGGCACAGGGATCCCCATAAATGTAGTGTCTGCTGCATGACCAGGAATAGCGTTTTAACTATTCATTTATTTATTTTGCAACCCTGGGGATGGAACCCAGGGCCTTCGCACTGAGCTGCATCCCCAGCTGTTTTTATTTTTTTATTGTGAGCCAGGGTTTTGCTGGGTTCAAACCTGAGATCCTCCTGCCTCAGCTTCCCAGAGTGCTGAGATGACAGGTGTGTGCCACCACGCCTGGCTTATTATTAAATGTTCAAGACAAGCACAAGTGTGGTATTTTTTCAGTCTCATTTTATATCCTTAAGACAACGTCCAACCCAGCACTGCTGTTGGATGAGGAAAACAGGGTGACAATGATGAACGTCCCCACCCCAGATCTACATGTGCTCTTCATCTCTGGGATAGAAGCTGGGGTTGTGACGGGGGACAACTATACCTGGTGGCATGTGCCTATCATCTCAGCCCTCCGGGAGGCTGAGGCAGGAGGATCTCATATTTCACCCTAGCCGGGCCTGTAATCCCAGCACTCGGGAGGCTGAGGCAGGAGGATTGTTGTGAGTTCGAGAGACCAGCCTGGGCTACAAAGTGAGCTCAAGGCCAGCCTGAACTGCACAGCAAGACCCTGTCTCAAAAAGACAATAAATTAATTAATTAGTTAATTAAAATAAAAAATAAAACAGGTGGGGATGGAACTCAGTGCAAAGGCCTTGGATTCCATCCCCAGCACTAAATAAAACAAACAGACAAAGAATGTGGCACTGCGTGAACCAGCACAGTGGCAGTCCGGGTCTTAGCTCCTCAGTCCAGGCAAGAGCTGGTGCCGGGCAGGGGCTGACTCCAGGCAACCTGGCGGCTTCTCGGCTGGGCAGCGCGGCCCTCGGAGCTGGCCAGGCCCGCCTGGACGCTGTGGCCCAGCCGCTGTGTTGGGAAGGGCCCAGCCTGGGCAGCCAGCTGCCGGGCCTCGGCACGGGACGCTCTTCGGAAGGTCGGCGGTGCCCAGCTGGCGCTGCCAGCGCTTCCTGGAGGAGGCCACAGTCCCCAGACACCCACCGAGCCTGGCCACGGCACACACCCGCACCTCAGCCCTGAACCTTACGCCTCCCGCCGGGAGAAGAGCACAACCACAGCCCGTGCCTGGAGGCTGCACAGAAGGAGACAAGGACCAGGACGCAGTGCCCCCATCAGCCCAGCTCTCAGGAGGCTGAGGCAGGAGGGTCGCAAGTTTGAATCAAGCCTCAGCCAAGCCTCAGCCAAGCCTCAGCCAAGCCTCAGCAACTTAGCAAGAAGTTGCTGTCTTTACCAAAATCCTTAGAAAAGAAAAGAAAAAGATGTCCAGACAATCTTGTACCCCCACACAGAGACGGCCCGCCCTAAACAGAGCCCTCTGCTTCCGGCGTGGGGCGGGAAGGGCCACACACTGGCTAATGCCCAGCACCCGGAGGTGCCGTAGCCCGCGTGGGCGGCTCCCATCCACTGAGCTCTCCCGGAGTTAAATTAATGCTTCATGTTGCTGAGCATCATGGCGCATGCCTGTCATCCTGGCACTCGGGAGGCTGAGGCAGGAGGATCTCATATTTCACCCTAGCTGGGCCTGTCATCCCAGCACTCGGGAGGCTGAAGCAGGAGGGTTGTTGCACTTCGAGACCAGCCTGGGCTACAAAGTGAGCTCAAGGCCAGCCTGAACTGCACATCGAGACCCTGTCTCAAAATGACAAAAAAAAAAAAAAAAAAAAAAGGCTTCGTAGTACCGCAGACCCAACGTGCTCACCTGGGGTGGTAAGCTGAGGCCCACGGCAAGAACTGTCCTCCCCAAAGCAGCTCCGCCTCATTCAGAAGTGCTGACCCTGGTGATCCCACCCCAGGGGACCCTGGGCTGTCTCTGGGGACATCTGTAACTGTCACACTGCGGAGCCCCTGGCCCGGAGCAAGTAGGGGCTGGGATACTACTCAGCAACCTGCAGGGACACCCACAGTGCACATAGAGCCAAAAATGAGAATTGGGCCTGGTCCTGTCCCCATATCCCCTGGTCGTGGGGCAGGAGAAGGTCATGAAATATTTTTAAAATGCACAAACCACAGATACAGTCATGGGGTATAAATAGATCTATGATCTACCCGTGCCGGTGCAGCTTCACAGGGTGGAGAGGTGGAGGGTTCCTCGGGGGAGGAAAGGACGAGGGAAAAGGCTCAGGAGGTGCGTTCAATAAGCACCTTCCACCCAGCACCGTCCTTGCCCTGGGTATACAGTAGGCGCTCCATAAATGTGCGTTCCTGAACAATCTCTCTGAAGCCTGCAGATCTCACTGTCTTGCAGGACCAGGGCATCTTCACCCAAAGTCCCCACAAGGAGGAGTTTTAAACAAGTTTTATGTGGATGGGAAGCAGCGGGTGAGGTAGCAGATCTGGGTTCCTCCCTTGTTGCTGTGTGGCCTCAGGAAAAACACTGGCCATCTCTGGGCCTCATGGCCCCTCACTCCCTGAACATCTCTCCCTCAGAGCGACACACAGAGGTCTTTAAGTGCCAGGCACTCAGCAAAGACAGTCACACTCACGCTGGTATAAATGAGATCCTGGTGCTTGGCAGCTTCTCAGTTACTTCCCAAGTCCGGGTGGGGTTCTGGCGCTCCTCAGACGGCCACACCCCCCACAGCTCCGCTCAAACAAACACGTGATCACGGGCAGCGACAGCAACATAAACCGGGCCCTGCTGACCAGTGTACAAACTGTTCCTTCCTGTCCATGACTGCAAGCCCAAATTTGGCCTGTCACAGCTCAGGACAAAGGCACCGTGGCAGTGGCTGTGGCCCGGCCCTTCCTCTGCCCAGGACAATTCCCTCTGTCCTGGAGGCCGTGCTTCTGCCGCTCACGGTCGTGCCTGGAGGTCACCATGCGGCCTGGAGTCCGCCTAACAGACGTTTTCTGACCATGTCGTTAACCTGGTGGGCAGTGGGGAAATGGCAGAGGACCAGGTGGGAGGGGCAGGAGGGAACTTCAGGCAGCAGGAGCCTGGGACGAGTCACAGGATGAGGATTCTGCCTCCTGCTGTGAGCCGGCCATGGCTCTGGACAGAGCAAATGCAAAGGTCCTGGGGCTGGGGCAGGTAGGGGTGTGGGAGGGCCACGGAGAGGCCGGATAGCACAACACGGGCACCAGGGCTGAGGAGAGGAGGTGAGAGGACGGAGTTCACTCCGAGCCCCTCAGGCCACAAGGAGAAGCTCAAGTTTACTCTACACTGCCGCCAGGCAGGACTGACCTGGTGCATATTAATCTTTTTCCCAGTACTAGAGAAAGAACCCAAGGCCTTTGCACCTCCAGCCCTTTTCATTTTTTATTTTGAGGGATGGGAATATAGCTCAGTGCCACAAGCGCCTGCCTGGCAAGCACAAGGTCCTGAGTTCGATTCCTGGTACCAAAAATAAAAAGTCATTTTTAATTTTGAGACAGAGTCTTGCTAAGTTGCTAAGTTCCCTAGGCTGGGCTACAATGTGCGATCCTCCTGCCTCAGCCTCCCGAGTGCTGGGATGACGGGTGTGTGGCAATGCGCCCAGCTGTATTCTGAAAGTCTCTACCTGCCCCCGTGGAGAGACTGGAAGTCCCGGGTGCTGGGGGTGGGGTTAAAACTGGCAAAGCCGATACATGAAACAGCCAGGAGGGCCCTTGAAACGCTGGGTGCAAGTCTCCAACTCTCCTCTACCACAAGGGGTCCGCCCAACTAACTTGAAAATGGGAGTGCAAACAGATGCCTGCACAACGCACTCACAGCAGTGGGGCTCACAGTAGGCCGAAGGTGGGAACAGCCCAGTGCTTACAGAGGGTCGGAGACATCCCACCCATGCTCTGGAATACTACTCAGCCAGGAAAAGGAGCACGGCTGTGACATTCGCCATAGCGTGGATGGACCTTGAGGACACCGCGCTCAATGAGAGACACCAGACACGGAGGACACACAGCGTGGGATCCATAGACAGGAAGTGCACAGGACAGGCGACTCCAGGGACAGGAAGTGGACTCAGGTGCCAGGGCTGGGAGGGGACAGGAGTCTGTTCCCGGGGACAGGCTCAGTTTAGGAAGGTGAGAAAGGGCGGGGGAGGACGGTGGTGAGAACAGCACTGCCATGGGAATGTGGTTAATGCTGCTGAGCGGGGCACTTAAAACATGGTTAAAATAAACTGGCGTGGTGGTGCACTTGGGGCAGGCTGAGGCAGGAGGATCACCATGAGCTCAAGGCCAGCCTGGGTTATACAGTGAGATCCTATCTCACCCTCCCCATGCCCCCAAAAGGGAAGAAACGGTTAAAGGAATCAGTGCGTGTTCTCTGTGACGGTTAAATATTATTTGTGGGCGTCTGGCTGCTGTGCGGCCCCGCGGGAGGCGTGGGCAGCTGGCGCTGCAAGCATCGGCGGGCCTGGCCTAGTGGCCTGGGAACAGCTCCACGGGCCACACTGAATGTCCGCCTGGGACACAGGACGCCAGGCCTTGCAGAAGCCACCAGCCACGGGCCTGGAGCCTGGCAGCGGGGGAGCCGGGCCGGTCCAGCGGCCGCCCGCCCCAGCCTGGCTCCGGCGCAGCTGGCTCTGCCGCCGCCACGTCCGCCTCCCTCCTCGTGGCTGCCAAAGCGAGAGGCAAAGCCAGGCCCTGGAATCCCCGCGCAGGCTCAGCCTGCCCTCCATCTGGCAGGCACCGTGCCTCCACGCGCCCTGCCCCTCGCTCCAAACCCTGTCTGCACTCCCTCGGCCGGACTCAGTCTGGGCCTCCAAGGAGGGCACAGAAGCCCAGGTCCTTCACGCGCAAGCCAGGCCCTCCCTCCCCTGCCCTCAGTGCTCCACAGCTCCCACCTCCCAGGCCAATGCCCAAGCCCTCCTGCAGCCCACCTTCCCCTCCCACCTCCCCTGCTCCCGCTCTGCCCCTCCTCCCACTCTGCCCCTCCTCCCTCTGCTCCAGCTGCATGGTGCCAGGCTTCCTGCTGCCCCAGGGCCTTTGCACAGCCACATGCCCTCTACCTGGACTGCCCTCCCTGCACGCTGAGCCCCCTGCAGCCTGACTTCATTCCCATCTTGGTTCAGATGTGGTTTATGTGTCCACAGCTGCTGGCCCCTCCCTGGATGTGGGCCGAAAGCTTAGGGTTTCACCTTCTTACAACTCCCTGAGAACTACTGCCAACGATGCTCCTGCCTAGGTGCCCCGTTCTGCCGCTGTGTATTCCCTGAGCCTCTGGCCCATCCCTTGCTAGGTCTGCCAGCCTGAGCGTAAAGGTGAACCCGGGATTCTTTCATCCAGCACATTGTGAGTACCTACTGTATACCAGGCCCTATTCCAGGCAGCAGAAAACGGCAGTGACACAAACACTGACACCCATGTGTCTCCCCCCTGCCCTACTGAGGAGACCCTGGGGCCCACTGGAGGCCGACTCCCCACATAGAGAGTCGACGTTGCCCTGGGCTTCCAGGAGCCCTAGAGGACCCCACTTTCAGGGACCCTGGAGAAAGGCACCCCCTAAGGTCCCCAAAGGGAGAACAACCAACTGACATCCCCCATGCTGTGTGACCTCATCAAAACTACTTTCCCTCTCTGAGCTTCCCTGGCTGACTATAGGAGCCCTAAAGCCACCGCCAGGCCATGCTCCAGGGCATCAGGACAAACAGAAAGGAGAAAAGCAGCCAAGCGTGCTGGCGCAGGCCTGTAACCCAGCACTGGAGCGGGGGCTGAGGCAGGAGACAGCCGTGAGTTCGAGGCCAGCCTGCACTGCACGGTGAGACCCTGTCTCAAAATAAAAAAAACAACGAAACCAAACCAGAACAAAAATTAAAAAAAAAAAAAATTTAAAAAGGAAAAGGCAAGGCCTCGAGGCCCCGACACGCAAGGCCCCAGGGGACGGCGCGGCCACCTGGCTGGGACGCGGTCACGAGGCTGAGCTGGGCCCGCCCGCCCGAGTCTGGCCCGCACTTTGCAGCTCCCCCTCGGCAGCCCTGGGCCGCGGCCAAGCTGCCCGGAACCGCGTCCAAGGAACCGCGTCCAAAGCCGGTTCCTTCCTCCCCTGGCTCCGGGCCCCGGGGCCGCCGTGGGCTCAGGGTCCCGGCCGCCGCCCCTGCCCCGTCCGTCCCGCCCCCGTCGGGCTGCGTCCTCAGCCGCTGGGGGCCCTGGCCTGGCGGCGACCTCAGGGGGACGCCGGGGACACTGGCGGGGACCTCTCGGGGCGACGGGCCGGGCACGGGCCGGGGGTGGCCACAGGGTGCAGAGACGTCGCAGAGGCCACGGCCAGGACTTGTCCTCGCCATGGCCGCCACCGCTGGAGGCCGGCCACCCGCCCTGGTGACATCACGCCCGGGCGGCCATTTTCTGGCCTTCGGGTTCCAGATGCTTCTCGGGCCCAGCGGCCATTTTATGGGCTCAGGAGAGCCGGAGGCCGAGGCCTGAGCGTCCCCGCCTGGACACGGGACACGGCGGGGACGTGGGTGGAGGGGACAGTGGCCGTGGCCCCCGCGGGGCTCTGTCGTCCCTCCCCGCCGCCCCAGCCCCCGCTGCGGCCCGCGAAGGGTTACCAGGGTCGGTGCCAAGGCCGGGGCCCGCGCCAAGTGTCCTGGCCAGGAAGCTGCCACCGGGCACCGTGGCCACTCGGCCACCCGGCTCGCACAGCACCCCGGAGCCTCAGAGGCCGTGAGCCACAAGGATAAAAATACCCGCTGGCCAGGCCGCCACGGCCGCCACCGCTGTCCTGCCAATGTCAAATGTGAGCGGGGACCGGGACGGGACGGGGACTGTGACAGGCGGCCTTAAAATAACCCACTGTTTACATCTGGAGCGAATTCTTGGCTTCCCCGCCACTGCGCCACCCCCACCTTCCTGGCAGGGTGTCTCTCCCTCCCCGGGTGCCGCCAGGGGACCCAAGTGGGACCGGCACTGCCAGGGACACGGCGTGGACGCGGCGCCTCCGTGTGTCCTGGGCTGTGTCCCCAACACCCCGCAGCCCCAGCGGACTCGGGAAGGTGACAGCAGAGTGCTGTGTGGCTCTGGACCCGTGCTGACCCTCTCTGTGCCTCTGGGGGAAGAAAAAGCCCGGAGCAGGAGACGCCCCCCGGAGAACGGCCCCACCCCCGCCCCGGCTCTGCGTTTATCTGCTGCAAAAATCAGACACTGACACAGGAGGCGGTGGTGCACACCTGTCGTCCCAGCACTCGGGAGGCTGAGGCAGAAGGATCATGAGTTTGAGGCCAGCCTGGGCTACAAAGTGAGCTTAAGGCCAGCCTGAACTGCATAGCGAGACCCTGTCTCAAAAAGACAAAACAGATACATACATAAATAAATAATAAAAACAGAGTGGAGGACCCGGCTCATGGGGGTATAAATTCCAACCCACAGGGACAAGAAGGGAGAGTGTGAGGTGCCACCCAAGTAGTGCCCACCTCACTGCCTTTGTCCTCTGAGAGTTCAAAGAGCTGTATCTCTCTTGAGAAGCTCCCCCGTGGACCAAGTTCCTGGATATCAGAGGAAGGTGGCTTGGGGGTGCTGGGCTGAGAAGAGGACATTGGAGCTGGGGCCCTGATGTATGCGCAAGAGTTTGTCAGGCACATGAGGAACACAGTGAAGAGGACAGTGTGTGAGAACACCAGCCTGCCCTTCACGGGGTCCTCAGCACATGTCAGCCGTGAAGGGCTCGGCACAGACCTATGGGGCAGGTGGCCCCCACGAGGTCAGGGCACTGGTCTAAGGGTGCACAGCCAGGATTGCCCTGGGCCCGAGCCGCCCCCTCCTGAGCCCTGCACCTGGAAAATTCTGTTACCCAGCCAGTCAGTGCCTCCTGTATGCTGACACACGCCGGCCTGCCGCAGAGCAGAGGTGATCGTCTGCACTTTACAGAGGGGTAAACCAAGGCACAGGCGCAGGGAAAGGCTGGGCCAAGCTCACCCGGCCAGCCAGCTGGAAGCTATGAACCACCTCTGTGGCCGTGGGCACCCCGCTTCCTCTAGCCAGAAGGTGGTCCCAGGGAGTCCCAGCTCCCCTCATCCCGGCCGCCTGTCCTCCCCGGAGCAGCCACCAGGGGGCGCCGCAAGCCCCGAGCCGGGCCCTCCCCCCTCTGCCCTCAGTGCCCCGGTGTTCCCACTGCCCAGGTCCTCCCACAGCTTACAGGGCCCCCTGTCCTCTCCCCGCCTCTGCTGCGCCACCTCCCCGCCTCCTCCCTTGGCTCCAGCTGCGCGGACTCCTCGCTGCCCCTGCACCTTGCTGGGTTGGTCTGAGCTGCCCCAGGGCCTTTGCACAGCCGCCCCTCCACCAGCGGGCTCCCCCTTTCAGTCCTTCACACTCCAGCTCCTCAGCCCGCCTTGAGCTCAGCTCCCTAGCACCCCCCCCCAACACAGGGCCTCCCTGGACGCCCCCAAGCAGCTCCTGCCCCACTTCATTTTCCTGACACGGGCAATCACTTCCCAGCGAGCTACCTCCCTCATGAAGAACAGCACACAGTCAGCGCTTCACCCGCACTCCCCGCCCCCAGGACAGCTGCTGGCCCAGTGCCATGCTGTCCGCCCGGGCCTGCCCCAGCCTCCTCCGCGGCTCACCTCCCTTTCTTCCCGGCAGCTTCACCTAGCAGCTGCCATTTTACAGGTGGGGGGAAACTGAGGCCCCAACGGGAGGCACCACCCGGCAGTGGATGCAGGAGGGTTGGGGGGCCACGGCCTCTTTCAACAACAGCCTCTCTTGCTCAGAGGGGTAATAGGCTCAGGGAGGGAAGGGTTCTTTGTTTCTTTCTCAATTTCGAGACATGGTCTTGCTAAGTCACTAAGTTGCCCAGGTTGGGTCTGAACTGGAGATCCTCCTGCCTCAGCCTCCTGGTGTTGGGATGATAGGCGTGCGCCACCAGGCCCAGGTTTTAGGAATAAACAGCATCACTAGCAGTAACAGTAGTGGCTACCCGAGGGTGCTGGCCGAGGATGCACAGCTGGCTCTGGCTCTCCAGCCACCCAAGAGGGGCGCGGGGATGACGCTGGCCCCTTTAAGAGCCAGGCGGTCGGGGCGGGCGGTGCCGGTGCCACTGGCCTTATGTAAGCGTGGGCCTTGCATAACCGCTTACGTAAGGAGCCGGAGCAGACTCGTCCACGTCCACCGCAGCGACCTGCCTCAGGCCGCCGGCAAAGAGCGACAGCCAGACTCCCCGGGCAGCAGCCGAGGGGGCAGCGGGCTCCAGGCCCTCTGCGCTCACCCCTTCCTGGGGCACAGGTGCCTGAGACCTGGAGAAGCTACCAGGACTTCCGCTGGGCTCCCCTGGCAGCCCTGGTATGCAGTCGGCGCTCAATAAATGCAGCCGTGTGGTAACAGCTGGCACCATGTAGGGCCCAACTCTAAAGCTCCACCCCTTTTTTTGTCTTTTGAGACAGGGTCTCACTATGCAGTTCAGGCTGGCCTTGAGCTCACTGTGTAGCCCAGGCTGGTCTCAAATTTGCAATGATCCTCCTGCCTCAGCCTCTCTTGAGTGCTGGGATTACAGGTGTGTGCAGCCACATCCAGATGCCCCCTCCCTTTGTATAAATCAGGATCTCACTATGTAGCCTAGGCTGGTCTTGAACTCCTGGTGATCCTCCTGCCTCAGCCTCCCAACGCCCTGTGTGTGCCGCATGCCTGGTCTATGGCCCTTTTAATTTGACACAAGGATTTTATCTTTGCATACCTCTCCACAACAGAAACTGAGGCACAAACACAGCCAATCAAATAGTCCTCCTGTCCACACAGCAGGGGAGCCCAAGAGGGAAACAGCAGGTGATACATTATTGCCCAGTAAGCGCCCAGTGCTGGGTACCAAATTCCAGCCCTGAAAATGCCAATTTGCCTAGCGACCCATGGGAGGGGGACGGGAGGGGGAAGGGGCTCCGATCTAACTGGGGAAACCGAGGCCCACTGAGATGAGACATAGCCCAGATCGAACTCAAGCCTCAGCAGGTCACCGCCTCGGCCCAGCTGCGTGGCTCGGAGGCCCCCCACATCTGTGTCCCCCTCCCCCTCCTCTCTGGGTGCTGGCCCTTTAAGACAGCAGGCAGCCTGGGAATGTCCCAGGGTGACCCCAAGGGGAAGGTGTGGCCGGGAACAAGGGGCCCATTCAGCTGCCCAGGGCGCCTCCGCCTCCACCTCCGGGCAGCCCACGGGTGGCAGGCGGGCAGCTGGAGGCAGGGAGCGGACCCGCTGGGTTTCAGGGAGAGCCGGGCAGGTGGAGACAGATGAAGAGGGAGAAGAGACGGACACCCAGGGATGGACAGAGTCAGAGGTGCTGGCCTTGGCCACCTCCCTGCTGGCCCAGGTCATGCCTTTGAGCCCTGCCCACTGCTCAGCGCAGCTGGCCCCGAAGCTGCTCCTTGATCCAGCCGGACCTGCAGCTGAAGCAGCAGCACCAGTGTCCTTTAGGCCCAGGGGCAGGATCCAGGGGACACTGTGGGGAGATCTCTGATGTAACCCAGATACCCCTTCCAGGCTCGCCTTGGGGAGACCATCATGGGCCTCACTCTTGCCCTTGGCTGTGTGACCCTGGGCACTGATTGTGTCCCTCTTGGCCTCAGTTTCCCCAATTGTCAAATGCAATGAATGATAACAGCAACCTCTGAAGGACTCCGTGAGGTTAAATGAGCCCGGTGAGTGCTCCTCCTGTTTCCTGGGGAGACCCCAATGTGCTGCAGTTCCCATAGTTACACCCAGCCCCCTGGCAAATGCAGACAGCATAGCCATCATCCCAGCACCTGGGAGGCTGAGGCAAGAGGGTTACTGCAAGTTTGAGGTCAGCCTGGGTTACATAGTGAACTCAAAGTCAGCTTGGACTCCACAGTCAGACCCTGCCTCACAAAACAGAACAGAACAAAACAAAAACGAGAGAACGCAGCGCCCACCTCCCACTGGACATGGCCGCCATCAGTCACAGTGCGGCCTTGGTGGCGCGGCAGGAAGTCCTCCCACAAGTCGGCCGGCTGGGAGGAAGCCCAAGGTCACCCGGGCCTCCGCCGCCAGTGCCCCAACTGCCCAGGACTGAGCAGAAGCTGCCCCTGGGCCCTGAGCTTTCGGATTAGAGCTGGCGACTTCTAGTCCCTATGCCTGGGGTGATCCAAATCCCAGCGCCGGGCCGAGTGTGGAGGCGCACACCTCTCATCCCAGCACTTGGAAGGCTGAGGCAGGATGATCGCTTGAGTTCAGGCCAGCCTGGGCTACATGGGAAGGAACACACTGGTTCAAAAAAATAAAACAGAAAGATAAAATCCAGCTCCGGAAACCGGAGGGTCTGCCCTTGGGCCCAAAAGCACAAGTGTGAAAAATTCTGGGCCGACCGCCGGCGGCACTTACAGATCCCTCCCACACTGGCAGAAGCATAACTGGCCAGGCAGCGGATCACAAATCTGGGCTTTCTAGATCTGCTCTGACCTCCACCTAAGGCTCCCCAAGGGGAGGGCATGGGCTCCCGTCTCACAGAGATGCACCTGGCACGCCAGGGACCCCGCAGGTCTGGAACTGCGTCCTTCAGGGACCAAGAACCCAACGCAGAATGTTCAGGAAGCTCCTCCAAAGCACGCGGGAACCCAACCGGGAAAGTCCGGCCCTGACCGGACCACAAGGTCAGGCACACAGGTGAAGGATTCCAAGCCAAGCAAGCAGCTTGGGGATCTAGAACTATTATTTGGGCTTCTCGTACTTCAGGCTGGCCTCTGACTCACAGCGATCCTCCTGCCTCAGCCTCCCGAGTGCTGGATGACAGGTGTGCGCCACCACCGGCCCCTGGGATTCCAGCGTCCTCCCTGCCCTCCGTCATGATGGCCCTCTTGCATCTGCCCTGGTGGCTGTGCTGAGCCCACCTGTGATGTCCAGAGAGTCCCAGAGACTGTGCAGAGGACCAAAGAGAGGGCCCTCCCTAGGCAACACCCCATCCCTTGCTGTGCCTCAGTTTCCCCAGCAGCACAAGACATCCCATGTCCCCAAGTGCCCCTTCCACCACCCACCCCTGGCCAACTCCGTCCCATCTGTGACTTCCTGTCCACACCCAGTGGGAGGCAGAGGGCCTGGCCTGGCAGCTGGCGGGGGCGGGGGACACATGGCTGCATCCCCAGCTACCCTCGCACCCCTGTGCTCCCGGGCCCGGGGAGCGTGCCAACTGCAGCTTCGTAGCATGGGGTGACAGCCACAGGTATGTGCGCCGCCTGCCTGCTCTGCTGCCTCACAGGGCCGAGCCCACCCTCCCTGGGGGGCAGGGGACAAGGGACAGCTGTTCCCTTGGGTGCTGGTGCCACATAGGACACGGTCACTGCTCACCCCCAAGGCCACCCTCTCCGAGTGCCTGACGTGGGCAGGAAGGTGGTATTTGTGCAGAAATACTGTCCATTTAATTCCCTTGCAGGTGAGGAGACAGGGACCAAGCTGTGCCTGTCATCCCAGCACTTGGAAGGCTGAGGCAGGAGGGTTGCAAGTTCTAGCCCAGCCCAGGAAATTTAGCGAGACCCTATCTCAAAAAATAAAAAGGGCTGGGATGGAGCTCAGTGTGAAGGGCTTGTGCGGGTGGAGGGAGAAGCCATGCTAAGCGTAAGAATACTATCCTTTTGTTAGAACTGATCGAATCTGATTTATTGATTGATTGACTGTAGGACTGGGCACGGAACCCAAGGCCCTCACACTGAGCTACATTTCCAGCCTTTTGTGTTTTGATTTTCTTTGGAGACTGGATCTCTCGAATTGTTAAACTGCACAGGCTGGCTTTGAACTTGCGATCCTCCTGCCTCAGCCTACAGACAGGCGTGTGCCCACTTCCTATTTCTCTTATCATCAGGTGGTCCTAGAGGACACAGGGTTACTTGTTTAAGGTCAGCACAGGCGACGGTTATTATTTACCGTTACAGGGATTCTTAGCAAATTATACGTTTTGTAAATTGTGTTAAAGTACAGAAATAAAATAAAATTTCCCATCTTTGGTTTTATTTTTCTGGCGCTGGGATGGAACCTGGGACCCCCTGCACGGCGAGTGAGCGCTTACCACGGGCTGTGCCGTCCGCCTCTGGGCCTTCCCACCTGCCCACGCTGAGCCTGTCCCCGCCCCAGCCCGGCATCCCCGTCCTCGTCTGTCCCCGTGGCTCTGAGCACACCGGGCCGTCCTGGGAGTGGGACCCTGCGGTGCGTGACCTTCTGTGTGTGGCTCAGCTCCCTGAGCAGCACGGCCTCAAGGCCCATCCTTGATACAGCGGGGCCAGGGCTTCCTTCCTCTGAGGCGACAAATCCTGCTGAGCGCCTACTGTATACCAGGCCCGTCCAAGCTCTGTGCATTGGCTAACTCAGCCTGTCCAGCTGTCTTAGCCCTGGGATCAGAATCACCCCATTTAAAAAAAATTTTTGAGACAGGATCTCACCATGTAGCTCAGGATGGCCTCAAATTCACAGTGATCCTCCTGCCTCAGCCTCCTGAGTGCTGGGATCACAGGTGTGCAGCACCACGCCCGGCTAGAATCACCCCCATTTAGGGAAGAAAACTGAGGCCCAGCACACCGGGAGATCACTCACCAGAGGTCACACAGCTGTGGGCTGAGGCGTCCCTGCCAGGCCACCTGGACTCCTGCTGGGCCACCCCGCATCACAGGGGCCCTAGCTGCTCCCTTGGGTGAGAAGAAGGAGGCCTGGGGCCTCCCTCTCTCCTGGAGCTAGGAAATGGATCCAGGAAGCAAATAAGCCTTTATGGAGCACCCTCTGTATGCTTTCTGGGGATCCCTGACTCCAATTCATGATGTGGTACACACAGTTCTCACTCCAAGACCAGAGAGGGCAGGGCTCCACCCGAAGTCACACAGCACAGCCTCAAGCCTCGTGCAGCAGGTGGCTCCACAGTCCCCATTCCCACGTCCATCCACACCGTGTCCGTGGTCTGTCTGCTTCTTATTATCTCTGCGCTGTGAGCACGTGTGACTTCTATCCGCTAACCAGAAAGGGGATGTTTTGCTGTTCGGGTTCTTGAAAGAGTGTTTCATGCCTTCTTTTTCCTTTTGTTTTTTGTGGTCCTGGAAATGGAACTCAGCAGTGCTCTACCACTGAGCTACACCCTCAGCCCTTTTTATTTTGAGACAGGGTCTTGCTAAGTCACTAAGCTGCCCAGGCTGGGCTCCACCACATGACAGGTGCTACCATGTCTGGCATCAATCTTTTTCTTTGACACAGGGCCTCGCTATATACTTCAGGCTAGCCTTGAACTCACAGCGATCCTCCTGCCTCAGCCTCCTGCTTTTTTTTCTTTTAAAGACCCCTATATTCTTATCCCAGCTCTGCCTCTTCAGAGCTGTGTGACCTCAGGCAAGTAAAGGACCACATCCGGTTCTTTATGAAATCTGGGAGAAAGTAAGACTTCTTCCCCTCTAGGATGGCAGAGAGATGCAAACAGTCAGGATACACAGTGCGGATGGGGGTGCCTCTCAGCAGTGAGCGCCTGCCCAGCTCACGTGAGGCCCTAGGCTCCATCCCCAGCCCCGCAACATACATACGTACATACATAAATAAATAAATAAAAAGACACGTGGGCAGGGAGTCCACGTTCGCTGTCGCCATGATCCGTGCGGCTGTCACTGCGCCCGGATCCACTTAGGCAGGGTGGGGCCCTGCCCGAGTTCCCCACTACCCTCTGGGGCTCACTGAGCCATGGCGCTGGCAGGCGCTGGGCTGCGGGCGGCTGGCACGGCCGAGGCGGGAACAGGAGAGGGGAGGCTGGCCCAGGGCGGCGGCGTCAGCACATGGGCACCATCTGGGCTGGCAGCTGCCGGGGCGGGCGGGCCTGGCAGCCCCTCCCCCACCACCCTGGCACGCTGCCCGCCCGCGCTCCGAGTCGGGTTTCTCCGGCTGCCAGAGGGGGCGGGGAGGCCGGCTGGGGTGCAGGCCCTGGGCCTGGCTTCCCAGGCTGCTTCCCAAAGCCAGGCAGGGCGGGCAGAGCCAGGCTCACCCTCTCCTGTGGGGCCCTGCACCCAGTAACTCCTGCAGCTCCGAGCAGCCCCAGGCCCTTTGCACAGGCTGCGCCCCCGACCTGGCCCAGCACAGACTCAGTCCTTTCTCCCTCCCAGGCTCCCTCCTTTCCTTCGGGCCTCATCTCCAAAGTCACCTCTCCGGGAGCCCCACCCCATCCGGAGCGGCTCTGGGCTCCTCCACAACTGTACCCTCCTTTGTTTGCCTGATATTAAGTCTATTTTTCTCCTAGTACTGGAGATTGAACCCAGGGCCTTCCCACTGAGCTCATCCCCAGCCCTTTTTATTTTTTATTATGAGACAGGGTCTCGCTAAGTCACTAAGTTGCTCAGGTGGAGCTCCAACTTGTGCTCCTCCTGCCTCAGCCTCCCAGAGTGCTGGGATCACAGGCACGTCTGGCTTCTTTCCCACCCGCACTGTGGGTGATCCCTGCTGTTCACCGTTGTCTGTCTGGCCCTGACGCTGGCTGAGCATGGTGTCTCCTTGGGCTGTGTGGCAGGCAGTGGTCCCCCAACATCAAGCCCATGTGCCCACAGGGCCGGCCAGGCTCTGCCACACCCGCCCATCCACCCACGGTCCGGCCTGTATCAGGGCTGACGGAGCCCACGCTGCACCCCAGCAGCAGCACTGGGACCTTGCAGCCCTGGGGAGCCCCTGGTGGAGGAGGGAAGGCAGAGGCCATCACCCCCCGTCATCACACTCACAGCTAACAGGGCTGAGACAGGACAGAACCCTGTCCCAGGAGGGGTCCTGGGACACAGACTCCCATAGAGCCCAAGGTCACCGAGCCACATGGTCCAATGTCATCTCCTACCACCACGATTTTCCTCCAACCCCCTCCACCTTCGAGGGTGGGGACAGGGATGGGGGGCAGTGACAAAGGCAGAAGCCACCTGAGTCCAAACCCTAACCCTGGCCTCTCTCAACGTTGTGGACCCAGGCAGGTCAGACCCCTACCTTAGGCCTTTGTTTCCACACTCTCTCAAATGGGTACAACATAGCTCCTGCCTCGCTGGGCCACTATGAAAATGGAAAAGAAGAGGCTGGGGATTTAGCTCAGTGGCACAGCGCCTGCCTGGCAAGTGCAAGGTCGTGAGTTTAATTCCTGCTGCAGGCGGAAAAAAAAAAAGAAAATGGAAAAGAATTGCTAAGGCCTCAGAAAAATGCCAGGCAGAAAATAGATTTAGGACTTGGGTTTTGATGTAGAAGTAGGAGTTTCCACATGGGAAAGGTGTTCCAGGCCAATGGAACTGCATGAGCAGGGGACACCAGAGAAAACCACGACCCTAGCAGTAGGACAGAAGCAGTCTTTTCAACCCCATGAGCCTTGTTTCCTAAACCCTTATCATGAACCCTTAACATTCCACAGGGGCTGGGTTTTGTTTGTTTGTTTTGTTTTTCAGTGTGGGAAAGGAACCCCGGGGCCTCCTGCATGGTAGGCAAGTGCTCACCACTGAGCTACAACCCCAGCCCTTTCCTTCCCTCCTTCCTTCCTTCCTTCCTTCCTTCTTTCAATCTTCCCTGTTTTTTTGAGAGACGGTCTCGCCATGCAGCCCAGGCTGGCCTCCAGCTCACCATCATCCTCCTGCCTCAGCCTCCGGAGTGCTGGGACCACAGGAGTGGTCCACCGCACCCGGCCTGCCTTCCTCCCTGGGCTGGGGGTGGAGCCCCAGGTCTTCCTCTCCAGCCCTTTTCTCTCGGAGGCGGGGGCTCACTGAATCATTACGCTGTGCAGGCTGGGCTCAAACTCTCCATGACCGGCCTCAGTCTCCCTGAGTCCCTGGGGTCACAGACCTGCGCCATGGCGCCCAGCTGCAAGCTGCCTCCCAACTGCTCACTTCATAGAAAAGGAAACAAGGCCCAAAAGGGGCCACCCGGCTGCCCCACATCCCGCGGGGGAGTGCTGGCATCCACGGGTCTCCTCGGGGAGCCTGGGCACGGGCACTGGCAGTGAGGCAGCGCTCCCCAGGGGTGCGGAGCCGGCTAGAAGCCCGGGGGGCGGTGGCGGCCGTGACCTTCCCGG
>NW_004955495.1:5129343-5144736 GCF_000276665.1 Chinchilla lanigera
CCCTGTCCACCCTGCCCACCCTGCCCACTCCGCGGCCACCCTGTCCACCCTGCCCACTCTGCCCACCCCGCCCCCACTGCCCTCCCGCCCGGCGCCTTTGGTGCTCAGAGGCCCGGGCACAGCCTGAGGCGGATGCTGAGGTCAAGGTCAAGGCGTCAAGGTCAAGACCCCGGAGCGACTGCGCGCCTCGCTCCCCGCGCAGCCTGCGGATGGGACCTGGGCCCGTCCTCCTGCGCCGGGCGGCCCGCGGGGCTCTAAACGCTCGTTGCGCAAGGGGGACACTGAGCCCACGAAAGCGAGCGGCCGCAGGGCCGGGGGGCGGGGCGGGGCCGGGCGAGGGGTCAGCGCCTGGGGGCAGCCGGCCCCGCGCGCGCCAGGGCCCCCTCACCGCAGAGGAGACGCTGTGGCCTGGGGGGCAGCAACGGGACAGGGACCCTGTGTCCATCGCGCCCTCTCCCCGCCCTGCACCCCGGCCCAGCCCAGGCCCAGCTTTCCCCGGGGGCTGAGCTCGTGCGTCCGCTCCGCGCGGCTGAGCCCCACCGGACGGCGTCGGCTCCTCCTCCGGACCTGCGGAGCCCCGGGACACGCGGCACCACCCTGCCTCGGCCTCCCCGCGGCGCGCACCACCCCCGGCCCGGCCGCCAGGCTCACCTCGCTCGCGCACGAAGTAGGCCAGGTAGAGGTCCAGCTCCTTGACGGCCACGCCGATGTGGTGCGGCTGCACGCAGAGCACCGGGTGGCCGCACTGCGCCGCCTTCACCAGCCGCTCGCCGTCCGTGCTCTCCAGCGGGATGCCCTTGAACAGGATGACCATGACCAGGTCGAGGCGCCACACCTTGTCGGCCTGGCGCAGGCAGTCGATGCGCCGCATCTTGCCCTTCTGGTCGGGGTTGGAGAGCACGCAGCCCGGCGCCTTCTTGCCCGTGATGGCCAGCACGAAGTCCTCGCGGCACTCGGGCCGGATGTCCTTGCGCAGCTTGGCCAGCAGCCGCGACGCCCACTTCTGCTTCACCTCGGCCTTCTCGCCCAGCAGCTCGTCCTTCACCGCGCGCTCCTCGTCCTTGGACATCCGCTTCTCGTGCTTCTTGAAGTACTTGCGCTTCCGCGCCTGCAGGTTGAACCAGGTGTAGGCGAAGGCGCGCACGTGCGGCAGCAGCGCCTCGATGAACGGGTGGAACTCATCCTGCGGGCGACAGGCCAAGGTCACTGCGCGGCCGCCGGCTCCGCCCTCAGACCCTCGGAGCCGCGGCATGGCCCGCGCGGGGAAACTGAGGCTGAGGTGCCGGGGGCGGCGCAGGCGAGGCCAGGGTTCCGGGGGTGCTCTGGGACCCCAGGATACACACGAGTAGCTGAGGTCCCTGTGCCCAGAGGCCCACAGCACAGACGGGGACAATGTCACGGGGCAATGTCACGGTCCCCTCCTTAGCCTGCACACTTTATCATAAAGGAGAAGAGACAGCCAGGCAGCATCTGTCTGCAACTGTTCAGCCCTGTAGTTTTTCCAGGACCAGGACAGACCCCAGGGCCTTTGCACTGAGCTGCATCTCTAGCCCTCTTTGTTTATTTGTCTGTTTGTTTGTTTTTTGTTTTTTTTGAGACAGGGTCTCACTATATGGTTCAAGCTGGCCTTGGGCTCACTTTGTAGCCCAGGCTGGTCTTGAACTCAGAATGATCCTCCTGCCTCAGCCTCCCGAGTACTGGGATTACAGGCTTGTGCCATATTTATTTATTTTTTAATTTTTTGTCTTTTTGAGACAAGGTCTTGCCATGCAGTTCAGGCTGGCCTTTAGCTCACTTTGTAGCCCAGGCTGGTCTCAAACTTGAAATGATCCTCCTCCCTCAGGCTCCCCAGTTCTGGGATTACAGGCATGCACCACCACACCTGGCCCGTTTTATTTTTTAATTTACTTTTATTATTGTTATTGTTGTTACTTTGAAGTAGTAGGGATCAAACCCAGGGCCTTCACACTGAGCTCCATCCCCAGCCCTTTTTATTTTTATTTATTTATTTATTTGCCTTTTTATTTTATAGCCCTTTTTATTTTTTGAGACAGGTTCTCCCTAAGTCACTAAGTTGCCCAGGTTGGGCTTGAACTTGTGACCCTCCTGCCTCGGCCTCCCAGAGTGCTGGGATAAGAGGTGCGTACCACCACATCCGATTTCAACTTTGTATTTTACTGTAAAATGAGCCACAGATGAGACAAACGGGTTGGATGCAGCCGCAGCCCAGTAAAACTTTACAGCAATAAATGCCATGCATTCACCCTGGACTGCAGTTTGCAAACCTCTGTCACAGCCTAGGGGCTATGGAGTCCCCAGATGCCTACAGCAGGGCCGCGTAAACAGTGGGCCTCCATCCTGCGGGAGGAGGCAGGCTTGGAGAACAACGCCCAGGTCTGGTCTCAGGCCCTGTGCTGGGCAGGGAGAGGTGAGGCTGGGGGAGCTCAAGGGCTGCATCAGTCCAGCTGCCGCATGAAAGAAAAGACAAGGACCGGAGCTGGGTCTGCAGCCCACACTCCTGTGACTTCCCAATAAAAAATCAGCCACAGTGGGCCAGGCATGGTGACACACGCCTGTCCTCCCAGAACTCTGGGAGGCTGAGGCAGGAGGACTGCAAGCTCCATTCCAGCCTGGGCAACTTAGTAACTTAGACAAAGCCGTGTCAAATGAAAAAGAAAACTGGCCTGGCAGCAGAGGTCAGTGCAAAGGCCAAGGTTCAATCCCCAGAACTAGGGGGGAAAAGTGTACTGGGCCCCGCAGAGCGAAGTGTGGGGTATGGGAGGCCCCTGCCTTGATCTCCCCATTTTGCAGCAAGGAACACTGGATCCAGAGATCATCAAGGCCAGATTCTCAGCCACAGATGGGAGAGATTTGAGGACAAAGAAGGACAGGAGGTGGAAAACGTCCTCCCCACCCCTATTTCTCCCTACAGATATTCTTTTGGAATAGGAGTTCCCTCTCCCTTTTTATTTTTTGGTACTAGGAATTGAACTCATGACCTTGTGCTTGCTAGGCAGGCGCTTGTGCTGCTGAGCTATATCCTCAGCCCTGGAATATGAGTCCCCTTAGCCAAGGCTTGTGGGAATATCACCACAATGATGATTACTATTATGATTATGATTTTGTGTGTGAGGTGCTGGGGACAGAACCCAAGGCCTGGTGCATGCTGGGCAAGGGCTTACCACTGAGCCACACCCCCCACACTTTCATTATGTTGAGACAGGGTCTTGTTATCTTGTCCAGGCTGGGCTGGAACTTGCAATCCTCCTGCCTCAGCCTCTAAGTGCTGGGATGACAGACATGTGCCACCATGCCCAATCATCCATGCTATTTTTTTTTTTTTTTTTTTTTTACTTTTTGAGACAGGGTCTCGCTATGCAGTTCAGGCTGATCTTGAGCTCACTTTGTAGCCCAGGCTGGCCTCGAACTCGCAATGATCCTCCTGCCTCAGCCTCCCGAGTGCTGGGATTACAGGCGTGCGCCACCACGCCCGGCCATCCATGCTATTGTTGTCCACTACTTTGGCATCTCGTTGTCCTGATTATTTTGGTTGCTTATGACCTTCCAGGAAGCAAGAAAAGCCCCCGAAGTTCTGCTACCCCACATTAATGGGGAAAAAGGCTTAGAAAGGGGCCAAGACCTGGCCAAGGTCTCACAGGGTTTCAGGGCCAGTGTTCGGATGAGAACTAGCACCCCGGTGTCGGTGGAGAACACCTGTCATCCCAGCACTAAGAGAGGCTGAGGCAGGAGGATTGCAAGTTCCAGCTGAGCTTTGGCAATTTAGCACGTTAGTGAGACCCTGTCTTAAAAGTAAAAAGGCTGGGGATGTAGCTCAGTGCAAAAGCTATGGGTTCAATCCCCAGTGCTACGAAAACACAAAAACAGGATCCTGACGCCCTCTGTCTGGCCATCAACCCCTGTCCCTAAACAACCTGTCCTCCCTGGGGTCCAGGGACACAGGGGACAAGTCCCAGCCCCCGGCTCAGCTTCCGGCGGGCTCAGCACCGCTCCCAGGCCTGGCTGCACACAGTGCCCTGGGTGCCCGGGAAGAGGGACATCAGATTTCACCTCCTACCGAGGGTCTGAAAATAGCCTCCCCAGCTGAGACCAGGGCCCGGAGGGTGAGTCACCGGGACAGCTGTGGCGGCACTGGGTTCCCAGCCTCTTCTGCTGCTCTCCTCCTGGGGACCAACCAAGCTCAGGGAGGTGCGACCTGTTCCCCTCAGTCCCCACCTGGCTGCCCTCCCCAGCCTGGAAGCCAGTTGACACCGGGAGCGATTGGTCTCAGGCCACGCGGCCCAGACCACCTGGCCCAAGCAGCCTCAGGGGGAGGGGACAGCAGGAAGAGGGATCGATAGCGGCCAGGGTCACCGGCCGGAGGGCCAGGTGGCCAGCAGCACAGTGACATGCGCTGTGGTTGCCACCCAGCCTGGGGCTCGCTGTGGACGTCACTGGGGCTGGAAAGGGCAGCGGGGGTGTGCGGCGGGGGAGGGGCAAAGGCCCCTTCCTGTCCCCGGGACGCTCCCTTTCTCCGAGCCCCGCCCTCCTTTAGACCCGCCCCCAAACCCCCGCCCCTCGAGGCCCCTCCCCTTCTCCAAGTCCCTTTCCCACCCTGAGAAGGTGCCAGAGAGGCGGGCAGGGGCGGGAACCCACGTCACTGGTGACCCTGGCGGGTCGGTCCTGGAGGCAGGGAGACAAACAGCCTGTAACTGGGTCACGGACCTACTGCCTGGTCCTCCTTTGTCCTCCCCTAGGAGGTCAGACCAGGTGAGACGCAGAGCCTGTCCCTTGCTTTGTCCCACAAGACCTGCAACAGCCAGGGCCTCTTTCCCAGACACCTCCCAGTGCCCCCATAGACTGAACCGGACAAAGGAGACATGAGGCTGAGTATTCCTCCCAAACTCCTACACATCCCTCAGTGCCCTTTCCCTAATTCCCCCTTCCTGTTCTCCCCAGGGTTCACCCTAAAACAAGTTGGACCACACAGAACCGCAATCTCCGAATCCTGCTCTGTCATCCTCCTGAACTGTGTCCCTCTTTGTGCCTCCCTATGGCCCACGGTAGCTAACCAGAATCTGAAACTACCCTTCCCAGTCCCAAAAGTAAGCAATCCAACAGTCCCTAGTAGGTATCTAATCCACCTCCATTTAGGTGAAACTCCTATGTGTCCTTCAAAGCCCTCATTCCAATGCCCCCTCCTCCATGCTGGAAGGGACTTGCCCAAGAACACACAGCTGGTGAGCAGCAGCACTCCTATTCACACCTAGGCCCATCTAGCATCACAGTGGCAAACTTGAACAATTCCTTCCGCCAAGGTCCAAGCTTGAGATACCACTCATCTCACCTGTGAGGGAGGGATTCATTTGGTCGTTTAGAAAATATTCTGAGCTCCTGCTGAGTGCCAGCCCCCTGCATGGTGCTGGGGTCGTGCTGTGAGTTGCACCCTGCTTTCCTCTGGATCCTATCTGGGTTGGGTGTGAAACAGATCCCCAAATGCAGGACATGATGCGTGGCTGAGTAAAGGGCTCTGAAGACACCGAGCAGAGTATGAAGCCAGGGAGCCCTGGAGGCCCCTCTCTCGGCTGGGAATGGCTGCCCCAGGAAGGGCTCTTGTGGAAAAGGACACTTGGATAAGTCTGGGAAGCTGACAATCCAGATGAGGATTTTTCTGGGGACAGAACCCATGCAAAGGCCCTGGGGCCATAGGGAACCTGGCACTGGGGGACGCAGAGTATGGGGTGGAGAGACAGGAAATGGTGAGTCTTTCCTGGGGTCACAGAGTGCAACAGGGGCACCGTCACCACGCCTGCACTTGGAGAAGCCACCGAGCCCCCAGGCTCCTGGTCCCCTTGCACCCCTTCCTCTCACATGGGGCACTCTCTGTCCTGGCCGCACTCACAGCCTTGCACAGCATGGATTTTATATTTTACTCACTGCTGTGTCTCCAGTATTTGGACCAGTAGGGAGACAACCCGGTGACCCCTCATTCCTGTACCCCAACTTACAAGTGCCAGTGCCCCCCATCTGGTCAGGCTCAGGAAGACCCCAGGCAAGGCTGGGGCAGGAAGACCCTCTTTTTGTTTCTGTTCAATACCACACTTTTTTGGGGGGGACCAGGAATCGAACTCAGAACCTTGCGCTTGCCAGGCAGGCGCTTATGCCGCTGAGCTATGTCCCTGCCACAATACCACACTTGGTATTGAACCCAGGGCCTTCAAACTGAGCTCCATCCCCAGCCCCTTTTTTTATTTTGAGAGAAGGTCTCACTAAATCACTAAGTTGCCCAGGCAGCGTTCAAACTTGGGATCCTCCTGCCTCAGCCTCTCAGAGTGCTGGGAAGACAGGAGTGTGCCTATGCACTGGCCAGAGGCAGGATCTTCTGGCCACTATCACCCAGTCCAAAGCTCAGCTCACACTCAGTAGTGATAGGAAAACACCCCAAAGATGCAACTATTAGTCTATCAATGACCACCATCACAGCAGCACTTATTTGGCACCTACTGTACACCAGGTACCACACTAAGGGAGAGTATCTGAGAAAAACACGACTGTGCCCCCCTTTTACGTGGGGGCAAAACAGAGGCTCCGGAAGACCAAAGTCCCTTCTCTCAACCAGCAGAATCGCTCATTCACGAAGTGGACACACGTATTGGGCACCGACTGAGTGCCAGAACCCTCTGACCCTCAGAAGGGCCCCCGCCTCCTCCCAAGCTCAGGCTGCCCAGCAAGAGGTGAGGGGCACCATTCCCTTCATCTCAGGATGAGGAAACTGGGAGGGCGGTGTACAGCCACCTCCCCGGTGCCGCCTGCCTGAGTGTCACAGAGTTGGGGAAGAGGACAATGTGATTCCAGCTTCTTGAGCACGATCTTCAGGTGCATTTGAACGACGTCCCGGGGCTCGGGCTTGCGATCCCGCCCTGGCGTGCGGACCCACGCGCGGGTCGCTGGGGTCCGGGGAGGCGGGGCTGCAGGAGCACGTGCGCATGCGCATATGGGGGGCGGGCAGGGGAGACCCAAGGGCCCCAGCCAGCGGTGGAGGGAGCGCGGGGGGGGGGCGGGGGACGGGCAGGCCCCTGGCTGGAACATGGTGGCCTTTGCCATCTACATGGTGAAAGATGGAGAGAGAGAGAGAGAGAGAGAGAGAGAGAGAGAGAGAGAGAGAATCGCTGAGTCTGCCAGAATTGCAGCTTGGTGATTTACGGGGCGCCTGGCCCTGGCTCTGGGAGGTACAGAGTGGGGAGGGGGAGACAGAGACAGAGATGAGAGAGACAGAGAGACGGGAGGGCGGACAGGCGTGAGGGGACATTTGAGGGGAACATGCAGGGAGCCCCCAACTGCCCAGCTGCCAGACGGGACCTGGCACCAAACTCCGTGCCGTGCTGCCCGCAGCAGCCCCCTCCTCTTTGAGTTCAGCAGCTTTCCCAGCCCTGAGGTGCTGGGGGGGGCCTGCTAGAGCCCTCGCCCAAAGCCCACCCTGGGCCTGCACTCCGCTGCCTCAGCCTCCCTGAGCCCAGCTGCCACTTGGGGCCCCAGGAACAGCTTCGTACGCTCGATTCCATCCAACAGACTCCGGGGAGCCACTGTCTGCCTCAGTTTCCCCGCTGGGATCCTGGCAGTTGAAAGTTGCCGCCTGGAGAGGCAAGGAGGCGGAGGAATGAATGAATTCAATTTGGGAGGAGCTGCGGAGGTGGCCTCGGCCCAGGCCCAGCTCCAGGCCTGGGGAACCCTCAGCGCTGCAGCCAGCAGGGATTTGGCCCCAAACCCGGAATAACTAACGTGGCGCTGACGGGCGGGAAAGAGGGAGGGAGGGAGGGAAGGAGGGGGAGGGAGGCCCCCTCCCTGGCAGGATTTATGGAAGGAGTGGCAGGTCCACACAGTTCCTCTTAGGAGTAAAAGTGAAAAAGCGTTTGAGTCACCGCCGGACCTGGCCGGGGCTCCCAGAATCCTCCAGGGCGCCCGCCGCAGAGGCCCGGGTGGCACTGGGCGAGCTGGCACCAGTGCAGGCGCTGCCCCCCCTGCAGGTCTGCCGGGCTCCCAGAGGATCCGGGTCGGATCAGCTAAAAAGGGAGCTATTTAGGGAGGACCCGGGTTTGTAAAATGAGCTGGGTGAGAGACAGAGAGACAGACGGACAGAGAGAGTGGGGGACCCTTCAGAGCGGAGGGGACCGGGGAGAGGAGGGGGGTGGGGATCCGAGAGGAGCAGAGACCAGGCTCGAGGACAGCCTGAGATAGAGACCAGGAAGGGCCGCATGGCGGGCAGCGCGGAGCTGAGGAGACTGAGCAGAGAGCTGGGGTGCGGGGTCCCGTGGGGACCGCCACAGCTGGGGGGTCCTCAGCCCCCGTGGGGACCCAGAGCAGGCAGGCCCGGAGGGGACAAACGCAAGCTGCAGAGGACTTGAAGGGGCCCCAGGCTCCTCTCCAGGGCACAAAGGGGGCAAAGAGGAACCCTGGGGGTCAGTGGGGGACCCCCACCCGCACCCAGCCTGGGCGCTCTTTGTCTCTGTTCTGTGCCTTTGCCTGTCTCTCCGTCTCTTGAGTTCTGCAAGGTGAGCTCTTTCTGTTTCCCGGTAGCCCTCCTGGGGGGCCTTGGCCCTGTCTGGGGGGGACACTGAGGCCAGGTCCGCACAGCCAGTTCTCTGTGGCTCAAGTCCCCCCCAACCCCCAGCAGCAATGTGGATGCGGCGCTGCCCCGGCCCGACGGGGGAATTCCGAGGCACAGGCCGGCCTCCCGTGTGTCCCCTCCAGTTAGAGGGGACCCGACGCCCACCAACCAGTCAGGCCACCTCGCCCGCAAAAGACTTCAAAGCCTGGGCAAGGTCACACAGCAAGCCTGACTCCAGATTAGCTGTTTGGGGGAGCTTCAAGGAGACAGCTGCTTCAGGGGACCCCCTCCCCAAAAGCTGCTCAGAAAGAGAAACTGAGGCCTAGGGAGGCACTGGGACTTGTCCAAGGTCACCCAAGGCAGCCTGGTGAGGACAGGGCTGAGCCCCCCCTCAGCACCAGTCCCACGGTCCCTCTGATGAGGATCGTGCACGGGGCACCCCAAGCTGGCTCCGCCATGCCCCCCACGCCCTGGCTGGTCTTGCAGTTCATTCCTGTGGGCCCCAGCTTTCGGGTCTGGAGGGCACATTGCCCTGTGCCTTAGCCCCAGGTAACCTGGGGGAAACTAAGGCCGGAACCCCGCTGGCTAAGACACACAGCAGCATTAAAGGGGTGCAGTGCAGAGCGGGGATCAGGATCTGCGGTCCTCGGGGGTGGCGGTTGCAGCCCCCTCCCACACCCCCTTTGCCCATGTCCCAAGGCTCAGCCTGGGGCACACGGGATCCGCGCCAGGGGTGACAGCGAGCCAGGGAGGGGGCAGGTGGTGCTGGCAGCGCCGCAGTGACCCGCCAGGCCCGGCCGCCCGCTCCTCCCGCCCCAAAGCCGCGGCGGCAGCGGCGGCTCAATAATTCACGATCGATGCGGCGAAAATACCGGACAGGGCTGGGGAACTCGTGGGGAGGGGGCAGCGGTGACCCCACAGCTCCCTCTGCCCCGCGCCTCCAACTCCGTGCACCCCCTCCCCCACGCACACGTGGGCCGAGTGGGGGAGGCGCGGGCTGGGGGACCCGGAGGGTCCCCTTCCCTAAAACAGCTGGGATAGGGGCTCCAATGGGGACCCTCTGGATGACTCCCAGATGCAAAACCTCGTCTTTGCCTCTTTCGGGGGCTCCCCCTCCCCGATTTCCCCAAGTTGGGGGGAGCGTGCCCCGAGTGGGGGGAGGCCAGGACTGCAGCCAGGGGCCCTCGTCCAGAAGTGGGGAGCGGTCCCGAGCTCCGGCGGGCCAACTGGGCGGGAGTCTCTACTCTCGGGAGTCCCCGAATGTGCGTGTGATTTGCGGGGAGAGGGGTCCCCGGCCTAACCCATCCTCCGCCGGACCCCCAACCCGTGGAGGCAGCGGGAGGGACGCGCGCCTTTTTCCTCCCGCCTTGTCCGGCTTCCAAACTCGGGGTGCGGGGGGGCGCGGCGCCGGGGGTGGGGGCGCCCTTTTGGGGGGAGGTTTCGGGGGGCGCCGGGCGGGGGGCGTACCTGGGTCAGACACAGCGGGGACGAATACATCCCGGGCGCGGCGGGAGGCGCAGGGCGGCCGGAGCGGGCGCGGAACTTACTGAGTCATTTTCCAACCCCCCCAGGCCGCCGCCTCCTCCCTCGGGCTCCCGCCTCCTCCTCCTCCCTCGCTCCAGCGCGCGCCTCCCCGATCTCCCCGTCTCTGTCCGTCTCCCTCTTCCTTTCCTGCACCCCCTTCTCCTCTCCGTCTCTCCTCCCTCTCCCTCCTTCTCCCCCCCATTTCTCTCCCCTCCCACTTTGCAAGATCCAACTTTCAAAGAAAAGAGGGAAAAAAGAGCGCGAGTCAGGAAGGAAAGTCCCCCCCACACCCACACCCACCCCGAAGTCTCAGGAACCCTCCGCCTGACTAACACTCCCAGCTCCCCTCCACCATCCGCGCGCCCCCAAACCCACCCCAGTGTGGGGTCAGTGTGGACCCCGGACGCCCCCACCGCAACTATCCCACCCGCATCCAGGGGAGGCCGTGGCCGGGGTGGGGGGGCTGGGCTATTGCTGGACACAGAGGGGCCAGGGCTGGATTTTAGGCGCGCACCCCCCCCCCCCCCGCCCGTCGCCCCGAGCTGGCCGGGAAGTTGCAGGACCGAGCCAAGGGGGGAGGGAAGGAATGAAGCAGTGTCGTGCGCAGAGCGGCGGGAGCGCGCGCCTTTCCCCTTAAAGATGTAGAGCGGCCGGTGCCGGGGGCGCGCGTGGAGCGGGGGCGGAGTGCACGGCGCGGGCAGGGGGCTCTGAGGACCCTCTCTCCCTGCGTCCCTGGAGCCACACAGGGGCTGCTGCTCCGGGGCCGGAGAGGTTTGGGAGCAAGAGTCCCTCTAGCCAGAAGGGCCTACCCTCCTCTGCTGGAGCCAAAGGAGAAACGGGGGTACGGGGAGACATCGGCCTTGCTCGCTGTCTCCCCAAGACCCTGGAACGGACGGATCAGACCAGTGTGCAGCTGGCCACATAAATCCCAGCAACGCCTCTTCCCTGCCTGCCCAGCAATTCCTGCCAGCCCCGGCAGCGCGCACATTTCACAGACCGGGACACCGAGGCAGGGTGAGCACGGCTTGGAGACAGGCCACCTCCTGGCAGAGCCCAGATCTTTTTTTTTTCCTTTTGAGGTATCAGGGATCAAAGCCAGAGCCCCTCTGAGGCAAAGCAAGTGCTCCTCCTGGAGTATCTCCAGCCCTTTTGATTTTATTTTGACACAGTCTGGTAAAATTGCCCAGGTTGCCCTTGTACTAGCCATCCTCCTGCCTCAGCGTCCAGAGTAGCTGGGATAACAGGTGTGCACCACCAAGCCCGGCCTGAGGCTCTTAAAGCGGCACTGTTCTCATACCTGGCGACCTCCAGGCCGCCCCAGGCCACCTGTCTCTCCTCCTGTCTCCCTCAAGTGGCCCAGCGGCAACTTAAGCACTCACGACAAGGGGTCCCCGAATAAGAACAAAGTCACTTAGCACAACACCACTGGGTCATTCTTAGAAAACCCGGCCCCCTGTGACTCACCCCTCCTGCATCCAGAGCCCGCATGCCGCCCTTTCAACAAGTTGGGGCCCTGGCTCACGCTCAGGAGCATGGACTACACCCACAGCAAGGGAAACTGAGGCCGGCAGGATGAACCCTCTCTCTCAAGGCTGCCAGCTGGCTCAGGAGGCTGCCAGACGCTGGTTATGCCTGTCCCTGCCCACCCCCCCACACACCGGGTCCCTGTTCCACAGAAAGGCAGCTGAAGCCTCAATAAATGTTTTCTAACCTGCTGTACAGTGGGGAGGGGGATTAAAATCCCAGCAGGATGAAATGGGGGGCGGTGCCTGGAAATCCCAAGGCCAGCACAGCACAAGGTGCTGTTTTATTAAAGCAACCCATGAACACATGGGAGGTGAGCTCTAAAACGAACAGGCAGCCGAGTTTGGTGGTGCGTGCCTGTAGTTCCGGCACTTGGAAGGCTGAGGCAGGAGGATCACCACCAAGTTCAAGGCCAGGCTGGGCTACATAGTGAGTTCAAGGCCAGCCTGAACTACACAGCCTGTTTTTTTGTTTTGTGCTGTTCTGGTCTCAAGAACCAAACAAATGCACAGATATTTAAAAGCTGAAGTTGACCTCAGCCTGTTCTCCCACTCTGCATAGAGCCCCAGATACCCCTAGTCCCCCACTGGCCTCCAGGCAGCCATCACTTAGCAGTACGGGCAAGTACAACAGTAGGTTTGCTAAGTACACGGAAGGGGTACGGGGCAGCTGCCTGGGAACGTCTCCTGCCACCTAAAGCTAGCCCGTCTGTGCCTCAGTTTCCTCTCCGAAATGCCCCTGGATTGTGGATAAGCTAATATTTATTTATATCTGTGTCCCACACACAGGCGCACAAAGCAGGGCGTGACTGCCATCTGACAGCACGCGTGCCACCAACTGGAAAGCAGCCGCCATGCCTACCCGAAGGGCCAGTTCATGACTCCGGAATACTATACAGCTGGGCACAGCCCACGGCTCCCCACCGTCATCTCCACTGGCCGAGGGCGGCCGGGGTGGGCAAGCCATAGATCGGAGATGCTTCCCCTTGGTCCCATGTTGGTGGCGTCTTGGGCACTGGAGGCTGCTGACCAGCATCCACCCATCCACACCCGGACCACCTCCCCCACGTGTGACCACCAAAATACCCACAAGGGCCGAATCCCCTGGTCCGCCCCACTGCTACAGAGAACCCAGGAGCTCACTTAGGATTCTACCAAATAGCCACATATATCCCTTATAAAATCATGCATGTATCTTCTATAAGAATATAGATGTATCCCTCCATAGTTACAAATGTACCCTTTATAACAGTATACTGTAGCTGGGTGTGGTGGCCTGCACCTGTCATCCCAGCACTCTGAGAGGCTGAGGCAGGAAGATCCCAAGCTTGAGCTCAGCCTGGGCAATTTAGTGAGACCCTGTCTCAAAATAAAAAAATTTTAAAAGGGTTGGGGATGGAGCTCAGGGCAAAGGCCCTGGCTTCCATCCATAGGACTTGGGGGGGCGGTGTTCCCTTACAGAAATATGCATGTAGCCTTTATAAGAACACATATGCCAGGCATGCTGGTACATGCCTGTAATCCCAGAACTCTGGAGGCTGAGGCAGGAGGATCTTTGCAAGTTCAAGGCCAGCCTGGGCTACAAAGTGAGCTCAAGGCCAGCCTGAACTGCATAGCGAGACCCTGTCTCAATAAAAAAAACAAACAAACAAAGAAACACAAATGCACCCCTATGGATCTACACACCTGTCCTCCACAAGGCACACATCGGGGCCCTCAGGTGAGTGGACAGGGGCCTCCTGAAGGCTGGGATTCTGCTGTGTAGTCACTAGGGCAAAGCTCAGGGAGGCACCTCCGCCATGGGGTCCCGCCCAGGATGGGGGCAGCAGGCAGAAAGGGTCCCCGTCATTCTACACCCTCCTGTGCCCTCCTCCCCCTCTGGGGTTCAGTTGTGCGATTATTCATGCGATTAAAAAGCAAACCTGAAAACATCAAGCACACTTCACCGACGAGCTGGGCAGGTCCCCATTTTACAGATGGGGACCAGAGGTTCTGAGAGGATGGGGCAGTTCTCGCTCACACGAGAGAAAGCTGGGGTGTGTCCCTGGGCTGGAGCACACACACACACACACACACACACACACACACACACACACTCCACCACACCTGGCCTCAGGTACTGTCAGAGACCCCCAAGGTACCCACAGCCATACACACACCACTTCCCAGCCACACGACTGTTCCTCGCCCTCCACACGCTCCTCAGGCACACGCCTGTGCCCGCAGGTGGAAGCTCTGCGTGCTCACGCACAAGCACACACTTTCTGGGCCATGCACTTGGGATCACACGCACGTCCCAACACAATCACACATCCCTGCTCCTTCCCCGAACGCCTATGAACTCACGCCAGGGCTGGGGGAGGGGGCCTGGGGGGCGGGGGGCAGGAGAAGGGAACGACGCGGGTGTCGTTCTCCCCACAAGCGTGGGCCCCGGTGCCCGAGTGTGTGTGTGCTGTGTGCAGAGAAACACCTGCCCGGAGGGCGTGTCCTGGCGCGTGTTGTGCCCCGCACGGGAGGTAGTGGGACCTGAGACATCTGTCCAGGCCCCTGTGAGTGTGGGATCCCGAGGCTGGGGCAGGTGCAGCTGTCCCCTGGGCGTGCGTCTGTCTGTGTGTCCCTGGGAGACCAGTTCTTCTCCCCTTTCCAAACAGTACCCCAGAACGGGATGGGGATTTAAAGAAAAATAAAACAGCAGAGGCTCGAGCCTGGCCTCGAAGCTTTTATATTTAGAAAATTATATAAAAACGCGCGGGTGGGGGCGGGGCGCGGCGGGGATTCCCCCGGAGGCGAGAAAACAGCTCCGAGCGCCCGCCCCGTCTGGGCCACCCGAGGCCAGCGCTGGGAAAGCGCCCGGCGCCACGCGGGGTCCCCCGGGCAAAAGGGGTCTCCGGGGTCTCCTCGGTCGCCCCTCCGCCCCGGCCTAGGCCAGCACTGCGCCTCTGGAGCCGCCCCCTGCCCCTGGGGACCTCCGGAGCCGCAGAGGGAGGGGGAACCCCGCGCCCCGCCCAGCCCCGGGCAGGTCGCTGCGCACGCGCAGCCCCGGGTGACCGCGTCCCGGCGCCACCTCGCGCCCAGCCGGGACCACCTCCGGCCCGGCAGATGGGAGACACTAGGCTGGGTGGAGGGAAGGGGGCTGGAAGGGGTCCGATGAAGGGGGACAGCGCTTTGTAGAGGCTAAGAAAGCTCCCACCTCCCCCCCCCAGCACCCCGCGGCCTGACTTACAGGAAAAAAGGAACTGGGGGGTGAGGGGAGGGAGGGTCAGTGCAGACCCTCCCCAGGGACACTCGGCCCGGGAGTCGCACGCACGCAGCGACACCCAACTGTCCCCTGGGACGCAGCCACACGACAGTTTCGCACTCACCAGCCACCCCCAAACACACAACCTGCCACCCACTCACGCGGGGACACCCCACGGTCACCCAGGTACGCGCAGCGCGGACACTTTCGCACTGCCGGCCCGCAGGACGCGCGGTACCGTGACCCAGGCGCACCACGCTGCCGCGCAGCTACACAAAGCTCAGACCACACACGCAACACACGACACACGTGGATGCGCAGACACCCACGCCCGCGCGCAAAGAGGACCGGGACGCGGCGGGACCCGCGCGCACAGGTACGGGACCCCGGCCGCGCGCCCGTGGATGCGCTGGGGACCCCCATGGGGGCGCGGGACTCTCCCGGGCACCGACGCGCGCGCGCAGCACACGGGACTCCCGCCCTCCCCAAGCGCAGCCGCTGTCTCC
>NW_004955495.1:5145812-5160526 GCF_000276665.1 Chinchilla lanigera
CGCGCGCGCTCGCGCACACAGCACACAGCACAGACGCGCGCGGGCTACTCGGGGACACGCCGACCGGGCCGCCGGGATTCAGGCGGGGACACACACAGACCGGGGCCTGCAGCGGGTTAGCGACACACAGCCTGCGGGTGACACCTAGGCCCGCGGGGACCCCAGACTCACAGCCTCCCGCAGGATGCCACCCACGCAGACAGACAGCCGCATGGTGACAGCCTGCGGGGTGTCACCAGGGACTCGCCTGGAGTGACACCGCGGAGACACAGACCCAGACTTGACCCCGCGCGCCGACCCCAGGACCCCTCCCCCAGCCCAACCCCCGCACGCCCTCCTGGGCGAGCGCAGGTGTCTGGATACAGAGTTGACACACGCACCGCGAGGAGAGATGGGACTGACGGGGACACAGACTGGGACACCGATGGCGACAGATCTGGGGGCGGAGGTCCCCAGGGGGTCCCGAAAGGGCTCCAGGCTGGAGTGGAGGGGACAAGGGGGAGGAGACAGGCGCCCCCTGCCCGATCAGCATGAATGGCAGGTCTCCCGCAGCGGGGAGGGGCAGGGCCCGGCCGAGTCAGCGCCCCCGGCCCTGCCGCAGGCTGTTACGCGTGGGACGCGCTGTCACGGGTGGAACGACCTGCCGCAGCCCCCCCACCCGCAATGCACCCGCAGAGCAGGCGCCGCTCCCTTCCCCCCAGCTGTGCGTCTGGCGCGTCTAGGGGAGGGGGTGCTGCTCCGGCCTGGTCGCCCTTGCGCCTCTCTTTCCGCTGCGGCGACCCTAGGTTCCTGGCACCAAGGCTCCAGGATTTCTGAGAGACCCCTTTGGAGGAGCTGATTCTGCGCTCTCCCATGGAGGACCCCAGGGTTAGGGTGCAGATGCGAGCTCCTGGAGCAGAGCCAGGCCTGGACAGTGGTCACAGCCACACCGGAGTCTGGGGGCTTCTGCAAGTTGACTGTGTGATGGATATGGGGACGCTGGGCAATTGTCAACAAATATGATGACCACAGGCCTGTTTTAGTAGTTGCTCAATAAAAACTGGCCCCATGATAAATACCTCAGCCACGCAGAAATCATCTACTCTTTAGACACCCAGCTTTTTAGAGGCTGAGGTTTTCTCTTTGTGTTATGCAGGTTTCCACTGTACTTTATTTATTTGTTTGTTTATTTGTTTTGGGTTCTCGAGAGGGGGTCTTGCTATGTAGCCCAGAGTGGTCTCAAACTTACAGCCACCCTCCTGCCTCAGCCTCCTAAGTGCTATGTTTACAGTCATGCACCACTACACACCCCCCACTCAATTTTTTTTTTTTTTCTTAAAAAGAAAGAAACTAAATGAGGCTCAGAGAGGGGAATTCACCTCTCTGTGGTCCACTAGTAAGCCAGAGGGAAGCCCAAGGACACTAACCCAAACCCTTTCTCTGGGTTCCTGGGCACAGAGGGGTTCTGGAGGCCGCTCCTCCCCCTACTAATGGAGGCAGGCACCAGCTGGGGCGGGGTGAAGGGGCTCCAGACACCCACCCTGCGCAGCTCGGCCACTAAGCTGCCTCTGCTAATCCCCAGCTCGAATCCCTGCTTCCCTGCCTGGAGGACAGGAGGGGTTAGGAGGGGCAGGCATGCCGGCTGGCAGCCAGCAGGGACTGGGGTTGGGGTGGCAGTGTTGGGGGGCAGAGGCAGCTGAGCTCAGACTCACGATGCTCCCTGGAATGTTACCCCTGGCTCCCCGGCAGCCCTCGGCGCCCGGCACGAGTCCACCCACGTGCTGCTGCCCTTGGAAGCCCACCCTGGGCCCTGGGCCCCCATTGCATGGAAGACAAAACTGAGGCTCAGACACCTGCCGAAAGCCAGCTGGCTGGGAGGGGCTGGTGGGAAGGCACCAGTCTGAGGCACCTTTTGTGACTCGTGCAGGCTTACAGTCCCCCAGGTCATGTCCTGCTGCCTTCTTGCTTAAAAGTCCCCCCTCCACACTTCCTCCCTCAGCGTTTCATAACAGCCGGGCCATTCCCCATTGGAGGGCTGAGCCATGCGGGAGGAGGAAAGGAGGGCCAGGCTCAAGGCTGGCCTTGAACTCTTGGCGCTCCTTCTGCCTCTGCCTCACCGGGGCTGGGAAGACAGGTGTGCTCCACCACGCCTAGCCCTTTTCTGTTTTTTACTTTTTGGGGACAGGGTCTCACTAAGTGGCTACATTGCCCAGGCTGGGGTCAAGTTTTTGATCCTCCTGCTTCAGCCTCCCAGAGTGTTGGGATTAACAGCACAGGAGAAATTATTATATTTGAGGATAGGGGATGAGGATTCACACCCAAAGCCACCCTCCCCACCTGCTCAGATTTCAGACAACCACAAGGCATCTGGAGGCTGTGAGCTGCAGGCATCATTACCAGGCCCATTTTATAGATGAGGAAATTGAGGTCACAGATGGCCCCAGGCCTAGGAACAGCTGTGTGTGGGCAGCGTTTCCGGCCATTATCCCATCTGATGGCAGCAGGCCCAGCTCTGGCGGGCTGGCGGGGAGGCCTTATTAGCCTGCTTGATAGACGGGGCCTCAGGGGGAGAATATGATAGCCCAGGGTCACGCAGGGGGTTAACTGGTGTGGCCAAACCTGCCAGGGTCATGGCCCCAGAGCTGTCTGTAGCGCTCTTCCTGAAACTCATGCACAAGTGTACTGACTGCAGATATGGCCAGGTCAGAGGTCCAGCGGGGCACCCTCGCTCTGGCCCCAGGGCCTTTGCACATCTTCAGTGAGCACTCCCTATTGAGCCACATGCACCCCTCCCCCCATGCTGGGTGTGGAACCCAGGACTTTCACACTGAGCTCCCTCCCCAGCCTGTTTTAATTAATTAATTAAATTATCTATTTATTTTGGTCTTTTGAGACAAGGTCTCACTATGTAGTTCAGACTGACCTTGAATTCACAGCAATCCTCCTGCCTCAGCCTCCTGAGTGCTGGGATGACAGGTGTGAGCTACTATGTCCGGCCTTAATGCTGTGTTTTTCAAGAATCAACACACATGCAGAAAATCTATAAGGCACAAAATATCAACGTTTCCATGAAGATGTGATTGAAGCTGCTGGCAGTTTTGACCGGTTTGTTTGCTCCTTGGGCTGCAGTCCTCCCTCCTTCTGGTGCCAGTGGGGACAACGCCTCCCCTCCCCCACCGCCACCAGAGGAATTTGTCCTGGCGGCCAGCCCAGGTCTCCTTCCCTCTGCCAGGCACCCTGTGCTCTGCCAATCATGGCCAGGTCGGAGACCCTGGGGGACAGCACCCCCACCCCAAGCCCAGGCATACGAGGCTCTTTGCCTCAGTTTCCCCTCTGGGAAAGCACCTGACTGTTTACTGGTTTTTTTGTGGTTTTTTTTGTGTTTTTTTTTTTTTGTCTTTTTGAGACAGGGTCTCGCTGTGCATTTCAGGCCAGTTGTGAGTTCACTTTGTAGCCCAGGCTGATTTCGAACCCTCAACAATCCTCCTGCCTCAGCCTCCCAAGTGCTGGGATTACAGGAATGCGCCACCACACCTGGCTAAGGCGCCTGACTGTGAGGGGACTGTCAGTGTCCCCTCTAAGGCCCAGCTCGGCGACGCCCTCTGCCTGCCTCTGACCATCTGCTTATCGTTGAGAAACCCGGGCTCTGGGGTTGTGTGGGCAGAGCTGAGCCTGCGGGCCCTGTGGCCCACGCCTGTCATGCGGGGGAGGGGGGAGGGGGGTAGCAGCTGGGCTCAGGTGGGGAAGAGTAGGGCTTTGGCCCGCGGGAGGTGGGAGCCCCTGAGGCTGAGGGCGGAGGGGAGGACAGGCTGTGAAGCCAGGGCCTGGGGACCACGGAGCTGGCCCCGGCTGTGACTCTTGGGCTGGGTCTTGGGGAAGCTGTGAACCTACTGTGTGCTCTCATGAGTGCCCAGGAAGGTGCTGCCACCCCATCTGCTGGAGGAGGAACTTGGGGCTCAGAGGGAAAGGGCTTTGCCGAAACCCTGGTCTGTAGGCGGCACATTACACCTCTCCCAGCCCTTTCCATGGCTCTCACAGTAACAAAGTGCCCCCTGCAGCCCACAGGGCCCTGCATGCCGCCTGTCCCTTCCTCCTCCCCTCTTCCCTCTCTGCCTCTCCTCCCTCTGCTCCAGCCACATGGGCTCCTCCTCACTGCTCCTGCACTACACCAGGTTCCAAGCTGCCCCAGGGCCTTTGCACAGCCCGGCCCTCTGTGTTCTTAAATCTGCCTCTGAGCTGACTTTTCCCCACATCTGCCTTGTTCAATTTAACATCCTGTGTCTGGCATGCTCAACAAATGTTTAGCGAGGGCCAGGGATGTAGCTCAGCGGCACGGCCCCTGCCTGGCAAGCACAAGGGCCTGAGTTTGATTCCCAGTACCAAAAAAAGTGTTTAGCAAGTGAGTTACTGAACTTTTAGGTGTAACTCTGGCTCTGACACAGTGATGACAGTACAAGGGCGTATCTGCGAGCAGTGAGTTCCCCCAATCAGACCCCTAGAGCTGGACGTCAGGAAGAGCTGCAGACTCCTATCTGTGACATCTATAGCCCATCAGTTTTGAGACCGAAAGGACCTACTTGTCTTGCCATTGGAGCCAATGGGCTCCACCTCTGAGTGGGACCTGACTCATTGGGACATTCTTATTGGCCAGGACACATCCAGTTCTCTTCCGATAGGTCAGGCAAGAGGGTTCTGTCTCCGACTGGCTCTTTCTTCTGGACTGCAAAGTACCATCCCTGATTGGCCCTTCCATCCACAAGGTTGCAGTCTTGATTGGCCTTTCCTTCCAGGCACAAATCACCATTGGCCCTTCCTTCCTGTCAGTGTCTCTAATTGGTTCTTCCTTCAGCCGCCGTCCGGGGACTCCATCCTCTTTTGTACTGGTGCCCAGTTCCGAGCTGCTTTGGTGAGTTTCCTGGCGGTGCCCGCAGGGCCTCGGCAGCGGCAACTGCCGGGGCGTGCTGCCCAGCCATTTTGCAACTGTGGCTCACCCTAGCCCTTCTGCCAAGTTCCAGGAGCACTGGCATGGCAAGGGTGCAGCCTGCCAACCCCTGCCCAGGTGCACTCAGCACCTGCCCTTCTGGCTCCGCCTCCCTGTGCTGTGTGACCCAGGCAGGTCACTGCCCCTCTCTGAGCTTTAATTCTCTCTTGTGCTAAACTGGAACTTCGAATGTTAAGTGTTTTAGGGGTGTTTTTCTCCTCCGTAGGACACCTGGCCCTGTCTAGGAACATACTTGGCTGTCACTACTGGAGGGTGGGCGTGCTGCTGGTGTCTGATGTGAGGACTGGGGATGTGGCTCTGTATTCTGCGGTGTGGACAATTTCTGTTATTCATTCAACAAACACTGACCAACCTGCTACTGCAGGCCAAGCTTCTAGAGACGGTCCTCACGTTTCCCCCTGATGGCTTTGGCACATGGGGACAATGACAAACTTATTGTGCACCTGCTGTGTGCTGGCCATGGCTGTGTGAGTCTGATCCCACAGGCCTGATGTGACCCATCTTACAGATGTGCAGACTAAGGCTCAAAGTCACACACGCAGCCTGAGGCTACCTGGTCCCACTCCTGGCAAGAGAGCCCAAGGCTAGACAACTGGGAGCACGGCCCTGCCTTGGCTCTGTGCAGGAGGAAATGTATCCAGTTTCCCTCCCTCCCTAGACACATTTCCTGTCCTTGACAGTGCTTTTTGTTGTTGTTCTATTTTTTTTTTTGGAAACAGTCTGGCTATGTGTCCCCGGCTGGCCTCAAACTCGCAAGGATCCTCCTGCCTCAGCCTCCCGAGTGCCGGGATGACAGCTGTGTGCCACCACACTGGCTGTGTCCTTGAAAGTGAAGCAAAGCAAAGACAGAGTGAGACCCTTAGGGGCAAGGCGGGGAGACTGAGGCCCGTGAAGCCACAGCCGCCGAGCTCCTAGGCGCAGCGCAGGTGTGGAAAGTGCTGCGTCCGGGCCTGCGGCCGAGCTGGGTGGCAGCCCTGGCTTCACTGAGTGCTTGCCGGGCAGCTCCGGGCAGAGCTCCGAAATGGGACCCAGCTTGGCACATCCGGGGACAGCGAAGCCACCGAGCGTGCAGAGTCACTTCCAGGCCCGCGAGGGCGCTGCCAGCCCAGGCCTCTGCCCGGCAGGCCTGGCGCAGGCACCCTGGGTGGGGGCCCAGGTGCCATCTGGATGCAGGAGCGGCCGCACCCGCCAGGGCCCTGCGCCTGCCCGGCAGCGCGGGCCGCGGAGCTCCGCACGCATCTCTCTGGCACGTCTCCCTTGTGCCAGGAAACGGGCGCAGGGGCCTCCCAGAGGGAGCTCAGGACGATCGGGGTGTGCAGAGCGCCCCGTGTGGTCCCTCGTTAGAGCATTTCCCAGGCGGAGCCGCTCCTCAGGTACGGTGTGGTCGCGAATGAATCGCTTCCCTTCCGGGCCGCAGTTTCCCCGTTTATAAAATCGGGACTGTTTTTGGCAGCGCTGGAGACTGACCCCCTCACGCCGAGCTCCACCCCCGCTCGGCAGCGTTGTTATCCTTTGAGACAGGGTCTCGCTAAGTCACTAAGTTGCCAAGGCCGGATTTAAGGGGCAGCCAGGGGCCAACCTTCCAGCTGGAAGGAGCAAGCAGGCCAAGGCCTGGGCAGCGGAGACCAGAGACGGCTGGAGCGGCCGGGGCGCCCGGCGAGGCGCGGGGGCAGGGCGAGGGGTGCGATCCCTCCGCCAGGGCACCGGGGAGGAGGTGGGGAGCTGGGTCTGGTGCCCAGGCTGGGTGGGTAACGACAGGAAGTCGGTTACATGCGGTCGTTGGCACTGTGATTTCCGGACTGCTGTGGGTTCTGCCGAGGGGAGGAGTGGCCAGGCACCCCGACATTGCCACCCGCTCTGGGCATCTCCCACAGAGGGAGGCTGAGGCTCAGGGCGTGAGCGCACACCCTGCCCGGCTGGGGAGGCAGCGCTAGCGCTGACTTCGGGCTCCCTGGGGGCGTGTGGAGCCCGGGAGGTGGGTCGGGCCGGCCGCCACCCTCGCCCACGGGTGGGGATGCCCCTCTGGGTGAGGACAGGCCCGGGGGGGGGGGTGCTGAGCTGGGTGCACCGCGGCCCAGGCTTGCACACCTTGCACACCTTGGACCACTGCAGCAGCTGCAGCCGGGCCGCACACACCGTCCAGCGGGTGTTGTCTGCTGCGATGCCAGCACCAAGAGAATCTAGTGACAGTGACAGTTCTCTCTGCAGGGTGCCGCACACCCTGTGTGACCCTGTCCTGGGATTCTAGCAACTCAAAGGTAGGGAGCACCGTCTGCGTTTTTTTAATTGTGCGAGCACGCGCGTGTGTGTCTCTGAGGACAGAACCCAGGGCCTCACACTGAGCCCCATCCCCAGCCCTTTTTATTTTTTATTTTCAGTCAGGGTCTCACTAAGTTGCTAGTTGCCCAGGTGGGGCTCTCACTTGTGATCCTCCTGCCTCAGCCTCCTGGAGTGCTGGACTGACAGGTGTGCCCCTCCAACCCGACTTCCCTCTCTGGCTGGTTTGCTAGCGGATCCCCAGCGCCTAGTGCGGACTCCTGGAGCCCCGCACCAAGGTGTTTCAGGAAGGAGAGGAGTGGCCAGGCACCCCAACGACAAATGGAAGGTTTTTTTTTGTTGTTTTTTGGGGGTTTTTTTTTGGTTTTTTTCTGGTACCGGGAATTGAACTCAAGACCTTGTGCTTGCCAGGCAGGCGCTGTGCCACTGAGCTAAATCCCCAGCCCCAAATAAACTTTTTTTTTTTTTTGGTGGGGGGGGTTTTCTCTGGTACTGGTAACCGAACTCACAACCTTGCGCTTGCCAGGCAGGCGCTTTGCCGCTGAGCTAAATCCCCCGCCCATGTTTCAGGAAGGAACGGCAGAGCTGTGTGCATGTGTGTAGTGCCCACTCAGGATACCCTTTGGGCAGTGGACATTTGTACAACCTCTGGGTGGAAGGAGACGGTCTCAGGGCTCTCGTCTCTCAGAGGGTGAAACTGAGGCACAGAATCACCTTGACAAAAAGCCACAAAGCTGGGATTGGTTTGTTTGGTTTTTGCCTTTTTGAGACAGGGTCTCGCTGTGCAGTTCAGGCTGGCCTTGAGCTCACTTTGTAGCCCAGGCTGGTCTTCAAGTCAAAACGATCCTCCCGCCTCAGCCTCCCGAGTGCTGGGATTACAGGCGTGCGCCACCACGCCCGGCTGGAGCTGAGACTGGAACACGGCACCACCTGGTGTCAGAGGCTCCTCGCTGGGTGGCCAATCAGCCTCTCCCAGACACTGGTGTCTCTGAGCCCAGCCCAGGGGACACACGCAGGACACTTGGGAGCCTTGGATCCTAGGAGCCGAGGTGGCATGCACAGCCTGGTCACTGGGTTTTATCACCCAGGCTGGGGACCAGGTCTGAGACCCCTGGAGGTTGGGGCTGTGGCTGCACAGTTGCCAGCTGCTTCTTCCCACAGCAATCGCTCAACTCCAGGGTCCAGGCGATCCATCACTTCCCTCTGTGCTTACCTCCTCCACCACTCCCTTCTGCCTCTCAGACAAGATCCGCTTTCCTCCCTGCAGCCCACAGGGCCTCGCACAACCTGCTGTCCCCTCCCCACCTCCTCTCCTCCCTCCCCGCCCCTTTCACTGCTCTGGCAATGTACTGGGCTCTGTGCTGCCCCAGGGCCTTTGCACGGCTATACTCTCTGCCAGAGACTGTTCTCTGGTATTTTCAAGGCCAGTTTCTTCTCATCTTTTGGATGCCTCCTCTGAGGCCACCCTTCCCCTCTCATGCCCACCTGCCATCTACCATTCTGGTTTTGGATTCCCGCCTTTACCCTTGTCTGAAGTAACTATACTGCTTCACATAACTTTGTACTGCTGTCGTGGCACTGTGTCCCCAGGCCCTGGAACACAGCTCAGCACCTAGTAGGAGCTTGATAAATATCCACACGAAAGGGCCAGCAAGATGAGGGCCAGGACTCCAGGCTGGCCCACCATCTGTCTAAGTTTCATTGGCACACAGCTATACCCACTCATTTGCACGTTGTCTAGGGCATTTTTTGCCTGATGACAGCAGAAATAAGTGGTCACAATTGTCTGTCCAAGCCCAAAATATTTATCATCTTCCCCTTATAGAAGAAGTTTTCTCACTTTTGCATTAGATAAAGGGAGAGAAAGAGCAAAGCAACGCTTATCAAGAAAGATAAAGAAAACATGGCATTTATGCACAACGGAATACTACTCTGCCATGAAGAAGGATAACTTTGAGTCATTCGTAGAAAACTGGAGGCACCTTGAGACCATAATGTTAAGTAAAATACATCTGACACAGAACGTTAAATATCACATGGTTTCTCTTACGTGAGAGAGCCAAAAGATAAATAGTTTGAAGAGCAAAATAAAAGAGAGATAACAAGGAGGTAGACTTTATGGAGATGGGACTGGGATCTGGGGATGGACAAGAGAGGGGGAGGGGAAATGAAAAGGATTAGGATCCTTTTTATGTATAGGTATCAATTCTCCATGGTGAATTTATTTATTCTTTATCACAAACATATGCTAATAGGGGCCAGGGATTTAGCTCAGCGGCACAGCACCTGCCTGGCAAGTGCAAGGTCGTGAGTTCGATTCCCGGTACCAGAGGAAAAAATATATATATACTAATAAAAATTGTTAAAAGTTTAACTCCAGCCAGCTGTGGTGGACACCTGTAATCCCAGCACTCAGGAGGCTGGTGCAGGAGGATCACCATGGGTTCCAGTTCAGCCTGGGCTACATAATGAGGTAATGTGGCAAAATATTATACAGCAATGAAAAATACCCATCTATATCCATAATAAGAGATATGGCTTGAAGGATTGTGTCCCTCATAAATTCATATGTTCAAGTCCTAATCCCCTCGGGTCCCTTCAGCACGTGACCTTTTTTGGAGACAGGTGGTCAAGTTAAAATGATGTCACCCAGGAGGGGCCCTGGCCCAATAGGAATGGTTTCCTGTTTGAAATGGGGGACACCTGGATGCGTACAGAGGCAAGATGTGTGAACACAGAGACAGCACCTGTCGGCCAAGCACCAGGCCTGGGCAGATCCCCTGGCACCACCAGTAGAAGGAACCAGCTACCCAGTCTTTGCTTTGGACTTCCACCCTCTGGGACAGTGAGAAAATAAATGCCAGGTGTTGGATCTGGAGATTTAGATCAGTGGCACAGCACCTGCCTGGCAAGTGCAAGGTTGTGAGTTCGGTTCCCGATACCGGAAAATAAATAAATAAATAAATAAATAAATAAATAAATAAATAAGTAAATGCCAGGTGTAGTGGTGCACGCCTGTGATCCCAGCACTCAGGAGGCTGAGGCAGGAGGATCACCATGAGTTCGAGACTACCCTGGGCTACATAGCAAGTCCTTGTCTCAAAAAACCAGCCAAACAAAGAAGACCTCCAAAACCTGAAGCCTTTCTGGTCCCAGGCTCTTCAGGTGAGGGAGCCTTGAGCTCCGGAAATGAACCCACCACACTTGTCCAGCCTCCCCCCTGTGGATCAGATCCAGATGCGAATGGCTGATTTTTTTTCTTTTTCGGTGCTGGTGATGGAACCCAGGGTCTTGCACATGCTAAGTAAGTGCTCACCACTGAGCTCCGCCCTCTCTAAATTTTTACAATTTTGAAACAGTGTCTCACTAAGTGGCCCAAACTGAGCTCAGCCTTGAGATCCTCCTGCCTCAGCTTCTTAAGGAGCTGGGATGACAGCATGCTGGCAGATTCCGTGTGTCTGTTTGCCAAGTTCCCACATTGCCTGAATCAATTCCTTAAAGTTTCTCTTTCTCTCTCCTTTTCTCCCTCTCCCTCTCTGTCACACACACATGTGCGCCCGTGTGTGATGTGTGTGTGCGCCTCACTGGTTCTGTTTGGGAATACTGATACAAGGACCAGCGCTTTTTTTCTTCAGTGCTTATTTTTATAAATAAAGTTTTATTGTCACACAGCCATGCCCTCTCATTTCCATATCACATAAGGCAGCCTCCTCACTAGGAGGAGGTGGAGTAGTTGCCATAGAAACCACCTCGCCCACATCTAGTTGACGCTTTAAAAGAAAAAGTCTTCTTGAGCCCTAATCTACAAAAATACACAGCAAGCCCAGCCTGGGCCACACAGCAATCTCAAAAATAAAAATGGCTCCCTCAGGAGGCTGAGGCAGGAAGATCGCCAAGAGTTGGAGGCCAGCCTGGGCTCCATAGTGAGTTCAAGGCCAACCAGACCCCCATAGTGAGCCCCGTCACAAACGAACACAGCTCAGTGCCGAGACGCGAGCTTCCATCCTAAGTGCTGCAAACAAACAGGCACCTAAGTACAAAGAAATAAATATGTAATAAACTCAGGGAATAGAAAAGGCACAGACTGGATGGATGCCTAAGACATTTCCCCACGGGGGGAAGGTAATGGGGAAAAAAACAGGCAAGAAATACTTGGGAAAATAAAAGAAAAAGGAAGAGGAGAAAGCCGATCTCCAGTAAGATGAAAGTGTGAAGGCCGGAGTCACGGTCCTGTGCTGCCCTCTAGTGGGACCTACGGGCATCTCAGCCTTTACCAAAATAAAAATCTCGGCTGACTTTTTTTTTTACAGTATTAGGAATGGAACGCAAGGCCTTCACCCTGAGCCTCCCACCCCCAGCACTTTTTGTTTTCTGTTTTCAGACAGGGTATCGCTCAGCTGCCCAAGCTGGACTCGAACTGGTGACTCTCCTGCCTCAGCCTCCCAGAGTGCTGCGATGACGTGTGCGGCACCAGGTTCAGCCTTCACAGCGCATCTAAAGACAGCAGGTTGGACGTCAGGACCCCAGAAGCTCCAGCTGCGGTCCCTGCGCACGGAGTCTCCACTTAAAGGAATGAATGCGCGGCTGGGGGTGTGGCTCCGCGGCAGCGCCCTTGCCTAGGCCCTGGGTTCAACCCGCAGCACCACACACACAAAATTAATTTTTTTAAAAAAGCAGGTCATGCTTTTCTGATGTCCACCTCGTTATCTGCAGTGCTTCCCCGTGGCACCCCCGCACACTGAGTATTCTACGCCTCTGAGTGTACGCGTGAAGGGCGCAGGCTCAGCGGGAAGGTGGGTTAACAGGGTATTTGCAGCAGAGATTTCTGAAGCTGCTACGAAACTCCCTCTAAGGATGCTGGGCTAATGTGTGTTCTCAGAAACTGTACACGAAGGGGCTCGCATCCCTGTGAGGGTTGCGGTTCCGATCACCCCTTCCCGGGCGGAGCCCATCCCGGGCGCTGCGGGACACCAGACGGAGTCCCTGGCCTCCGCCTGCTCCAGGCCCGGGGATCCCCCGTGTGACCACCACACGTGTCCCCAGACACAGCCCTGGTCTTCTGGGGGCCAAAATCACTCCTAATTGAGAGCAAAGCTCTGTATCCACACACACAGGGCATAAAGGTGATAATATACATGGTGGATGTTTACACTTAAACAGATATTACAGTAAAAGCCACATTGCCATGACCCGCCCTCAAAATCCCCCCTTCCCTTTAGACATGCTGACCCCATGCTCCTGGTGGCTTTCTGCAGCAGCTCTGGAGTCCCCTTTCCTGAGGGTCTTTAGGAGGCGAGATCAAACATATGGTGAGCGCCTCTGAGCAGCATACAATGGGAAGGCAGCTGGTAAACACAGGCCAGCGTCCTCATCCACCTTGTCAGGAGATCTGGCCGGGTGTGACTTTCAGCTCCTCCCTAAAGTCAACACGACCACGAGAGGGGATTGGCTTGAATTCATTCAGGCCATCAGGCAGCCAGGAAAGAGGACTCCGGAGCTGCTGCAAAAGTGGCAAGATGGGCACTCGGGAGGCTGAGGCAGGAGGATCGTTGCGAGTTCGAGACCAGCCTGGGCTACAAAGTGAACTCAAGGCCAGCCTGAACTGCATAGAGAGACCCTGTCTCAAAAAGACCAAAAAAAAAAAAAAAAAGGTGGCAAGATGGGTCTGGGGGATAAAAGTCAGTGGTAGAGCATTTCCCAGCAGGCACAGGCCCTGAATTTGATCTCCAGGAAAAAGAAAAAGAGAGAGAGGGAGAGAGAGAAAGGAAAGAAGGGAAGGGAAGGGAGGAAGGAAGAGAGGGAGGGAGAAAAAAGGAAGAAAGAGGCAAAGACAAAGGATGAGTGTGTTGGAAGCAAGGGAATGGATTTTGAGAGGCGTTTGTGGGAATGTGGCCTTTATAGTAATAAACCTTTTTAAAATTTAAACATTCACTATAGGACTTTTTTTTGAGACACGGTCTCATTATGCAGTTCGGGCAAGACTTAAACTCACTTTGTAGCTCAGGGTGGCCTTGAACTCATGACGATCCTCCTGCCTCAGCCTCCTGAGGGCTAGGATGACAGGCGTGCACCACCACGCCCAGCTTACTATGGGCTTTGATCACAATTTGTAGAAGAAAATAGTTTGCACCTTGGAATCTAAATCACAGATATCTCATTGTAGTTTTAATTTGAATCTCTTTCCCTTCAGATAAGGTTAAACATCACTTCATAGATTTTTTAAAGCCACTTTAACCTGCTGTGTCTATTATGTGATGGTCTGTTCATCTCCTCTGCTTATTTTTTCAGTTGCTCTTTGCTTATTAATTTGTAAGCACTCTTTACATAGATGCTGTCCAGAAAAAAATCTTCTGCAAGTATGTTATAAATATTTATTTAATATCTGTGGGAGTTTTTATTTTTAGTTTTGTCATGCCAAAAACAATTAATTTTTTTTGTCTTTTTGAGACAGGGTCTCCCTATGCAGTTCAGCCTGGCCTTGAACTCACTTTGTAGCCCAGGCTGGTCTCGAACTCGCAACAATCCTCCTGCCTCAGCCTCCCAAGTGCTGGGATTACAGGCGTGTGCCACCACACCCAGCAAAAAAATTAATTTTATGTAATGAAACTTACTATATTTTTATGGCGGGTGAGTTTGGTGCTTGCTTAGAAAGGCTTCCTTATTCTGAAATGATGTGTCTTCTATACATTCTTTTTTTCTTTGTTTTTCAGTAATAGGCATGGAACCCAGGGCCTCACACATGCTAGGCAAGTGCTCTATACTGAGTGATACCCCTAGCTCTTTTATTTTATTTTTAAATTTTGAGACAGGGAGTTGCCCTTGCTGGGCTTGAACTGGTAATCCTCCTGCCTCAGCCTCCCAAGTAGCTGGAGCTGCATGTGTGCCACCATGTCTGGCTCCCATGTTTTCTGGTAGTTTTATGTTTTGAGCTTTGTTTGTATGTGTGTATATAACTATTTATTTAAATCTTTCACCTATTCATGATATATGCTGGTGCAAGATATGTCACAGGGAAGCAGCTGACATTTTTCTCAGACACCTACAAAAGCATCTCGTCCACACTTGAGAAAGCTCCAATGGGCAAAGATGGAAAAATTAGGGGAAAAATTAATATTACACTATAGGATTATATGCTAAAGTAGATCAGTCATATATGCGAGTCCATATGAATGATGATAATAGATTATCAAATAGGTAAGTAAATGGAGGAGGATAGAAAGTTCTTTCTCACAAAAAAATTTCTACAGCCAGGTGTGGTGATGCACACCTGCAATCCCAGCAGTAGGGAGGCTGAGGCAGGAGGAGTGCTGTGAATTTGAGGCTAGCCTGGGCTACATAGGAAGACCCTGTCTTGAAGAAAGAAAGGAAAAGAAAGAAAGAAAGAAAGAAAGAAAGAAAGAAAGAAAGAAAGAAAGAAAGAAAGAAAGAAAGAAGAAAGAAAGAAAGAAAGAAAGAA
>NW_004955495.1:5160626-5162931 GCF_000276665.1 Chinchilla lanigera
AAGAAAGAAAGAAAGAAAGAAAGAAGAAAGAAAGAAAGAAAGAAAGAAAGAAAGAAAGAAAGAAAGAAAGAAAAGAGAAAATGAAACAAAAATTTCAAATAATCTATGGAAATTCTCCCTGCTCCCAGAAGTGGGGTTTGGATTCTTCACTCCAGGGTGGGCTACACTTAATAACCAGCTTCTGGAGGACAGCTCAGAGGAAGGGGAGGAGGCAAGCTTGGTGGTGGAGCACAATGGAGGTCGGTGTCTCCCCCAGGTGGCCAAAGTCAACAGCAAAGTGACCTGTGTGGTCTCTGGTCTCCCACGGGATCTAGAAGTCGGGCCACTCTGTGTGCGCTCCCCAGTCCCACAAACTCAATGAAATTATGAGAACACACATTCAACACACCCAGATCGGAGGAAACTAGCACACCGAGCCCATCCTGGCCGTGAGAAACAAAGACAGCACTCTGGGAGGCTGAGGCAGGAGGGCCGAGGATGGAGTTCAGTGTGCAGATCCTGGATTCAGTCCCCAGTACTGCTAATAATAACAACAACAACAACAGACAGACAGAAAGACGAGTCCCAGCAGCCTGACCCAAAAGCATGCCGGGTGCTACATAGGTCCCGGACCACAGGAGGACATGCAGAGAAAAGCAGGACTTGATCCCAGGGTGACAGAGTCGGTTCCATGTGACGTGAGTTTCTCCGTCGGTCCCAGTTTGTCCTTAATAGAGGCAACACCCCGGCCCCGGCCCCAGTCCCGGCAGTTTCTCAGTGTGGGAAACCTGTGGTCGGTCATCAGGACGAGCGTTTGAGACTTCTGCTACACTTTTGAGACTTTTCTTGAAATCTAAAATCGTTCCAAAGCAAAGGTTTTTTTTTTTTCCCCTTTAAAGCTGTCCCAACAACATTTATCAAAGGGTTTGTCTTTTCGTCACTGATTGGAAAAGCCCAGGATCTCTGAACACGTCACTGTCGGTTCTTTCTTCCCCCTGCCCAGTCCTGGGGATAGAACCAGGGCCTTCCCACTGAGCTCCACCCCCCAGCCCTTTTTATTCTTTATTTTGAGACAGGGCCTTGCTAAATCACTAAGGTGTCCAGGCTGGTCTGGAACTTGTGACTCTCCTGCCTCAGCCGCCTTTGCTGAATGACAGGTGTATGCCACCGTGCCAGGCTTGCCCCAGTAATTCCATGAACATTTATTTGGCACCTGTTGTGGTGCTGGGATGATGCAGAGTGGGGGCACAGAGGCACCCGCAGAACTGTGGAGTATAACCATGACACGGACTTGTTGAATTTAGCGGCAGAACAGAGAAGTCAGGAGAGGTGTGTGGCCTCGATGCCATCTGAGCTGAAGACAGATGCATGATGCAAAGTAATTTGGGCCCAGGAGAGCTGGAACAAAATCCCAGGCAGCTGCACAGCCTGTGCAAAAGTCCTGGGGCAGCACAGAGCCCTGAGTTACAGAAGCAGTGAGGAGCCCATGAAGCTGGAGCAGAGGGAGGAGGGGCAGAGAGGGAGGAGGAAAAGTGGGGAGGGGACAGACGGGTCGGGCAGGGCCCTGTGGGCCGCAGGAGGACTTGGACTTCGGCCCCAGAGAGGTGGGAGCCCTGGCCGGTTGAGGGCAGAGGAAGGACCACCTGGCTCCGTGCTTTCCACGCCCTCTGGTGGCCGCGGGGAGTACAGGCTGGGGGTGACTACGTACTGCATACCCGGCTGCACTGCGGGAGAAAGGACGCTGCGGGGAGGAGGAGCTGTGCGGGCAAAGGCCCTGGGGCAGCAGCCACAGAGGGCAGGGCTCCGTGCGTGAGGCCTAGGAGCTGTAGACACCTTTTCCCTGCCTGCTGCTCCCACACGCCCATCACTGCCACTGATGACTTAGTCGCCTTCGTCACCTAACTCGGCTGACCCTGCCCCAGCCGCTCCAGCTGGTAACAATCCCCACAAAGCGGTCATTAAGTGGCCCAGCTGGGGCGGCCGATAGCAGCGCAGGCACTATTTTAATTTTCCACTGATTTGTCTGCGGTGGGTCCCAGCACTGGGCCATGTGTGTGTCTGGGTGGGGGAGGGGGTCATTGGGTCCTGGAGCTGGGGAAGGGGTGGGGGCGCAAGGATGGAAAGGGCTTGGGTGGGCGGAGGCCGTTGTGGGGTGAACTGGGGAGGCTTCTGGACTCCCTGAAGCTGCACTGTCCCATTCTAGAGCTGCCCAGGGACATGCTGGGGCATTTGCCTTGAATGCTCTGGGTGACCAGTTCAGTGTCAGCCTCCACTCACCAGTACCACCTCCTCCACCCATCCACGCATCCACCCACCCACCCATCCA
>NW_004955495.1:5165057-5178792 GCF_000276665.1 Chinchilla lanigera
CCATCCATCCATCCATCCATCCAACGACCCTCCCTCTACACAACTACTCCTGTCTACCCTTCCAAAGCGTATCCATCACTGCCTCCATCACTCTTTCCATCTGTCCATCCTGTCCTCCCTCCCACCATCCACATCTACCACACACTCGTCCCTGTACCCATCCATCCCGCCACCCCACCTCTCCCCCATGACAAGCAGTTACAGGTCGCACAGTCGCTCTGGGTGTCACAGTGGTGCCCTTCTCCCACCTCACTGGGCATCCTCCCACCGTGGCCTCGAGGCCCCTGGCCTCGGCCTCTTCTCTTCCCCTCGCTCCTCCTCCCGGTCCCCACCTTGGGAACCTTCTGACGCTGCTCCCGTGCTGAGGTGGAGATTAGGGACTCAGGCCCACCTTCTCCCTCCTCCAGCCTCCCGTGACCGCCAGCTCCCGCATCCACCTTCTCTCTGCTGAGCACCTCTCCCACCTGTCCCCATGGTCCTGCCTCACTTAAACACCTCTCATGGCTCCCCGGTTCCCTGAGAGTGAGCTCCACCTGCACAGCTAGCACTGGGGCCCCTCACAATGGGCGTCCGCGCTCGCCCCTCCCTTTCTCCTCCCCTCCTCCACTTTCTCTGGGCCACACCTGGTGCGGCTCCCTCTGTCAGGCGCGGCCCCTCCACAACCGCGAGAAGCAGGGGCACCGGATGACACTGGGGGCGCAGCCAGCTCTGACCACTGCTGCTGGCGCGGGGTCTCACTGGCTCTGTGTGATGCGTTTGTGTGTGACCTCGGGGAGGGCGCTGCCCTCTCTGAGCCTTACAGTCCCCTTCCCGGGTCACCTAGGACGATGATCGCCTGAGCTCGGACTGCCTGGGAGGGAAGCCCCGGGGCCCCAGGCGGGCACTGGGAACTCACTCATCCGTTCATCCATTCATCCATTCGGAGCGCCCCGAGCCCGTTACCCGGCCCCCAAGTTCGCAGCCACTCAGTCTGGGCTTGAACCTGGCCTTGCCTGTCCCCGCTGCGTGGCCATGAACAGAGCCCTCACCGCCCTGTGCCTCAGCGTCCCCATCTGCAAAGTGGGGGCATCACGACGCCCAACCTCTGCTGAGGCTGACAGCCCTCCGCGTCCTGAGCGCCGCCGCGGTCAGCGCCGGTGCTGCCCGGGCCGCCCCCGCCCTGGCACTGCTCCGTCTCGCGTCGTCCTCGCCCGGCCTCCCCGCCCCCCGCCCTGCCCCTCCTCGCCGCGCATTCCGGGCCAGGCCGCTCCGGGAAACATTCCGTGGTTTGCAGCAGACTGTCCGGCTCCTCGGCGCCTCTGATGTGGGCAGAGTGGGCGGCGGCCGGGCGGGTGCGGGCCGGGGGGCTGGGAGACGGTGCACCCCCGGACCCCCCAGACCAGCGCCGGGCACTCAGCGGGGGAGGCGGCGGGTGGCACTCCACGGGCACAGGGAACTGCTCGGTCAGACAGGGCGACCCTCCCTGCCCTTAGCCCTCCCTGGCTCCTTAGGCTCCCAGGCCCACAGCCCAGGTCCTGATGCACCCAAGGGCCCTGCACGGCCGCCCTCCCCTCCCGACCTCCCCTCCGCCCTCAGTTCCAGCCTCGCGGCTCCTCACTACTTCCGCACTGCAGGGCTCTATGCTGCCCCAGGGCCTTTGCACGGCCGCCCCTCCACCTCCGACCTTTGGTCCTTCACACAGTTGCCTCTCCGGAGATGCCCCTGGCCCGGTTCGTCAGCCCCCACCCTCCTCTCCTCACTCCGGCCAGCCCTGGCTCTCCAGTCTGCGTTTGCCTCGGCCCCGTGTGCTCCCCCCACCCCCGCTGGGCCGCGCGCCCGAGTAGGGCAGGGCCAGGTCTCTCCGGGTCACCGCGAGCGCGTCACCGCTCTCACCCGACACGGGCAACCCCGGAAGTCCCTCCGGGACCCAACCACAGTCTCTCCTGCTTTCCGCCATCTGTGAGCCGGGAGGGCGAAGCCTGCAGGCAGAGCCTCGGGCCGCGCTGCCCGGGAGACCCGCGAGGGGCGCTCTCGGCCACCTCGCGCGCCTCAGGAGAGGAGCCAGGCCCAGAGGGGAGCCCTAACTTCCCCTGCGAACCAACACGGGACAGAGGAATGAATAAGCGGAAGAATGAACGAATGAATAGAGCCGTAACTCCAGGGAGCCCAAGGCATTCTGTGTAAAAACGGCAAGAGGCCGGGCATGGTGGTGCACGCCTGTAATCCCAGCACTGGGAAGGCTGAAGCAGGAGGATCACTGCAAGTTCGAGGCCAGCCTGGGCTACACAGCGGGACCCTGTCTCAAAATACCAAAACACCAAAACAAAAATAAATAATAATGTTATTTTTCCCGATTACATTGGTGTGTGGGGCATCGTAATTGACGCTGAGTCCATGACTGTAGATTCTTTATTCTTTAAATTTATTTAATTTTTTTAGACAGGGTCTCACTATGTAGTTCACATTAACCCTGGGGTTTTGTTTGTTTGTTTGTTTTGTTTTGTTTTTGTCCATCTGAAACAGGGTCTCGCTATGCAGTTCAGACTGGCCTTGAGCTCACTTTGTAGCCCAGACTGGCCTCACAATGATCCTCCTGCCTCAGCCTCCTGAGTACTGGGATTACAGGTGTGCGACACCACGCCCAGCAAGGTTCCTTATTCTATGTTCATTGTTTTCTTCTCATTTTGGACTTTAACATTTGTTTTATTTTTATTTGTTGCAGTGCTAGGGATGGGACCCAGGGCCTCACACTTGCTAGGCAGCTCCCCTTTTGCTTTTGAGACAGGCTCTGGGTAAACTGCCCAGCCAGAACTCAAACTTGAGACTCTCCTGCCTCAGCCTGGTCCCCTCCCACCTCCCAGGATGGAATTCCCCCTGATAATGGCTTGTGTACTTCCCGTGGCAGGCGCCTTATTACCTTTCAGTCAGGAGACAACCCTTACTGAGGCTGCGCTGACCCGGGACTGGCTGCACTCTGCCCCTGGGCCTTTGTGGGCATCTCCCGTGTACTCCTTGGCCTCATGTGTGGCCGCACTGGGGTAGGGACAACACATGCTTTGGTCCTGACACTTGGCTCCTTGGTTGTGGAACTGGGGCTGACCCTGTGGGGTCCCCTGGGACCCTGCCCAGGGCTGAGCAGGGAAGAGTTGGGGAGAGACTGTGAATGGAGCTGCATTTCTCCCCAGGCCTGTTTTGGGACTGAAGCCCTGCGTCTCTCATTCTCCCTCTACAGGACACCATCCCATCCTCTTTCTTCTCCTGGACATAACCCATTCTAGATCCATAACCTCCTCTCTCCTGGGCCTTTTACCTCTATTGATAGGACGTCAAGGCTGCAAGGAGGTGTTCCCCTTTTCTTAAATTGTTGTCTCTGCTCAACTCTCAAGACCCTGGAAGCAGGGAACAGAGAGGGACCCCTCTTGCCTCTGATCTCCGGCCTCCTCTTGCCCTCCAGCTCTGTCCTTTCCTGGCTGTGACTTCAGCAGGTCAGCCACTTCTCTGGGCTTCTGGTTCCGTGGCCAAATCCCACCCGCTTTCCTGCAGGCCCCTCACAGCTCCTCTGGACGCTGCCCCAGCCTCCCCCAGCTGCCGGCTGCCACGTCAGCCCCAACCAACCCTTCTCCGTGCAGGAGTGCACAGAGCTTTTACACATGGAGACAGGGTCATCCCCCCTCTGCCCTCAGCCCTCCAGGGCTCCCACCTCACTGGGCCAAAGCCCAAGTCTCCCGCAGCCCACAGGGCCCTGCACGGCCGCCCGTGCCCTCCCCGCCTCCCCTGTGCCCTCTCCGCCCCTCACTTCCTCTGCTCCAGCCGCACGGGCTCCTCACTTCTCCTGCACTGTGCAGGCTCCTTGGTGCCCCAGGGCCTTGGCACGGCCGTGTCCTCCACTTGGAGGACTCTTCCCTTTCCTCTTCTGATGACCCCAGCCCGAGTCACAGGTCCCTGAGTGATGACAGTGATGAGGGGTCACCACAGGCCACAAGGTGCTGCAGCCTCCTCAAGCCTGACTGTCCCCGGGGACCCACACAGCTCCAGCCACAGAGCCCCTCATTCCCAGGCCCCGAGCTGTTTCCCTGATGGGGCATCTGCAGGCCAGAGAGGCTGAGACAGTACCGCAAAGGTGCACAGCAAGCCAGGCCCAGCCCCGCCGCGTCACCAAGAACCGCGCTGAGACCTGAGAGCCTCCAGGCAGCTACAAGAATGGCGGCCCAGCTCCCAGACAGACAGACTGACAGACAGAGGGACAGGCAGGCGTGTGTCTACCACCAGAGCCTCAGATACCAGACCTCCGGCCATGCCCCAGGGCCAGCCTGGTCCAGCCTCACACCCGGGCCACCCCGGAATTGCTTCTCTCTCCATCCAGCGAGGTCCGGGCTCCAGGGCACGTGGCCCGGCCCTGGGAAGCTTCTAAAAGGTGCCCCATCTTGGGGGCCACGCCAAGCAGGCCACAGCCCCGCGCCACCTCCCTGCGCCCCGGGGCCCAGAGACGGGAAGGGCTTGGCCGGGGTCACACAGCGCCTGGACCCGAGCCTCCTGCTTCCCAGCCTGTTCCTGAGACGCCTCTGCGGAGGCAGGAGCTTCAGCTCAGCCCTTACAAGGTCCCCACATCCAGCTGCAAAGCCACCAGCACCGTGTCCTCGCGGCCACCGACCGGCGCCTCTGGGTCCTTCGAGGTCTGGCGGCTACAGAAAAACCGCCTGCCCCTCCGCGGTTGGGCTGGGTGTCCCCCGCAAACGCCCCGCAGGGGTCGCGGCACTCGAAGCCCGCGTGCGATGACCCAGGAGGCCCCGGCCGTGCCCTGATCGCCAGGTCCGCACCTGGGCCGCCCTGCCCTCCGCGGCCTCGGGCCTCCGACTCACCATCCACCACATCTTGGCCGTCATGTCGTAGCACAGCTGCCATTTGACCGCGGTCTCCGCCGGCCTGCTGGACACCTGGGGCCCCGCGCCCTCCATGCCGCCGGGCGCAGGGCCGGTGGTCCCCTCCCCGGTCCCTCACTGGGGGCGACAGCCCCGGCTTCCGGCTTCTGCGGCGCCGCACATGGCTCCTCTCTGAGGCCCTGGGAGAGGATGCTGGGTGCAGGGGGTGCGGGGCACAGACGAGAGGGTGACAGAGAGAGAGGGAGGGAGAGGGAGGAGGGTGGGGCTGTGTTCACCCCAGGCCAGCCTCGAGCAGGGGCCACCCACAGCTCGGTCCGTTGTGCGGTGTGTGCGTGTGTGTGTGTGTGTGTGTGTGTGCGCGCGCGTGTGTGTGGCAGCGCTTGGCACAATCAGCCCAAGCCGTGTGGATTTGTGAATGAGGCTCCGATTCTGATTGGAAAAACCCCCTCCCACCCTCCGGAAGGAAGGAGCACGGCTTCTCCACCGCCCTGGGATGCAGGAGAGAGAGGTGGTGCTCGGCAGCCAGCCTGTGTCCCACCCTGCACCCCCACATCCTCAAGCTGGGACCTGGGACCCCTCCCCAGGCCTGTAGGAGCGCCGAGATGGGACAGGCACTTGCCCTGGGGAAGATGTGGGCTGCTGGGTGTGGAGAGAGGGGGCCGGGGATGGGCCCTGGCTGCGACCCTGGACGTGGTGCTGGCCCTCCTTGGACGTCCAGCTCCTTATTTCTCTTCTTTTTCTGGGTTAGGGGTTGAGACAGCACCTCACTGTGTTGTCAAGGCTGGCTTGGAACTCTCGACCCTCCTGCCTCAGCCTCCTGAATGCATGGATGACGCACGTGCGCCCAGGCCAGGTCGGCTCCCTGTGCTGAGGGGTGAGTGATGGCCGAAAGCTGCGTGGGTGCAACCGGGGTCCAAGGAAGAGGCACGAGGGGAACTACTGCACGTTTCTCTCTGTGCTTCCAAGCTCTGAGCAGAGGTCGGTCCGGGGGTTTGAGCTTTAATCGCTGGTCACTGTTGTGCCCTTACAGGGCGCCACGCTCGCCCAAGCTAGACGGGCCAACGCTGGGTGCACGGCCTGTGTCCTGGCCCTGCGGGCACAGCATGGAGGACTTCCGGGAAGGGGTTGCCGGCAGGCTGCGGCTTCCCTCCGGGCTCCCCCACCTCCCCTCCACTCCAAGCCTTTGCTCACCGCCCCTCTGCCCACCACAGCCTTAGTTCTCCATCGCAGGGGGATTCCTATGCATCCTGCAAAACTCTGCTCCAATATCCCCACCACCACCTGCAGAGAGAGTCAAACACAGAGGGAATCGGAGATCCAGAGCTGAATGGAGGGCCAGAGATGGAGAAATGGAGGGACAGCGAGAGAGGCGGGAGAGCCCCAGCCCGGGCCCGTCCATGTGAGATCAGCCCGACTTCCAGCTGGAACAAGGGTCTTGCCTCAGCCCTAAACTCGGAATTGAGGAGGCCAGGGTCCAGGCGGCCTCCTCGGCCTCAGGAGGCGCTGGCCGCCAGAGTGTGGGTTAGAGGCCCCCAGGGTGCGGAGCTGCTTGCTGAGCTCCTGTTGTCACCCCCAGGGAGCCCCAGAGCCGCGGACGGAACCCTTCGATGGTTCTCTGATAGGGACGGAGGCTCAGAGAGGTTAGCCGGGGACTGAGGACACACAGCACACAGAGCTCCCCTCGCGGCTTGCCAGTGTCACCGGTTTGCGCCTTCCTGCCTGCCTTCCTTGCTTCTGCTGTTGTTTTGCTTTGCTTTTTGTTTTGTTTTGTTTTGCTTTTCTGAGACAGGTTCTGGCTCTGTAGCTCAGCGGGCCTTGAACTTGCAGCGACCCTCGATCCGCCCCCGGGATTACTGTGCCCCGCGCCCCTTCCTTCTTTTTCCTGCTGAGAATGGAACCCAGGGCCTCCCACGCGCCGGGCAAGCGCTCACCCCTGACCAGCAAGCACCCCCTGCCTGAGCTTTGCACCGCACTGAATGCCCCCCTTTGTCACGGGTCCAGGAAGCCGGGGCTCTGCTTGTCCTCGCTGGACAGAGGACGCCCAGCTCTGGGGAAGTGACCGGCCCAGGGCCACCCCGCCGGTGCCGCGGGCTGACCCGGCAAGCCCCTCCCAAAGGTCCCCCGGCCCGGCCCGGAGCCCGAGCGAGCCCGCAGGGCCAGGGCCGCTTCCCCTCGGCCTAGCGTCTCCCGCTTCCTTCCCGGCTGCGGGGAGGCCCGGAAGGCGGCACTCGGCGCGTCGGAGAGCGAATGAATGAATGAGCGCGGGCCCGGCCCGCCCCCTTGGGCTCCGCTCGCCTTGCGCAGAAGGCAATCTTCGGATCTTGGGCTGAGCGCGGACGCGGGTTCCAGGGGCGGGAGCAGGGGCGCAGGCCCCGCCCGGCCCCAGCCGACCCGCCGCCCACACGGCCCCGCCCGCCGCTGTAATTTGCCTCGGTACCTTGTGGTCGCGGGGGACAATTACCCCCCAGATGTGCGGTCGGAGCCAGGCAGCCAGAAGACGGGTCAGGGCCCGGGCCCGGCGGAAGGCAGATGTGGGAGGCAGCTTTCAAAAGAAGAGGGAGAGAGAGAGGAAGGAAAGAATCAGACATCTCAGAAAGAGACCGACAGCCGGGCGTGGTGGCGCACGCCTGGAACCCCAGCACTGGGGAGGCTGAGGCAGGAGGATCGCTGTGAGTTCCAGGCCAGACTGAGCTACATGGAGAGTTTACGGCCAGCCTGAATTGCACAGTGTCTCAAAAAAGACCAAAAACAGAAACAAAAGAAAAAAAGAGAAAGAAAGAAGCGAAGCAGAGACTCGGAGATGGGGAGATAGGAGGGCAGAGAGGGGAACGGAGCAGCACTGCTGGAGATGCAGGGAGACATGAGTAGATGGAATGAAAGAGACAGGAGGAAGCTAAGTGTAGCAGCGCATGCCTGTCGCCCCAGAACTCTGGGAGGCTGAGGCAGGAAGATCCCAGAAGATCAAGCCCGGCTTGGGCAACTTCATGACTTAGCAAGACCTTGTCTCAAAATAAAAGATAAAACTGGGGTAAGGATGTAATTCAGCATGAAGGCCCTGGGTTCAGTCCTTAGCACAGGAGAGAGACAGACAGGCAGACAGACATGTTCTCCTATTCAGGAAACAGAGACCCACGGTCCAGCAATGAAACCTGCAGCTGCAGTGGGGTCTGGATCTCTGCGAGGGTCCCCCAGCCCTCCGGGCCCCCAGTACCGACAGCGGATGATCCAGGTCTATAAGTCTCTGTCCACCCTGTCTCAGTAAGGCCAGCTGCAAGCACGAGGTTAGCTCAGGGGGGCCCTCAGCCTCAGGTCCCTCCCAAGCCATCCTCACTTTGTCTGTGTCCAAGGAAGGCAGAACACTTCTCTTTGGACTAAACCTTTTATATAAATGGATTTAAATGCATTTAAGAGGCTGGGCATGGTGGCACACACCTGTAATCCCAGTGCTCAGGAGGCTGAGGCAGGAGGATCGTTGCGAGTTTGAGAGCAGCCAGGGCTACATAATGAGTCCAAGGCCAGCCTGAACTGCATAGCGAGACCCTGTCTCAAAAAGACAAAAAAAATGCATTCAAGGAGACAAATATAATTCATGGTCACTGCAGGCCACTGCCAGTCGGGAGCAGCTGCAGGATAAATACAATAAAAACCTGCTCCCCCTTATCTCCCACTGACCAGACGCTAAGCGCAAAGCCTGTGCCATCTTTGTTAAAAGCAGAAGCAGGAGGGAGGGAGGTGTTAGCTGGGTGTGGTGGCACACCCTTGTCATCCCAGGTATGCAAGAGGCTGCGGCAGTAGGAATGTAAATTCAAGTCCAGCCTGGGCAATTTAGTGAGATCCTGTCTCCAAATAAAAAGGGGGGGGCTGGGGATTTAGCTCAGCGGCACAGCACTTGCCTGGCAAACACGAGGTCGTGAGTTCGATTCCCAGTACTGGAAAAAAACCAACCTAACAAAAATCAAAAACAAAAAGGGCTGGGGTGTAGCTCAGTGGGGAGCACTTCCCTAGCAGGTGTGACAAAATACTAAAATACAGAAAATTAAGTATAAAACAATTATTGCTATTATTATTGTCATAGTGCTGAGACTGGACCCCAGGGTCTTTGCACTCATTAGGCAAGTGCTCACCACGGAGCCCCAGCCCAACCCAAAGAGATTATTCTTGGGGGCAGAAGAGGTTTAAAAAAAAAAAAAGAAAGAAAGGCTCATGGCAGAGCCACCCACAGTAGGAAGAAAGAGTAAGAATCCTAGCACTAAGGAGGCTGAGGCAGGAAGAACACCTCGAGTTCGAGGCCAGCCTGAACTACATAGTGAGACCCTGTCTCAGAAGAAAAAAAAAGGCCCATGGCATATGGGGTAGGAGTGGTGGTGAGAGGTAAGAACCACAGGAGACTCCTCATCTAAACTATACCAGCAGGAGGGGCCTGGGGGACATCTGTAGCAAGTGCTCTAGTTCAGATCTGGTGTCTCATAAAGACCTATGTGTTGAAGATTTTGTTCCCAGCTTAGCCCAATTTGGAGGTAGTAGAACCTTTAAGAGGCGGAGCCTAGTGGGAGGAAGCAAGGTCATTGGGGGTGTGGCCTTGAAGAGGATGTGGGACTCTAGCCCCTCCCTATCTCTCTTTTCTAATTTCAAGGCTGGGTGTAGTAAGTGGTGAGCACTTGCCTAGCACGTGCTAAGGCCCTGGGTTCATCCCCAGCACGGTAAAAAGAGAAAAGAGACACAGCAGCGCTTTGTGTAACTGTTTTGTTTTCTTTTAAATTTAGCTCTGTGTAACTGTTAACAAGCTTATTTTGAAATTTATATGGAAAGGCAGAGGAATAGAAAAAGAAGAACAAAGTTGGGACAAATTTGGATCTGTCTTGGGCATCTAAAATGAACAGACACTTCTCAGATGAAGAAGTAGAAATGGCAAATAAATATATGAAAAAATGTCCAACATCACTGGTCATCCGAGACATGCAAATTAAAACAGTGCTGAGACAGCGGAGATCTTTCCATGGCACCACTTACTGGGGACCCCTGCAGTGAGTCCCCAGTCTCCTGCCAAGTGTCACCGCGCACGCTGGGAAGAAAGAGTAAGAAGCCAAACAGGGGTGCAGCAGGGATCTGGGACGACCAGTTGTTCGTGGGGAGCAAAAAGCCACGAGGTACCCAGAACCTTGGTTTGGTTTTGGTTTTGGTACTGGGGATTGCACTCAGGACCTCACACTTGCCAGGCAGGCGCTGTGTCGCTGAGCTGCGTCCCCACCCCAGAGCCGTGGTGATTATTCATTACGTCTGAGTCAGGGTCAGCGGGTGAAGGGCAGTGAGTGTTTCCAGGAACAGTAATGGTGACTATGGTGGGCCAGGAAGAGGCTTTTTTCTTTTTTATCTTTTTGAGACAGGGTCTCGCTACACAGTTCAGGCTGGCCTGGAACTCACAGTGATCCTCCTGCCTCAGCCTCCTGAGTGCTGGGATTACAGCTGTGAGCCACCACGCCCGGGAACACAGCATTTTTGCAAGGACAAGGACAAGATGCAGGCAATAAGGGGACTGTAGTTTCCCTAAATGCCTTATCTTAGGTCTTATCTTGCCCTGTGAGTGCCACAAACTCGTTCCAATCTGGCTCAAAAGGCAGGACAGGCCGGGCATGGTGGCGCACGCCTGTAATCCCAGCATTTGGGAGGCTGAGGCAGGAGGATCATTGCGAGTTCGAGACCAGCCTGGGCTACAAAGTGAGCTCAAGGCCAGCCTGAAGTGCATAGCGACACCCTGTCTCAAAAAGACTGCCCCCCCAAAATATAAATAAATAAAAACATTCAGATCTCTCTGATTCCAAGACCTACTATAACCGAGATCAGGAATCTGAACAGTTTGACAGGTTAGAAGTGGGTAAGGCATATGCAAACACAGGCAGCTGCTTGTCTTGTAAATAAATTTTATTGTAACACAGCCTGCGCATTCACTTACACGTGGCTGGTTTCACAGCAGAGCTGAATAGTTGCATCAGAGATCATGGGGCTGGTAAAGTTTAAAACCTGTCCTAGCCAGCCGCTGTCAGTACATAGTCCAGGCAATGTAGCATTGACCAAAGGACAGATCTGGCCATCACTGAAACAAAACACAGAGTTCATTAAGAATCCCACCCAGGTGGAGCCAACTTTTGTTTGTTTTTTGAGACAGGGTCTCACTATGTAGTTCAAAGTGGGCTTGAACTCACTCTGTAGCCCAGGCTGGCCTCAAATTTGCAGCAATCCTCTTGCCTCAGCCTCCCAAGTGCTGGGATTACAGGCATGCACCCCAATGCCCGGCCCCCAATTATTATTATTATTATTATTATTATTATTATTATTTTACAAAGGCAATTTTATGATGAAAGGATAAACTTTGCAACAAATGTTGCTGGAAAAATTGAATTTCCATGTGCAAGAATAATAGCCAAAGTAATCTGAACTCCTGCCTCACACCAGACCCAAAATTGATGCCAGGAGGATCAGGAACTTTAAAAAAAAGCCAATCCATAAAACTTCTTTCTTTTACCAAAAAGGATAGGACCAGGGATATAGCTCAGTGGCACAGCGCCTGCCTGGCAAGAGCAAAGTCCTGAATTCAATTCCAGGCACCAAAAAGCAAAGCAAAGCAAAACAAAACAAAACAAAACAAAACCCTAACACTAACCCACACACACACAAAAAGGATAAACTTGATCCATTTGTAAGAAAATGGGGCCGGGGATATAGCTCAACGGCACACGCCATCCTGAGTTCGATTCCCGGTACCAAAAATTAAAAAAAAAAAAAAAAAACCCCCTTATTTTTTTTTTTTTTTTTGGATGCACCTTGAAACCTAAATGTTAAGTCAAATAAATCAGACACACAGCTTAAGTGTCACATGGCTTCTCTTATATGGGAAACTCAGTATAAATAAAGAGCGGAATAAAAACGATAGATAATAGGAAACAGGAAGACACTGTAGATCTTCTGCAAAAGGGAAAGGAAACAAGAGATGAAGCGGGGGAGGAGGCAGGAAAGGGCAGGGAAGGGAGGAAAAGCAGAATTAAGGAGTAAGGTGTGTTCTGTCCCGGCACCAACTCCCCACGATTAATGTGATCATTGCGTACAGCAAATGTGCACAAATAAAGTACGATAAATTTAAAAAAACGTTTTGGCGTCACTTGGGATTGAACCGAGGGCTGCTCTAACACTGCGCTACAACCCAGCCCTTTTCATTTCTCATTCTGAGACAGGGTCTCGCTAAATTGCCCAGGCTGGGCTCTAACTCATGATCCTCCTGCCTCAGCTTCCCGAGTGGGACGACAGTCTGGACCTTAGTTAGACAGTCCTCCTCCTGTCACTAGGAATGTTCTCTGTTGACCCTTGACCTTCCCTTTGAAGCCCTACGCAAGTGCCACTTGCCCTGGAAGGTGTCCCTGAAGAGTGCGGAGCTAGCCTCTCCCCTCTCACTGGATTTAGCCCCGAATTCCCCATCGGTACACAGATCCCGTGATGTTGTCTTTGCAGGGTTTGTTGTGACAGAGTCCAGGGACCAGGGCAGAGGTGAGGGAACAAGTCCCGGTGGGCGGTGAAGCGGCTGGACCACCTGGAGGGAGAGGAGGGGACAAAAATCCGTGTCCCCACAGCCTGAGGTTGGAACGGTCCCCAGTGCGCCCTCCTCGCATTGCTCGGCTGCACGGAGCCTCTGGGTCTTGGGCCGGAGCACATTCCAAACCCCAAAGGGAATCAGGAGATGCGTCTCCAGCCTTCCTTCTTTAGGAGAGGTTACTGCGTCTTTAAGGATCGCAAAAGGCGTCACTGTGACGTCACAATCACCTAGGCTCTGAAGACAAACCCGAGTTCTGGCTGTATATTGGCTGGTGACCTCATGAATATGTAGATAATCCCCCATCCACCTAGCTCCCATAGGCTCTGGAAAGAGAGGGGGTGGGGAGCAGGCGGAGCTGGACGGAGGGACTGAAACTGCCCGGCGAGGTAGGGGGTTTGGCGTGTGGCGAAGCTTTGAGGGCGTGGTCGGGAAGATTGGTTCCTTAGGTTCCCTTACTGTGTCCCCAGGACATGCCATGGCACACAGTAGATGCTTAACAAATGCTTACTGACGCTCAAGTCTGCAGGAGGGATGCCCAGGAATTCACATTCACGTTCATTAATTTTGACCTGCACAATAATTCTAGATGGCGCATTCTCCGCTCAGCCCCATTTTACAGACGGGAAACCAGGGCCTTGGGGAGAGAACGCAAAATTCTTGGGTTGTTCCGCAAATGCTGAAGACCGGGTTCGCGTGCTACTTCGTCTTCGATGTGACCCCACGCGCCCCGCTTACATCCTCTGGAAGGCCGAGGCAGGAAGCAACCCCGGAAGAGAAGAAGGGAGGGGGCGGCAGCGGAGACTCTGCAGGCTTCAGGGTCCGGCTGCAAAGTTTGGACTGGGTGGCTTTTGCATATTCTAGTACAGAAGCCGCGGTAGTTGCCCCGCTAGCTCCCCAAATCCCCAGCGCCCGGCTCAGCAGACAATCTACGCTCGATAAACGCCCGACGATTTGGGATGAGGGCTCCGCAACCGGCGCAGGCATGGTTCTCTGCTGCCCCCTGCTGGTAGCCTTGAGCTAATCCTCTGGAAAGTGAATTTTCAAAGTTGGTAACTCTTGCTGTCCTATGGCGTCCTCCCCGCCAGGAAGGGCTTCATAATACCTAGTAACCCGGCCACTTCCCTATCGCAACCCTGGGAAGAGATTGATCTGATAGTCTCATTTTCTAGAAGGGGAAACTGAGCCACAAGAGGAGGCAGCTATTGGTCTAAGGTCACAGTGCTGATAAAGTCATGACCAGGATTCAAACTGAGACGATCTTGTTCTAAACTCAAACATCATGCTTTTTTTTTTT
>NW_004955495.1:5179772-5182502 GCF_000276665.1 Chinchilla lanigera
CCCCTACTACTCTTATCCTTATATTCTGCAGTGCTAGGGATGGAACACAAGTGCTTGAGAGCGCACTCGCCTCTGAGCCCTGCCCCAGCCCCGATGAACACTGCTAATATCTGCTTCTCAGGAGCTGTGCCAGGAGAAGTGAGTCCCTGTGGAAAACACACACACACAGGCTGGTGCTGTCTGACCAAACTCTGCTGTGATGAGACCTCGGCAGGTAGCTTAGTATGGCCAAGGAGTGAAATCCATCGTTTTACTGACTATTGTACAACACAGGTTGGTAAAGCAATGCTTGGTAAATGTAGAGTGCTTAGTCAATACTTGGTAGGCTCAGCATGCTATCCTCCCAGCAGGCTAACTTATGGCCCCCCAACATTGTGGAGCTCACCCCAGGTATCCTCTTAACATAATCTGAGCAGGCTTCTCTCACTCTAAACCCTTATATGGCTCCCTATTGCCCTCAAGATAGTGTCCATATTTGGCCAGTCCCACTTAGATTACAAGCCTCATGAAATCTTTTTTTTTTTTGGTACTGGGAATCGAACTCAGGACCTTGAGCTTGCCAGGCAGGCACTTATGCCACTGAGCTATATCCCCAGCCCAAGCCTCATGAATTCTAATTGAGGAGGTGGGGTTCTTTTTGTTTTCTGTTCACTTTCCTCCTAGACTTTGGCCTCAGGAGGGCGGGGACAGGATGTGGCACACAGTAGGTGCTTAGTAACAAAAAACCCTCCATCTGAGCCCTTGCGGACCTCAGCACCCTCTCCACCCAGCCTTCCCAGCCCAACGCTGTCAGCTCCCAGACAGCAAGGACCGTGGAGCCTTTACCCACAGTGGACCCTTCCACCCAGAAAACCCTTCCAGGCAGCAGCAATTAATCTTCCTAGGCCTCTTCCCAGCTCCGCCCTGCGTGACATCTGTGAGCCTTGGTTTCCCCAACTGTAAGAGAGGCTGCGTTTTCCAGATGAGAATGTGGCATTTTGGCAACACTGCTGGCAGAGCAGGTAGTAGCTCAGGAAGTCAAGAGACTTTTGTCAGGCACGAAGGCGCATGCCTGTGATCCCAGCACTAGAGAGGGAGGCAGAGGCAGGGGATCACTGCAAATCTGAGGCCAGCCTGGGCTACTCAGTGAGTTCAAGGCCAGCCTGGACTACACAGTGAAAGCTTGTCTCCAAAAATCCAAGGGGAAAGAAAAAAAAGTTCTGCCTCCCATCCTGCTGCCCAGTGCCCCCCACCCTGGGCCTCACTGCCGTGGGACATTCTTTGCTTCAGCACACTGTGTCCATCTTCCCTGTCCCCCGCCCACCTGTCAAACTTCCTAAGGCAGCCAGGCATGGCACACACCTGTCATCCTAGCACCCTGGAGGCTGACGCAGGAGGGTCCTTCTGAGGTTAAGGCCAGCTTGGTTTACATAATGAGACCCTGTCTCAAAAAAATTAAACCAAAAAATGGCTATGATGGTAAATCCAATGTTATGTGAACTTTATGTCTATTTTTCTTTTTTCTTTTTTTTTTTTTTTTGTCTTTTTGAGACAGGGTCTCGCTATGCAGTTCAGGCTGGCCTTGAGCTCACTTAGTAGCCCAGGCTGGTCTTGAACTCGCAGTGATCCTCCTGCCTCAGCCTCCTGAGTGCCACCACGCCTGGCCTTTTTTTTTGTGGGGGGTGGGTACCAGGAATTGAACTCAGGACCTTGCGCTTGCCAGGCAGGCGCTTGTGCCACTGACCTATATCCCCGGCCCTGTCTTTTAAAATGGTATATGATTCTTTGTGTAGTGCCTCTCCCCATGTGGACAGAGACCAGCTGTCTTGTCACTACCTGATGTGCCCCTATGACCAGCACTGTGTCCAATAATTGTTTGTTGAATGAATAAATAAATGTGTGCACCTGTTTTTTGGGGGAAAAAAAAAAAAAAGCCCACAACATTTCTCCAACTTCCAGGCTAATCAGACAAAATCCCAAATACAGGAATTCTAAACTTCCTGCTTTGGAGTATCTCCTGCCACGTCTGGCTAACCCTAAACCTAGAGTTCTTTCTAGCTTGGACGCCAGAGGGAGTAGAATAACTTGGCCTTTAGCTATGAGAGCAGGAAAATAAGGCAAAAGCCAGCCCTTTAGCAAGTAAAACTTTTATTAAATAAATTTTTAGGTTTTTTTTTTCAGACCAAAGAGAGGCATTTGGGACATTAAGACGACGCTTGCCGTTTGTGACCTGAACAATGAACTCGGCGGGGAAATCTGCTTTGACACAAAATTCAAACCAAGTCAACCCAAAATTCCCTCTCCGCCCTTTCTTTTCCTTTCTTTCTCGCCTGTGTGTGTTTGGGGGGGGCTTGGTCTCCAAAAGTCAGTTTGTAAGTTACTCGTAGCAGAAATAAACTACATCGTACAAATCACAAGTCCTCGACGTGGAGTATAAAAAATGGTATTTACAGCCAGTAAACATGGAGTGGAGCAGCCCGTGTCCCCGGCGGCCCGCGGGGACACGGAGGGGCCCCTCGGCAAGGTCCCCTTGGCACACGGAGACTCCGGACACAGGTGCGCGGGAGGAGCGTCTCGAACGATTATCAAACTCTGGAGTTGCAAAAGTCGGTTGGGAGAATGTTTTTTTTCTTTTTTTTTTCTTCTTTTTTTGCAATGTGTTGTTTTTTGTTTGTTTCTTTTCTGGGTCAGACAACACATTTTTGGTAGAAACAAAAAGGAACTTTTTTTTTTCCTTTTTCAGTTTTTTTT
>NW_004955495.1:5182757-5204452 GCF_000276665.1 Chinchilla lanigera
TTCTTCTTCTTCTTCTTTTCTTCTTTGTACCTGCTCAGAAAGACCCAAAACAAAACAAGAAAAATCTCTGCAGAGGTAAGAAGGTCCCTTCCCGCCCATCTCCCCGCAAAGGGGTCGGGTAGTCCTGGTCCAAAATGTTTGGCGATCTTGGTTACAAGACCTTAAATTGGAGGCTGGTGATTCGACGGCAGGGACGATGGCTGCCTGCCCTAGGGAGGGACAGTGAGGGCCGGGGGTGACGCCCCGCCCCGCCGTCCCCCCAACGGAAAGCTAAGGGCTATTGGTCACTCGAATAAGGCTATGACAGAGGGCTGGGGGCGCAGGGCTGGGAGGCGCTGGGGGGCCTCTGTGCCCGCATGGAGAAGGCAGGGCCCTGGGGCCGGGCCGGGCCAGTGAGGCCGGGCCGCCCCCGCCGGCCGGGCCGCAGAGTCCTCGCTCGGCCCCGCGTCCCCGGAGGTAACGGTGGGCGCGTCCTGGCCTGATGTCCCCGCCAGGGTCAAAGCGGGCACCGGGCGCCCAGCCAGCCTCATCCCCTCCAAGTGACCGGCTCAGGGTCATCACTCTCGGATGTCAGGAAGTCAGAAAAGTTTGGCCCCATGATCTATACTCAAAAAAATATATATACTGTCTCTAGCTCTATATATATACGCATATATATATATATATAGGGGAGGTCGTGATCTCGTGGAGGAGGAGCCACCAAGGCAGGGTGGGAGGGGCGGGGAGGAAACGTCCCCAAGTGGAAGGCGGGCGTGGCAGTGTGTGAATTCTTCGGCCCACCCGGCACAGGAGACCTTGTCCCCCTACCCAGACAGACCAGGGAGCTCCCCACTTGGTTCTGAGTGCTTCACATTTTTGGGGTGAATGGGGGATGAGCGGACAAGGGGGAGGGGCAGGCTGGTGTCGGAACACAGTTGTAACTTAGGGGACCGTCTTGGGCAGGTTGGAAGCGGGACAACCTTCCTGGGAGGGAGCCCCTCGCCTGGGCAGAAGGGACAAGCGTTAGGGGGTCACAGAAGAAGACGCCACCCTCCCGCCCCAACCTCAGTGCCCCAGGCCAGGCCGGGCTCTGAGGACCCAAGGGCTTCTTATGTTTTCCATAAAAGCAAAATCTTGGCGTTCCAAGGCCGCCCCACCCCTAGCTTTGAAAGGACTTCGCGACCGAAGCTTTCGCCTCTCTTGGTCCCTAGGCCTTGTCACTGGAGCTCCAGGGAGGTCATCTCGGCCCCTTCCGTTTCCCCATGTTTTTTCGTTTGTTCAAAGTAGAGTCCCCGAGTGCTGGGGACGGCGCCCGGCACACAGTAGGAGCTCAGGAGTTAGAACTTCCGGGAGGCAGCCTCCGCCAGGCGCGGCCCCCATCACGTCTGCGACCCTCCAAGCGCCTCCCACATGGCTCCAAGGGCAGAGCGCCAAGGGACTCTAACCGCACACCTACTGCGTGCCGGCCCCGTGAGGCCTTTCATATGACAACAATGGTGATTTTTAAAAATTACAGAAAGGAAAAAAGAATAATCCAGCGTCCTTTCAGTGGCAGATTCTGGGCTCAGCCAGGAGCTGTCCCGCAAGCCCCCCATGAGCCCATTTTACAGGCGGTGCCCTGGGACTGGGAGTCAGGGTTACCATTCCACGGTGGCTTCTTAGGGTTACTGCTTGCTCCCCAAAGGAACATGATAAAGTTCTTTGTTCTGATGGCAAAATAAACTTGTAGGTTCTGCGTGTTCGTGTGGGGTTTTTTTTGCATGATTGTTAACAGGGTCAACCCAATGGGGAGGGATTATCCTAGAGGAAGGTGGGACCAGTGAGGGGAGAAGAGGGGGACAGGAAGGCCATCCAGGGCCTGTCCCCCTCTCCTAGGCTCCAGCCTGGGTTCTAAGGTGAGCTGGGCATTTTCGGGTCCAACCTTAGGGGTAGGGTCTGGGGTGCACATTTAACATTTCCCCTCCTCTGGTTTAGGGGCTTTTCAGAGGGGGGCAACAGAGTCACAGGACAGAAGAAGCCCCTCCCCAATGTACCCTCCACCCCAAGCCAAACCTGCCTTTTCCCATGAACTCCTATTCATCCCTCAAAACCTTCTCCAGGAAGGATTTGCCTAGCCACCCTCAGTGAGGAACCCCAGTTTCTCCCCCACCTCCCCACCCCCACCCCGGCCTCCTTTCCAGCCCTGGCCACAGTTATTGGGGGGGTCTTCGTCCAGCTCTGTCCCTGCCAACCCAACCAAACCCAGGGAGGTTTGGAAAATAAGCGAGGGGTAGGGGTGGGGTTTGGACAAGACCAGGGCTGAGCGGGGCGTGGGGCCGCCTGGCGGCTCACCTGGGCCAGGCCCGCAGCCTCAGGGCCGCTGTGGCGCGGTCAGTAGGGGTGTCCCAGGTCTTTGGGCCGCTTTAGCTGTACTTTAAGCCTCTTCATGCCAATCTGGAAGCCGTTCATGGCCTGGATGGCGGTCTGCGCGCTGGCAGGGTTGTCAAAGCTCACGAATCCTGCAGAGACCGGGGTGGACCGCGATGGTGGGTGCCGGGGGCGTCTGCTGCTTGCGGGGTCCTGGTGGGGGGGCAGGCAGACTTGCCAGAGGATACACGGCAGCAGCCCTGGCTCTGGGCTGACACTTTAGGGGCTTGTATGCCTTTGGGGACAGAGTGCTCACTCCTTCTCTGGTCCAGCCTGGGACACAGTGGGGCTCTGTCTGTCTGCGAACTCACTCTGCGTGCGGTGCGCGCTTGTCACTAACTCCTCTCCCTCCTCCTGCACCTTTGGTGTGGGCCCCGCCTGCACAGCAAGGCCCGGGGGAGCTAAGGGGGCATCTGGAGCTGGGAGCAAGGCTCCAATGGCTGCATGTTCATTGCCACCCCTGACTGCCCCGTTGCATAACCGAGCAAACCGAGTCTCAGAAGACGTAAGGCCCCTCAGAACCACACCTTTGAGAGTGACCAGGTGGGTTTTCCTCTTTCAATTCCCCCACCCTTCTGGAATCAGGACATGCAAGGGGGGCCTGGATGACTGAGTCTTTGAAAGGCTGCGTGGGACCTCTTGGTAGGTGCTCAGTGCGTGCCCGTTCTGGATGACTCACCGAAGCACTTGCTCTGGTTGGTAGCCCGATCCATAAAGACCTTGGAGGAGATGATATTGCCGAAGGGCAGGAACATCTGGGTCAGCTCCGTGTCGCCAAACTCCTGGGGGAGGTGGTAGATAAACAGGTTACAGCCTTCGGGACCTGCAGGTGGGGGAGAGAAAGACATAAAGCCCCCAAGGAGAGGAGGCGGACCCCCGGGAGGGGCGTGGTATGGAGCCTCATCTTGATTGCCAGCTGGGGGGGACCCAGCTTCCTGGGACCCTGGCAGGGACCAGTAGGGAGACAGGCGGGAAGGAGGTGGGGCCGCCACCCCTGCCTTCTGGTCTGGTATAATCCCACATGTTGCTAACAGTCCTCAGGCCCTGTGACGGGCAACCCAGCTAAATCCTCCACTCCACACCCGGGATAATCCCGAACCCACAGATGACCCCAAGGCCCCAGAAAAATCCATTTCTACACCACAGATTCCAGCTCATTTATAAAAGTCAGAGAAAGTATATGTGAGGAAACACAAATGTGGTATCTTTGCATTCCTTTTGTAAGTCTAGAACCGCTCTACAATAAAACTGCCACTTAAAAGCACTCCAGAGCTGGGTGGGGTGGCACATGCCTGTGATGTCAGCACTCAGGAGGCTGAGGCAGGAGGATCTCCATAAATTCGAGGCCAGCTTGGGCTACAAAGTGAGTTCAAGTCTAGCCTGAACTACACAGTGAGAACCTATCTTATCTCCACACCTCCTAAAAGGAAAATTAGTTGAAAATAAAAAAGATAATTTGCCAAAAGCTGGGCATGGTGGTGCATGCCTGTAATCCCAGCACTGGGGAGGCTGAGGCAGGAGGATCTTTGTGGGTTCAAGACTAGCCTGGGCTACAAAGTGAGCTCAAGTCCAGCCTGAACTGCATAGCGAGACCTTTTCTCAAAAAGACAAAAAAAAAAAGAGTGACATAATATACAGACCAGAAATAATTGTGGTTAAAAAAAAAGGCCCCACTTGGGCCAGGGATATAGTTCAGTGGCATAAGTGCCTGCCTGGCAAGTGCAAGGTCCTGAGTTCGATCCCTGGTACTTCAAAAAAAAAAAAAAAAGTCACACAATCCTCAAAATCATCTCAAACTCAAATAATCCCCAAAGGATGAATACTATAGAAACTATAAATAATACAATAATAGCATTTAAAAACCCTGATTATCCCAAACCATAAACAGTCCCCCAAATCTGCAGCTGCCAATCTCATCTCTGAAGACCACCTGACACATATGCCTCCAAGCAAGTGTAACCCCCTTTCAGCAATGAATATGTGCCCCCAAAGAAAATACTAAAATCACACATGGACCCACCCTACTGTCCAATGCACAGCTCTCCTCTAATGCTTGTTTTTAAAATACAGTTTTGGCCGGGCATGGTGGCACACGCCTGTAATCCCAGCACTCGGGAGGCTGAGGCAGGAGGATCGTTGCGAGTTCGAGACCAGCCTGGACTGCAAAGTGAGCTCACGGCCAGTCTGAACTGCATAGCAAGACCCTGTCTCAAAAAAGACAAAACAAACAAATAAAATACAGTTTTGTTCCAAGGCGACTCACATATCACAGGACGATTTTGAGCATAACTGGAGTTTTGAATTTGTTTATGTGTTATTTTGCCCCTTTTACCCCTGGGTAAAAGCAACACCGGGTGAAAACAGAAAATTGTACCCAGCTAACTCTCTTAAGGAACCAGATTGCATGGCGGCACAGGCGTCTCAAATGTCTACCTGAGAGTGTTTTGTTTTTGGTTTTGACACTTTTGAGATAGAGTCTCGCTGTGTAGCTCAGGCTGACCTCACACTGTGATCCTCCTGCCTCAGCCTCCCAAGTGTTAGAATGACAGGCGTTCGCTGCCATCCTTGGTGGGGTACTGACTCATTCAAACTGTAATGACACCATTGCTGTTGGGCGCTTTAGCACAGAGCCTCCTGGGGACGCACTGTGACCCAGGACAGAGGAGCAGCCCAGGGGCACAGCCCCCCTTGCCATGGGCGGTCTGGCTTCTCTGGCTGGTCCCTTCCCCCGAAACCCCCACATAGATGGATCAGAGGGAGGGACCCACCCCCCCAGGTGCCAGGAAAAGCCACTGCTCACATCCCAGGAACCTTCCTGGCCCGGACTGATGCTCAGGTCGGGAGGGGGAAACTGAGGCAAGGCCAGTCGTATGACCGCCACATGGCAGAGTGGGTGAAGGTGAACCTCGACTGTCAGAATCCAGACTCTCACTCCCCCTCCATGGCTTTCCTGGGGAGACCTCATCATGCACGACCCGCCGAAACTGCAGAGGGCCTCGCGTTTCCCGGGAGGGCGGGAGGAAGCCACCGCTACCCGCACGGGTTCGGAGAGGGCGTGGCTCCCATCGTCGGGGAAAACTGAGGCTCGGAGGGCGACTGCGTGGCCCGAGGACACCCGGCGCCGGGCCTGGTCCAAAGCCCCGTCGGCACGGGTCGCAGGTGGCGGTCAGGGGGCGGGGCTGGCCCCGGGGAGGTCACGGTCGCCTCACCTTCTCGCTGTTGCTGCTGCAGGAGGGGCGGCGGCTGGGCGACGCTGTGCGCGATGGGCGCGATGGCCGCGGCGGGGTACATGGCTGCGGAGACCGACAGACAGCGCGCCGGGCGGGGCGTGAGGTGGGGCGGGGCCACGAGCTGGGGGCGGGGCCGACGGAGGGCGGGGTCAGGACCAGGCTGGGGCGGAGCCAAGTTGGGCTAAACCGAGGGGAGGGGCGGGACCACAGCTCGAGGGGCGGGGCCGCGGCCAGGAGGAAGGGGCGGGACCTCAACGCAGAGGGTGGGCGGGGCTACAGCAAGAGGCGAGGTCAAGGGCCCATCTAAGACTGGATGGGGCAGAACTGTGGTTCAAGGCTCCAGGCTCCAGGCCACGGAAAAAGGAAGGCCGAGGCCCTAAATTAGAGGAGGCGGGACGAAAAGCTGAAGGGAGGAGCCACAGCAGAGGGTGGGGTACTGGAGTGGGGGCGGGGCCTAGTCGAGACTGTCAGTCAAGACGGGGCGGGACGGCGGGGCCAGATGCGAAGGAGGGAGGGGAAAGGGGCGGGGCCGAGCGCTGGGATTGGGGTGGGTCAGAGGTGAGGCTGCCCCAATAGACTGCCGAGCTGAGGACACAGCGGTACACCAGGGTGGGGCCCGGCCTTCAGAGCCAGGTCCAGCTTTCGGGGGTCGGGAGCTGACCAGAGGATGTGTAATGAGTGGTCGGGGACAGAGGTAGGACCGGGCTGGGCACAAGAGGAGGAGGAGGAGTCCAGGCGGGGACCAGAATTAGGAGGGGCGGTAGTGGGCGTGGCCAGACAGACTGGGGCGGGGCTACTGGGGGAGGGGCCCGGGGCGGGGCCCAGCGGCCTCCCTACCTGTGTACTGCTGGACTCCGGAGAAGGCAGGATGCAGCGTCTCGGCCACGGTGGGGCTCTGAGCTGCGAGACAGACAGAAGAGCTGGGTGGGGCGGGGCGGCAGAAGTCTTCTGCCTACCCCCACCCTTGACAACCAGAGTGTGAACCCACAAATATGTCGCCCAGCTTTACCCGTCCCAAACCTTGTCGGAGATGACCCTAAATTTTACAGGCGAGGAAAATGAGACTCAGAGAGGGTGAAGCCACTCACAGGGGTTTCTGAGATAGAAAAGGGGTGAAGCTGGACTGGAAAGGAGGTCTCTCGGACCCCACCTGTCCCTGTCCTGACCCCTCATTTCGCAGGGGCACCCTTCACTGCCGCCCTGTGTTCTCTGGACCCAGTAAGACTTTAGCCTGTCCTGCCCACCATCGGCCCTACGCCCTTACCACAGCTTGCCCAGCAATGCCCCGCAGACCCCCAGCAGCCAGCAGGGGAAAAGGGAACGGGAGGGGAGGGGTTGCCCAGGCCGTCAAATCTGGAGAGTGCCAGTAAGAATTCAGCCTGAAAACTCGGCTCCCGTGGAGGGGTTATTAGAGGACAGGGCTGATGAAACAGTTTTCTATCTTTAGGGGAGGGTTACTGGGCACTGAACCCAGGGCCTCTGCACTGAGCTATATGGCCAGTGATGTTTTATTTTTTATTTTGAGACAGAGTCTCACTGATTACTAAACTGGCCAGGCTGGGCTCAAACTTGAGATCTTCCTGCCTCAGCCTCCCAGAGTCCTGGGATTACAGGCTTGCACCACTATGCCTGGCCACATTTTGTATCTTGTTTGTGATGGTTGCAAAAATTTTTTTGTGACAAAAGGGCATAGAAACACACACACACAGAGTACTTGTGAAACATGGTAAGATCTCAATAATATCTGAGTTAATCCTACCACACCAATGTTAATGTCCTAGCTTTGACAATGTGCCATTGCATCCATTCATTTCAAAATAAAAGTTAAAACCGACTTCTCCTCCATAGTAGAAATGACTTAGTTCACAGAAAGTTTTGGAAGATGTTTATCCTAAAAATCACAAGTATAGGGGGGAGAAAAACAGGGCATCCATCTAATGCACGAGGGCAGAAACCAGTCCACATCAAGTGCCCAGTTAATACTGATTGCATGAGTAAGGGTGTGAAGAGCGAGTTGAGGCTCTGGGATCTTCCCCAATACTAGCAATGAATAATTAAGATTGTTGGTAACGTTGTTGGGGGGCTAGGGATATAGCTCAGAGGCACAAATGCCTGCCTGGCAAGTGCAAGGTCCTGAGTTCGATTCCTGGCACCAAAAAAAAAAAAATACTGGCGACATTGTTGGTCAAAAGTAAGGTCCACGCCTGCGTGCTGGTGTCACTGTCACAGCAGTCTCATGACTTGACGTTATTTGCCTTCTTCTGCAGAAGAGCAAACTGAGGCCCATCTGGTGCCAGCACCGTGGTTTAGGGACACTCTCGGGGACCACTGCAGTTACCTGGGTAGGGCACCAGGCCATTGGCATACACGGTCTCCAGGGCAGGGTGCCCGCCTGGGAAGGGCACAACGCCAGCGAAGCCGTTGGTGATGGGTGCCACGAGGCCAGGCACAGCGGCGGTGCCGAGCAGCGGGGGCGAGTGCAGCCCTGTGGAGGGAAGGGGTCAGGCGAGCCTTGGCCGCTGCACGGGCCCGCCCAGCCATCTTTAGGCCCCGGCCGCTGCTCACCAGAGGCAGGAGCGATGGGGGTGGCAGGCAGCCCGTTAAGGCTGACTGCGCCAATTTGCTGGATGTGGCAGGGAGAGAAGGCCACGCCGGGGCTCAGGTAGCTGCCCGAGGTGGACAGGACTGTCGTCTGCTGCTGCATGAGCTGGGGGAGGAGAGGGCATCGGTGGGTGCAGCCCGCCCCGAGACCACAGCTCAAAGGCCGGGGGTCTCCAGGAACTGGAGGTGTGGAGGGTCACACTGGTTATCTTAGCTCAGACTAGAATCGGGGCTCAGTGAGAAACTGAGGTTCAGTCTAGGATCAGGGCTCCGTCAGGACTTTAGGGCTCAGCCTGGGCTCAAGGCTCAATACAAGTTTGGGGCTTAGTTAGAAACTGAGGTTCAGCTTAGGGTCAGGAATCAGTGTGGGATCAGGGCTCCGTCGGGAACTGGAGCCCAGCCTGGCATCCTCAGCCTGAGATCACAGTCTAAATTTAGGGCTCAGTTAAAAACTGAGGTTGTGCTAGGGATATAGCTCAGCGGCACAGAGCCTGCCTGGCAAGCACAAGATCCTGAATTTGATTCCCGGTTCCCAAAAAAAACCCCAAAAAACAAAAACTGAGGTTCAGTCTAGGATCAGGGCTCAGTCTACTTTTAGGGCTCAGTTAGAAATTGAAGCTCCCTGGCAAGCACAAGGTCGTGAGGTCGATTCCCGGTACTGGGAAAAATAAAAAAAGAGAGAAATTGAAGCTCAACCCGGACCAGGGCTCAGCCAGGTCAGATCCCCATTTGGGGTCAGCCTGAACTTGGGAGTTCAGCTCAGAATTGGTTAGAATCTAAATTTGGGGACAGCCACCATCAGAGCTCAGCCGAAGGTCGAGCCCTAGTTTGAAGCCTAGGGTTCAGTACACAGCCAGGGCACAGCCGGGGTTAGGGGTCCGTCTACGATTAATCTCAGGCGGGGGTTGAGGCCCAGCCTGGATCTGGCGGCTGAGCCTACAGTTGTGCCCGTCCCACGCTGGAGTTTCAGCCTGGCACCAGGGCTCGATTCGGCCTGGACTTGGGGGCTCCCCACAGCCAGCACGGGGTCCGAGTCAGGTGGAGCAAGAGGCCAGAGGGGAGCAAAGAGGCCAAAGCTCCCGGCGGGGAGCCAAGGGGTGAGAGGAACCGGGTCACAGCACAGGCTGAGAGCCCCGCGCCGCAGGGCCCACGTCGGGTCACTCACGGCCTGGGCGTAGGCGCTGTAGGGGCTCAGGGGCAGGGCGAGCGGCGGCGTCAGGAAGCCCAGCTGGCCCACCATCTGCTGCATGCGCCGCAGCGTGCGCTCCTTGTCCGTGTCTGCGAACTTGACCACCAGGCTGGAAGAGGCTCCCTGCGGGGCGGCGGGAAGCCGGGTGGGAGAGACGGGCGGGAGGTAGCCGGGATTCCGGGGTCCCCACAACCTTCCCAGCGCAGGCCCTTGGGGGGCCCACGGGAGCCGGGGCCCACGGTATGAATGGGGCGGTGCTGGCAGGTGACAGGTGGCCCCTGCTTAACGGGTGCACACGCGGCAACACCCCGACTTTGGGCCTTGAGGAAAGGGACATCTTCGGCTTCAGGCAGGTCCGTCCCGCTGCTCTGCGGCTTGTCTTCACCGCCAAGGCCCTCAGACAGGGAGCTCACTCCCCGCAGGACAGTGTGACCACGGCCCCTCTCGGGGCCTCCCCAGGGGACGCTCTGGGGCCCGCGGAGCCCCGCGCTACTACAGACCTCTGAGTCCCAGTCTCTGCCCTCCCCCAGCCTGCCCCCCATGCCAGTCGTCCTCTCTGATCCCAGCTGCCAGTATTAGCCCTTGCAATCCCTTACTTCCGACCAAAGGAGCTTTTGCAGCCGGCCTGGCCCCATCCTCCAGGGGTGCTCACAGATGCACACGTACACGCTCACGTAGCAAGACGCATGAGCAACAGCCTACAGCACACACGCTGTATGTGCTGGCACAAGTGCACACGCACCCCTGCACACAGCCTCACACACACGCCTGCGACACCCCTGCACGCACACACCACACGCAGAGGCACGCGCGCACATGCTCGCCACAGCCAGGGGCCGCACCTCTCGGGACAGCAGCCAGGAGCTGCGGGCTGGCTGTGGTGGCAGGCGGAGGGCCCGCTTCGTCCCTGTCCCCCTCACTCTGCCCCACGCCCTGCGCTGTGGCCTGAGCGGCTCCCACTCACCGGCATGGTCTGGCTGCCGTGTAGGGCGTGGATGGCCGCCTGCGCCTCCGTGTGGGAGGAGAACTTGACGAAGGCACAGCCTGTACCGAGAGGAGGAGAGGCGGTGAGGGAGAGGGGCCGAAGGGCAAGAGGGGCACGGGATGGCCAGACACACGGAGTCAGAGGATCGGACGGCTGGGCGCCAGGAGCACAGTGAGCTGGACAACCAGACCGGCCTCGGGTCAGTCGGCAGCACGGCCACCCAGGCCCGCAGTCGGAGCCGGCGTGGCCGGCACACACCCATCCGGCAGGCCGGCCGCTCAGCCTGGTGGAGGTAGCTGCCCGGCAGTCTGCAGACACACACTGCAGTGGACAGGCCCAGGCAGGGAGCATCAGGGAGGCGTCCCGTCCCTTACACAAGGGGGGCACAGGCTTGGAGAGCACCTGCCCACCAGACCGCCACACAGGCCCGACGGTGCGAGTGGACACACGGAATGCATACAACATGCCATTGTCAGTCACAGAAACACAGCCCTGTGCGCAGCCACCCGGGGGTCACAAACCAGCGGGCCAAGAGGGCCCGGGAGGTCACACGGGTAACACCAGGTGGGAGGACAACCAGAGACCACCAGACACAGGAGAATTCCACGAGACAGCCGGGAGGACGGAGGCTGCCGGGCACAGCCCACCAACCCAGCTCCTGACAGTGTCTCTTGGCACATCTGGGCAGCCGTGGTGGTGGCAAAATGTCCTGGAATCGTGGTGATGACCGCACAATCATGTGACCATACTAAAAAAGCGTTCCTTTGTAGACTGAGACAGGGTGAATTTCATGGTATGTGGATTAGGTATCAAAAAGCCAGGCCCAAGCAGGGTGTGGTGGCACATGACTATAATCCTAGCGCTTAGTGCAAGGCTGAGGCAGGAGGGTCGCTGTGAGTTCAAGGCCAGCCTGAACTACATAGCGAGCTCAAGGTCAGCCTGAATTACAAAATGAAACCCTGTCTCAAAAAACAAAAACAAGGAGCTGGAGATACAGCTCAGCTGCACAGCGCCTGCCTGGCAAGCACAAGATCGTGAGTTCCATTCCCGGTACTGGGGAAAAAAAAACAAAAACCAAAAACCAAAACCAAAAACAAAAACAAAAACAAAGCAAAACAAAAAATCAGGCCCATAGAGGGCACTGGACCCCTTCAAGTCCCAGGAAGGTAAGACTAGGGCAGAGGCAGGACTCAAACAGACAGAAGGCAGGACACAGTGAGACCCAGACAGGACACTCAGTGACAGACTGGCAGATCCGGATGGAAATAATTCCCAGTCAGAGCCAGATAGACAAATAATCGTGGAACTCACTGCCCCGAAAGACACAGGGATGCAGGGCCCCAGGAAGAATCACATGGGCCCCGGGGAGAATCGGGTCTCTGCCCTGCCCACCCTAGCCAGCCACCCACTCTACCAGCCTCTCCTCTTCCTTCGGGCCCCGCCCACCACAGGCCCTGCCCCTCTGAGAGGCCACGCCCCACAGGCAGACCCACCCGCTGGCCCCACCCACAGACAGGCCCCGCCCCGAGCGGCCCCGCCCCTCCCGCCTGTCACCTTTGCTGCTGCCATCAGGCCCCCTGAGCACAGTGCATTCGTCGATGACCCCAAAGGGCTGGAACAGCCGCAGCACATCCTCCTCGGACTGCTGCTTGTTCAGCATCCCCACAAACAGCTTCCGGTCCCCTGTGGGCGGAGACACCACCTCAGCCGAGTTCCTGGCCTCCGGGATTGCTCTGTCCCTCAGCTTTGCGCGTGTGAGGGAGGACACGGCCCGCGGCGTGAGGAAGGCCACCTCCCCGTGTGCCTCCAGCTCTGCCCCTCGGTGACTGCACAGCTCCCTTAGTAATCAGGAAGGTGGCAGCTTCATCTCCCAGGGCTGGTGAGCTGGGTTACTATGGAAACCGTCCAGGGCAGCTGTCACTCACTTGTGGAGGTAGGAGGGAGAGAGGAACGGAAGAGAGCTAACGAGCGCCAGGGAGAAAGACCCATGGCGGGGGTGAGGGGACAGACAGGGCAGAGAAGGCAGAAACAGAAAACGAAGAAAAGAGGAGAGAACCAGATGTGGAGGAGGAGAGAGCGGATGTGGAGACACAAACCCACTTCCCGCTCCCCGTCCCACACTCGCAGCTGGAGGGTAGCCTATGAAAGTGTTTCCTAACCCAGATGGTTTTACCGGGCTCCTATACATACACAGGGGTCTTAACAGCCCTGCCCCATACCCCTCCTTCCCAGATCTGGCTGCCCTCCTTCAGCTCTCCTTCCTGCAAGATGGAGAGAGAATGTGAAAATGTCCAAGAATGACCAGCCGTGGATCCCACTGAAGACAGCCCCGCTCACACACCCTCATGGGCACGGAGGCCCTGGCCCAGGCAGAGCCCTGTGGGCCCAGCCTGAAGAACAGCCCCTGCCCGGCCTCCTACAGCCAAGCACGCATGCGCGAGCAGGCAGGCCGGTGGGCAGGTGGCGCCCTCCTTGCAGAGCTGCGCTCGAGGGCTCACGCACACCAGCTACACAAACACAGGCTGGCACACATCTGGACGCGGGTCTGCGTGGGCAAGCGTGCCCGCACACACGCACGCACACACGCACGCAGGCACACATGCACACACACACACACACACACGCACGCACGCACACGGACACATCCGGAGAACTCTTTCTACCCCGCAGGGACCCCACCAGGAAGCCCCGTTACCCGCCCTGAAAGGAGCAGGGCGTCTCTGAAATCAGGGAAGCAGCCAGGCTGGCCGGACCCCCGGACCCGGCTCCTCCGACGAGATCCAGCCGCGCTTCTGCCCCTGTCCCTCCTTCCCCCTCCCTTCGCCACCCCCGTCTGGTGACCATGGACAGATGACAACTACCTCCGCGGCTCTCGCTATCAGCAGGCTTCACCTGGATTGGCCGCGCCATCTGTGAGGAGAGATAGGAGGAAAGAGTGAAGGTTTGGCCTGGGGGATCAGGCGCCGGCAGGGCTTTTGCCTCAGCTCCCGCCCGATGACCCTACTCGCCTCCCCTGGCGTGGCACCCACCCGCCTCAGGACCCCGTAAGACCCCAGTCAAATTAGCAGACGCAAGATCGCACCTGGAGGGTGGGGCGTGTCTGGCAAACTCTTAATTAGCCTTCAAAACCCAATGACAATTATCCTTTCTTCCTACAAGTCTTCTTGTCTTCCCTAAATGTGAGATTATTTGTAAAGATGGCCCAATTCCTCCAGTGTCCTATAGGTCAGGTGACTCTGTGGTTCCTGCCATCAAGAACTGAAATCTAGGGGCTGGGGATTTAGCTCAGCGGCAAAAGTGCCTGCCTGGCATGCGCAAGGTCGTGAGTTCGGTTCCCGGTACCGGAGAAAAACCAAAACCAAAACAAACAAACAAAAAAAAAGAACTGAAATCTATTTTCCCAGCCCTGGCATTGGATCTGACCCCTGGACTTTTTCTCACCAACAGAATGAGGTGGCAGTGAAGCTGTGAAGTGAATTCAGAGCCTTTCTTGTGCCTTCCTGGCATGATGGCACCACCAGATGGACATATGTGAGTTACTGAGTGATACCCACCCCAGGACAGGCCAGTGGAACTTTCTAGAAGAGTCCAAACCACATCAACCCACCATAGAACCACAAGCAGATAAAATGACCAAGATAGCTTGTTACTCGGCAGCGGCTGACTGATACACCCAGACAGCTACTTTTAGCCAGCTTCCATCTGAGGAAGTGAAATACCTGAGAGGACTAGTGAACCATCAGGAATTACTGCTCTGCATTCCTCCACCCCCCACCTGAAAATAATGAAAATGATCCTTCCACACACAGTCCTGATATGAGCCCATGGGGACACCTGAGAACAGACTCAAGGGATGTGGGAAAAGAGAGGCATTTGTTTATCCACAGTCCTGGGATAGAATTCTCTCAGTTTGGAGCCTCCTGAACTCCTATACATCCTGCAAAATCCAGCTCAAAGGCCGGGCGTGGTGGCGCACGCCTGTAATCCCAGCACTTGGGAGGCTGAGGCAGGAGGATCATTGGGAGTTTAAGACCAGCCTGGGCTATAAAGTGCGCTCAAGACAAGCCTGAACTGCAGAGCGAGACCCTGTCTCAAAAAGGAAAAAAAAAAAAAAAAAAATCCAGCTCAAAAGCACCTCCCAGCCAGGCGTGGTGGCACACCCCTGTAATCCCAGCATTCAGGGGGCTGAGGCAGGAGGATCATTGCGTGCTCGAGACCAGCCTGGGCTACAAAGTGAGTTCAAGGCCAGCCTGAACTGCATAGCAAGACCCTGTCTCAAAAAGACACACACACACACACACACACACACACACACACACACAAAGCACCTCCCAGCAGGCACCCTGCCTTGCTTCTGCCTCAGGGCTGGAAGTGTCAACATCTTGTTCGGTCCCCCTCCTCCCTGGGGATAGCACGATCCCACACAGGGCAGGGTATGTGGAGAAATCGGAGCTGAACAGGCCAGAGGAAGTGGCCTGCACAGATAGGCACCTGTGGCTGGAACAGGTGCTTGTCTCAGACCCTCCCAGGGGGACTGCAGAACAAGTACCCCCCACGTCCACTCAGCCCCGGGACAGGGCGTCTGCACCCATCCTAAGATGTTACCACTGAGGCCCAGAAAGAAGGGACAAGCTTCCCTGCTAACGGTGGGGAGCGCTTCCTGAACTGTGGCCCCAGGGAACTTTCCACCGGCTCCCAAGAGCACACCCGCTCCCCATCTGTGGACCCCAGCTCCCCTGCCTCTGGGTTCCTTCCCTGCCCGACCCCTCCCAGACCCCGCAGGCCTCTGAGCAACCCTCACCCTGGCATCCTCCCTCGACCCCACCCCTGCCCCCCAGCACCTCCCTTCCCGAATCCCCTCCCCACTCGGAACCTTCCCCCTTCCAGCCCTGTCCTCCTCTGTGAGTGTGTCCCGGACACACCTGGGGTTACCTCCATTTGAACTCAGCCTCGGGGACCCCAGAGAGCCCTTAGCCTTCCCCAGCCCAACCTTCTTGCCCCCAGGCAAGCACTCCGCGGGACCTGACCACCTGGCAACGTCCCCAACACTCCTCCCTTCCCCCACCCGGCCAGCAGCCTCCCAGCCCCGCCACCCCCTACACACCCCGGCGGCTCCTCGCAACCTGGGTACCACACCCCAGCGCACTGGAGACAGGAGGGGAGGTTACTCCAACCGGATGGGACCAGCTTCTGGGACTGGGGTGGCCAGAAGAGGGGGACAGCAGGGGGAACCCCAGCTCTACCCTCCCGCTCTCCCACCAGCCCCCTCCCGCCTCCGCTGGCCCTCACCTCCTCCTCTCCCTTCCTCCCTCCCAGCACCTTGGGCAGAGGAGGATGGGGTTGCCATGGCAACGCTGATTCACCACACGGAAGCTGGCAATTGTTGTTGCCATGGAAACCGCCTCTTAGGGCCGAGCCCAGCTCCTGCCTTGCATAAAAGAGATATTTAAATATAATCTTTTAGAGATGGATGAGCCGAGGGAGGGAGGGAGGGAGGGGCGGACACGGGGAGAGAATCTACCCCATCACCCAGCCCCCTCCGTCCGCACCCTGTTCGCAGGGTATGGGGTACCTCTTCGCCACCCCTTCCTCCCTGCCCGTCCACTGCTGGACCCGGGACCTTCGGCCTCTGATTGCAAGGCCTTTTCCCCCATGCTGGGCCAGCTGGGGACAGAGGAGCGGTCCCAGTCTGCCCAGGGAAGCCAGCGGGGACCCCCTCCTCTCCAAGCCCCCAGCCGCTGCCGCGCTCCGAGGCCCCTCCGTCCCCGCCCCGCGCCCGGCGCCAGCCTGCGCCCGCCTTACCCACCGGCCGCGCCGCGCCAGGCTGGCATCCACGTGCCGCCGCCGCCCGGGCGCACGGGCGCGCACACGCCGGGCCGGGAGGAGGCGCCAGGCAGGGAGCTGGGTCTCCCCACACCCCACCCTCCTGTCGCCCCTGCCCGCCCATCTGGCCCTGCCCACCTCCTTCCGGCTCCCTCTCTCCATCTGTCCCACCAGGTCTGCCGAGTGCCCTCCCTCCTTCGTCCACCTCCGCCGGCTCCGCATCGCTGCATCCCTTCCTTCTCCCTCCCTCGCTTTTCCACTAACTCAACACCCTCTCTGCTGTGCCTCCGTGTTGAGTACTTTGAGGACCCCCGCAGTAGTGGAGAAGGGAGACGGAGTTCAGACACTGATACTTCCCCATGGGTGTCAGCAGTTGGAGCAGAGGACAGGAAAGAACCAAAAGTTATCCTGGTGCTTCACTAAACATGGAAAATCTGCAGTGGGTTTTGAAGTAGGAGTAGGAGTGTGTGGGGGGGTAGGAGACAAGAACCTAGCACAAATGAAAGGGAAATGAACTGAGATAAGAAAGATCTGTGGTTTCCAGGCTCCTGAAAAAGCAAAGCTACCTTCATCGTCCTGGGCGAGAGCATGCTGCGCACATGAAAAGACCTAGTTGTGTAGCCAGGCAGCGGGCTTGGGGTGCTTTCTGGGAGAGGCCCCCTCGGAGACCCCTGAAGTTTCAGGGGTGTCTGAGGCGTCTCTGGCCACCCAAGTCCTCGGTGAAGAGAGGAACAGTGTCCTCTCTGACACTTGAGTTCCTCACTAGAAGTTGGACCTGCAGCCCCCCACTTTTTCCAGGGGACGTGGGAGCCCCGGCTCCATTTCAGGTGAGAAGCTGGGGGGTGTGCTGGGGTCTGAGTCCTCCTGCTCAGCCTCGACCCTGGGGCCCGAGGTCCGACCTGGCTTCCGTTTCTCAAGACTGTTCCTCAACTGTGATCTTATTCCAGAGCGGTGAGCTGGTTACACTGTGACCCCCACGGGGTCGCCACCCTGCTGCTGGAGCGGACTGGTGAGGAGCGGGCGTCGCCTCGCTCCTGAGAGCAGCTGTGGGGGGATTCGAAGGTGGGGGACACTCACAGAGCTACCAACGACTCGGGGGTCCGGACCCTCGTGCAGTTCTTGCTGTTTTGGTTTGGTTTTTGGAAACAAGTTCTCACTATGCAGTTCCGGCAGGCCATGAACTCACAGCCTCCTGCCTCAGCCTCCCAAGTGCTGGGATCACAGGTGTGCACCACTATGCCCGGCCCTCATGGTTGACAGAATTAGAAAGACAGAAGCGCCCATTCCTACTGTCCCCAACCCAGACCTACATGAAGGTTTTGTAGCGAGAGGGAGGCGGAAAGTGGGGTGACGGCTGGGGATGCTCAGCTCCGCCCCCTCCCTGCTGGGCATGCGCAGTGCACAATGGGGCAGGACCCCTTCCCTGTCAGGGGCGGGACGCCTTCCCTGTTAGGGGCGAAGGTCTGCTGGATTGGTCCCATGGAGATGACTCTGGGGCAGTACAGGCAGGAGGGCTCAGACATCCACCCCAGCATCCCCCAGCCTCCACCATGAAAGGTGCACCCATTCCCAGGGTGCTCCCACCCTCAAACACCACCCCATCTTCCACTCATGAGAATGTCAGCTACACACAGTGGATATTCTGGGACCTGAGCTCCTATTTGTTCAAGGCAGAAATTCAACACTTGTCCACCAAAAACACATTGCAGTACCTCTGTTCATCACACCAAATACTGGAAAAAGCTCAAACACCTCTCAAGCACAGGTTAAACAAAGTTCATAATGTGTGGTGGAGTACTATACAGTGAAGAAAAAGCACACACCACTGCTTCCCAAGCCAAGGGTCATCTCACCTCCCTAGCAAGTAAAACCAAAAGAAAGGTGGAAAAGATGTGTGTGGTGGGGAGGCTGAGGCAGGAGGATCATTGTGAGTTTGAGGCCAGCCTAAGCTATATAGTGAGACCCTGTCTCAAAAAAAGAAAGAAAAGGGGCTGGGGATTTAGCTTAGTGGCACAGCGCTTGCCTGGCAAGCGCGAGGTCGTGAGTTCGATTCCCAGTACCAAAATAAAAAAAGAAAGAAAGAAAAAAGAGAAAGACTCGAATGGTCCTCATCTCCCAGATGCAACTCTGAGCGGGTTCCTTCTCACTACGGAGCAAAATAAAGAAGAACCCAGGCGAACCCAGGCCGAATCTGAGAGGCTGAGGAGCCAGATCTATAGAGCTGGCTGGGTGTGAGTGGCAGCCTTAGCCGTGCCACCTCTGCTGGGCGGCCTCGGACAGGCTCCTCCCCTCTCTGAGCCACAGCTTTCCCCTCTGCCCACACACCCCAGGCTGATGAGGGGGTTCTGGGAGGCCTCCAGCAGGGTTGGAGAATGGTGGTGACCCTCTGTGGAAGGCAAGGGACACAGGCCCCGAGAGAAGGGCATTCCTTGGTACACACACACACACACACACACACACACACACACACACACACACATCAAAACAAGACTGCAGGCTCAGCCATCTACACCTACTAGGGTGCCAGCCCTAGGTTCAAGGACAGCACTGGACAACGGGGCCCGTCCTGAGAGACATGTGAGTGTGCATTGGTGCAAGTGTTACTAGCGTGTTACAAAGACCAAGGCAGTCATGATGTCACTAGGTGGTATGGTCTTTCTTGTTTGTTTGTTTTGTGGTTCTGGGGATCGAACCCAGGGCCTCTGCACTGAGCTTTATAATCCCAGACCTTTTTACTTTTAATTTTGAGATAAAGTTTCGCTAAGTTCCTAAGTTGCCCAGGCTGGGCTTTCAATTGTGATCCTCCTGCCTCAGCCTCCCAAGTAGCTGGAATGACAGGGGTGTGTGCCATTGTGACAGGCTAGGTAGTGAGATCTTAAGACACCACAGGCATAAATGCGACAGGTCATTGTCTGAAACATTAAGCTATGCCTGACGGTGTATGCTCACGGCTAACAGGAGACCCATTAGATTAATCCTGTCTGTTTGAGAGTCTAGATTTTGGAGCTGTGCATCCAACATGGCACCCGGCCTCCAGTCTAGAACATTCTAGATTTGTGCTGTCCAATGCAGCAGCTGACCCCAGTTCTAGAACACTCAGATCTATGCTGCCTAAGCCTGCAGCCATCCATCAGGTGTGGTTGTTGAAGTTGAAATATAAATTTCTTTAAATTAAATAACATTAACAATTTCATCTCTGAGGCACACTTGTGGCAATTCAAAGGCTCTTTCCGGTCTTGCTCTTGCTTTTATAAATAAAGTTTTATTGGCACACAGCCGAGTGCATTCCTGTACAAGTTTTCTAGGATGCTTTTATGGCCCGCAAACCCGAAAATATTTACCTCTGAGCATTGATGGAAAAAGTTTACTGACCCTCATTCTAGAACATTGTATTTTATTATTTTACTTGTTTGTGTTACTGGGATAGAACCCAAGGCCTTCACACTGAGCTATAGTCCCAGCCTTTTTTTATTTTTTGAGACAGGGTCTCTCTAAGTCACTAAATTGCTAAATTGCCTAGGCTTGGTTCAAAGTTGCAATCCTCCTGCCTCAGCCTCCCTGAGTGCTGGTATGACAGGTGTGCGCCACCTTGCCTGGCTACTGGTATTATATTTCCATTAGCTAACACCATTCTAGAACATTCTCTGCTCCTCATTCTCCTAAGCAGGGCCTCCCTGTCAGAGCTGTCAGCATTTAGAGTTGGGGTGTTCTCAAGGGTGGGGCCCCCCAGGCGCTGCAGGGTGCTGAGCTGCGTTGAGGCCTCCAGGCCAGGAGCTCCCTGAGTCATCAGGACACACGCGCGTCCCCAGGCACCCGGTGTCCTGGGGGCACAGTCGCCTGGCTGAGCCCCTCCCAGCACCCCAGTTCTGTCGGTGCATGTGGCTCTCCTGCCCAGCGCACGTGCGCGACGCCAGGCGCGCTCCCGCCGCAGTCCCGGCGCGCTCAGTCCCACACCACCCCGCCCGGTCCTCGTCACCCGTTGCTCTAGATTCAGCCCAGAGGTTCTGTCCCCGCAGAAAGCGTCCTATGTTCTGTCTGCTGAGACCTGCAGCTGCCGGGTGTGGCCCCGTGCCCCACACCTGTCCGTTCTTCCGTCCTGTGCTCAGCCCTGTCCCGAGCTGAGGTGGCCCCAAATGTCTGTCCGCGTCCTGACGCAGGTCACCTGTGTGACCTCATCTGGGAAAGCGTCTTGTAAAGGGAGGATCTTGGGGTGCAACCCCCTGGCTGTCGGAGGAACCCAGGCCCCCAAGAGGTGCCCTGAGCAGAGGAAGAAGGTGGCCGAGGTGTGAGGAGAGGCCCTAGAAGAGCGGATGGTGGCGGTAAGTGACACAGACTCTTGGTCATGGGGCCAGGACAGCAGGGGACAGAGCCGGATGTGGTGGCACATGCCTGTCATCCCAGCATTCTGGGAGGCTGAGGCAGGAGAAGGACACACTGAAGCCCAGCTTGGGCAACTTAGGAATTTAATGAGACCCTGTCTCAAAATAAAAAATGAACTAGGATGGAGCTCAGCGCGAAGGCCCCGGGTTCCATCCCCAGTACTGAAAAAAAAAGGGAAAAGAAATAAAAAGTAGGGCTGGAGATATAGTTCAGTGGCACAGCACCTTCCTGGCAAGCATGAGGTTGTGAGTTCGATTCCCAGTACCAAAAAAAAAAAAAGATAAAAAATAAATAAAAAGTAAATCAAATCAGACTGTTCCTCTGAACGTCATCCTCCCATGACTTTGGAGTCATCCTGAGAATACATCCAAGCTGCTCACACAGGTGTCCTACCGTGTGCATCTCCCTCTACCTTCATGATCCTCAGATGCATCAGGTACTGTCCTGCCTCAGGGCCTTTACACAGCTGTCCCCTCAGCCACATCGTCCTTCCCAGAGGAAGTGCAGTGCTCCTTCCCTCCCTCCCTTTTCAAGTCACCCCCAAAGGGGGCCCTTCCCAAGTCCTTGCTCTGACAACCACTCTTTCTTATCCCTACATGGTCCTCATCCTCCAAAGGTATCTCACTGACCCACCACCTCCGGGTGGCCGAGGTGGCTCTCCATACACAGAACCCTAAAGGATGGGGCCTCGGGTGGATCCCCAGTGCTCCAAAATTAGCACCCACTCAGCTGCCTCCCTGCCCAAACCCTCTCTCCAGCCTGGCCAGGAGAAGGCGCTGCCCATGGTTGGGGGGAGAAAGACACAGATTTCCAGGCGGGTAGAGCTCAGAGGGGAGCTCAGGGGACCACAGAGGTGGGCGGCTCTGAAGTGGGAGAGGTTCTTCGGAGAGGATGTGGGGATGGGCTATGGGGGCTGGTACCCAAAGGGGAGGGGAGGGGAGAGACTGCTTCCAGGGGTTTCACAGCCACCTTGAGCCCTGCTGAGCCTAGGGGACATGAGGACAACTGGGGTATCAGCCAGAGATGGCGGTGGGAACTTAGCACAGTGCTGGCAAATGGGGGGTCCCGTGAAACTTGATGGATGGACGGACGGATGGACGGA
>NW_004955495.1:5205382-5214792 GCF_000276665.1 Chinchilla lanigera
GCCAGGCAGGCGCTGTGCCGCTGAGCTAAATCCCCAGCCCCTACATTCCTTCAGCAGTGCTGTTGCCTGTGCCTGCGATGCCCTTTCCTCTCCTGTCTGGTAGGGGTTGCACAGGGTGTGACCCCCCCCAAAGGGTCATGGGCCAGAAGTGTGATCCTCAGTGAGGCTCTGCTGGAAGGCAGTGGAACCTTTAAGAGGCAGGACCTAGAGGGAGGAGTTTAGGTTATTGGGGGCGTGGCCTCCAGGTGTGAACAGTTCTCTTGGGTAGGGAGGGTGAGCTGTAAACAGAATGGGAACTGGGGTTGGTGTGTCCCACCTGTCATCTCAGCACTCTGGGAGGCTGAGGCAGGAGAAAGTCAAATTCTAGCCCAGCCTAGGTAACTTAGCAAGTTAGTGAGATCTTGTCTCAAAATAAAAAATAAAAAAAGGGCCGGGGATGTAGCTCAGTGTAAAAGCCCTGGGTTCAATTCCAGTATCACAAAAGAAGAAAAAAATACATAAATAAATAAATGGAGTGAGACATCCCCTCCCCCACCCTGGCTTCCTGCCCCACTGCATGACCCCTCCCTCTCACACACTGCCCTGTGTTGTGATGTGTCTGCAGCAAGGTTCTCTCCAGAGGAGGGCTGATGTCGGTGCCACACCCTTGCCCCCTCCAACCATGAGCTTGATAGACCCCTCTTCTTTCTCAAATCCCCAGCCTCAGGTGATTCATTATATAAGGACCAGGACAAGGACTGATACAGCGTCATGTTTCTGGTGTGAAGACCAGAGAGGTTAGGTCACTGGCTCACTGTCACACAGCAAGGACAGATGGGACCCACGCATACGTCATTGCCTGAGCCACAGCACACCCCGAAGAGTGGCTTTTTATTCTTCACGGTGGGGTTGAGACCACAATCCAGGATTTGTATTACTTGTTGAGAGCTGAAACAAATTGAAGGCACACCTTGTGTCCCCAGAAAGTGTAACCCGCATGACCCACCCATGTCCTCCCTGCCTGCCCTCTTCCCTGTCTGCCCCTGGCTCCCCCTGGTCCAGCCACATGGGTCTCCCTACTGCTCCTGTAATGAACTGGGCTCTGCCCCAGGGCCTTTGCATGTTTTTTCCACGTCCTCATCCTTTAGGTCTCTAATGACACATGCACTCTGGGCCAGGTAGGCTGGTGCAGTATACAACCTGAACAACCACACACAGCCCCCGCCTGCAAAGTCTACAACACGGTACAAGCAGTATAAATGCTCACCCGGAAGAAGATGTCTGCCCTCTTATATCTCTTTCCAAGTCCAGAAGCAGGCACATGGGTTTTTCAGCCAATCCCAAGAAGGGCTTGGCCCCAGTCCAAGTAGCCCTCCATCCCCTCCTCCCCACCATGCAGGACTCACCCCGGGCAAGGTCTTCTGCTCGTGCAGGGCAGTCTGAGCTTTGATGGCAGAGTCCCTGGCACAGTAGGTCAGGAAGGCACAGCCTGGAGTGGGGAAGAAAAACAGGGGGTGAAGAGGGAGCCCGTAGAGCCATGTCACACAGCATGACCCCCACAGCCAGAGGTGGGAACAGCCGCGTGCCCACCAACAGCAGAATGGGTGCACACAGTGTTCCACACATGGGACTATTACTCTGCCAGGAAAAGGATTAAAGTCCTGATACTGCTACATGGAGGATGGACCTTGAGGCTGTGCTGCTCAGGGAACTGAGCCAGATACAGAAGGACGGACACTGCAGGGTCCCACTCCCAGGAGGCCCCAGCACCACCAGATCCACAGAGACAGGAAGGAGATGGGGGTGCTGAGCCAAGGACAGGATGGGAGTCAGCATTTCCTGGGGACAGAGGCTTGGGCTGGGATGAGAGAGGCCTGGAGGTGGGTGGTGGGGATGGCGTGCAGCCGGGTCAGGGTACTAAGTGGTGTTGAGCTGCACAATTAGAAATGGTTCGATTGGCGGGATGTCATGGTGCACACCTACAATGTCAGCACTCTGGGAGGCTGAGGCAGGAGGATCACAAGTTTGAGCCTGGCTTAGGCAACTGAGTAACTGAGCAAGACCTTATTGAAAAAAATATATATATATATATTAACAGGCTGGGGATGGAGCTCAGTGCAAAGGTCCTGGGGTTCAGTCTTCAGTACCAAAGGGGGAAAAAAGGTTAAATTGGTAATTTTTATGTTATATATATTTTACCAAAATTAAAATTACAGCTGGTAGAGGCAGGAAGATCATGAGTTCAAGGACAGCCTGGATTACTAGTAACACCTTGCCTCAAAAACAAAGTCAAACAGCTTGCTGCTTGATCGGAGCTCTTTACAGATTCTACGTGTTTACCCTTTTTGAGGTAAACAGGACACAAACATCTACTGTTCTGTGGCTCCTCCTTCCCTTCTCTCCTCCTCTTGCTTTGCAGTACTGGGGATGGGACTCGGGGCCTTCACACTGAGTGCATCCCCAGAGCTTTCTATATTTTATTCTGAGACAGGGTCTCCCTGTGTTGCTAAGGTGCTCAGGCTGGGCTCGAATTTGTGATCTTCCTGCCTCAGCCTCCCAGGGTGCTGGGGTGACAGGCATGCGGCACTGCACCTGTTTTCTCTCTTCTTGAGGTTTCTGTTTTCTAAATTTTACTCCCCAAGGTTTTCGGGGAAAGGAATCGCCTTAAGATGAATAGTCTTTCTTGGAGGGGAGAGGGTACCGGGAATCGAACTCAGGACCTTGCGCTTGCCAGGCAGGCGCTTGTGCCGCTGAGCTATATCCCCGGCCCCCAACCACGAGCCTTAATAGCTGAGAAAAATCGGCAGGACTGGCAAGAAACTGGGCTGCGGGCAGCTGTAAAACAAGGGCGCAGCCCGCCCCACCCCCCTTGGGTCTTTATTTCCCTCACAAAGTCCTGGTCTGCGGGACTTGGAGCGTGGGGCCATGGGAAGGCAGAGCCAGGTCTTTGAAGCGACCTTAAAGCAAAATAGCAAGCAGCAAGGGCTGGGAGCTGGGAGAGGACACCAAAGCAGCGAGCGCCTTCCGAGCCGCGCCGCTGTCCCTGGTGCTGAAGCAACTCGGGAGCCGCTCGGGACGTCTCAGCCAGGCGCGGGGCTGCGATGGGGCGACGTCAGTGCAACCTAGGAACCCCAGAGGTCACCGGGAGCTGTGGGACACCTTGCCCCCAGAGTTTCAGAGGAACCAGCCCTGCCCACACCCTGACTTCAGCCTTCCAGCCCCAGAACTGTGAGAGAATAAATGTCTGGATTTTTTTGGGTTTTTTTCACACAGGGTGTGGCTGTGTAGCCCAGGCTGGCCTTGAACTCTCAGTGATCCTCCTGCCTCAGCCTTCTGAGTGCTGGGATCACAGGCATGCGCCACCACACCTGCAATCCAGGGTCTGACCCCAGGCAGCCCAGCTGTGGCTGTGCCCTAATGGCCGGGGCACCCTCTGAGGTTTCCCAGATGCTGTCCCCAGGTTTGTGTCTTTCCCAGATGCTGCCCCGCTCTGCAGCAGCTCTGGATGCCTCTTTCCTGAGTGTCTTTAATCATGCTGTCCGGGCTGCCTTGATGTCCAGAGCAGATTCAAAATGTTTCCCTTTCGTGGCCTTGGGGGAAGATGCACAAGTCGCACAGTAGCAGGTGGGTGACTAAGCTGGATGAGGACACAGCACCTTGTGCTTACGAGCCGCCTCTCCGCTGTATGGTGTGTGGCAGCAGCATTCATCATATCTTTGATCGCGCCCCATAAAGACCCTCAGGAAAGAGGACTCCAGAGCTGCTGCAGAAAGCAGCCAGCACCATGGGATCAGTGTGCTCAAAGTGAGGGGGAGGATTTTCAGCGGGACTCATGGGAATGTGGGTTTTATTGTAAGACATTTTTTAAAAAATTTTATTTATTTTATTTTATTTTTTTGTCTTTTTGAGACAGGGTTTTGCTATACAGTTCAAGCTGGCCTTGAGCCCACTTTGTAGCCCAGGCTGGTCTCAAACTCGCAACGATCCTCCTGCCTCAGCCTCCTGAGTGCTGGGATTACAGGCGTGTGCCACCACGCCCCGCTGTAAGACATTTTAAAATTTAAACATTCATCATATAATTTCGATCACCTCTTATAAGAGGATGTTGTGGGTTAAACTGTCTCCTGCATAATAAAAGATATGCCTGTTTTGGAACCTCGAACATCACTGCATTTGGATAAAGGGTCTCTGCAGGCAAACGAGAAGGTCCAGGGTAATGGGTGAACTCCAGGTGCACGCCACCCCCCGGAACCTCACTGTGTTTATGTTCACACTTGTGCTCCTGGTATGGATGGGGGAACCAAAACTCAGAGAGGCACAGCAGCTTCCTCGAGCCCACACAGCATGTCTGAGGCAGCCTCTGGATTTCTACCCAAATCAGGAAGAGAGTGGCACTTGGGGATGATTTCATTGAGTAAGCCTGTCCCACTGATCTAAGGGCCTGAATACACACACACACACACACACACACACACACACACACAGAGTATGCATGGGCATGTGTGCACATGCACAACTTTTTTTAATGAAAAAGACTTAGACTAGGTGTGGTGGTACACATCTGTCATCCCAGTACTCAAGAAGCTGAGGCAAAAAAAAAAAAAAAAAGGCTGAGGCAGGAGGATCGGCACGAGTTCGAGGCCAGCCTGGGCTACATGGTGACACCCTGTCTCAGAAACAAAAACTTCCCCAGGGTCCAGCCCAGTCCCCTTCACCTGGTCCCTGGCTCTCACCCTCAGCCCATAGGAGTCAGAGGGTGCTGCGAGCCCCTGAGTCAGGTCCCTCCCTCCTCTGTCCTCAGCCCTCCATCGCTTCCATCTCCCAGGCCAAAGCCCAAGTCCTCCTGCAGCCCACAGAGCCCTGCACAGCCGCCCTCCCCACCCCTCCTCCCCTGCGCCCTCTCTGACCCTTGCTCCCTCTGCTCCAGCCAAACGGCCTCCTGCTGTTTCTGCACCATCCCAGGTTGTGTCCTGCCCCAGGGCCTTTGCACATGCCTTGCCCACTGCCTGGACAACCTTTTCCTTTGCTTTAGAACAACAGCTTTCTCATCTGCCATTCCAGTCTCATCTCGAATGTCACCTCACTTTCACTGCCAAGGTAACACACATCATAACTTATTTTTGACCATGCACACCAATTACACTTTATTTGTGTGTATTGTCATTCTCCCCTCCCCAGACTGCTGTGTGTGTCTACAGCCCAGCTCAGTGCCCGGTGCACATCACAGGGGCTCCATGGCTCCTCCTCGATGGTTTGGCTGCCGGACCGTGCACGCAGGATTCTGTCCCACGCACGACAGCACTTGGGCTAATTCCAGAGTAACTCTCACAGTCACACCCGCTCGGTGAGGCGGCCCTCAGTACCTGCCATGTGTCACACAGCAGCTCAGTTCAGAGAAGATGAAGGCGCTTGTCCAAGATCCCACGAAAATAAAAACCAGAGCCAAGGCTGAGAGCCAGATCCCGAAGGGGATGATCAGCCATCTTCGCCAGACGCGGAAGGCCGGCCGGGCGCACCGGGCAGGCACCTGCCTGTCTTCCCCTCACCGCCATCCCGGTCCTCCTCCGCCCGTCCCTCAGCCCCCCGCCTCGGTGAGCACACGTGTCCACCTGTACCTCCGCAACCCCCCCCCACCCCGTCCACACTGTTATCACCCAACTACCGTCCACATTTGCATCCATCCATTCATCGGCTTCCAGCCGCCCACCCACCCGATTTGAATCTATCCACCCAAGCACCCAGTTTCCATCACCCAGGCGTCCATCTGCCCCTCCATCCGATTCCTATCCACGCATTCCGATTCCTATCCACGCACCCCCGTATTTCACACCTCCGGCCCGCGCCCCTCCCACCCCCAGCCCGCCGCACCCAGCCCAGCCAGTGACTCATCGGCCACTCCCTGCTCTGTCCCACCGCGTGCTCCCTGGAGGACAGGGCGTCCCTGCCTCCCCTGAGCGGCACCACCATGACAACGGCTGTGGCCACGACTGATGGCGACCAGGACCTCTGGACCGTGCGAGGCCGGCGTCTCCCAAACACAGCGCTCCCGCCGGTGCTGGCAAATCTCACTGTCTCTCCCTCCTCTCCTCCTCCAAGTGGCTCGGGGCTTGGGCCACCACGCTGCTGCGTGACCTGGGGTGGGGCGTGGTCCCCTCTGGGCTCCAATCTCCTCCCTGTCCCTGTGGAGGAGGAGAACACAGCTCCTCTCCCCCTCTCCCTCTCCTCTCCTCTGCAGCAGGGCCTCTCCTCCCCACCAGAGCTTTGCCCCGGCAGGAGCCGCCTGTCTGCTTACCCAGGGGCACAGGAAATTAACAGGCCTTTCCTCACTGGTCTGAACTCCCTGCTCTAAACTCCTCCATGGCTCCCCAGTGCCCTCAGTAAAACGTGCAAGATCCAGGAGTCCAGCTGCCAAGTCTCCAAACTCCTGCCTCCCCTCCCACCCTCCACAAGTGCCTCTCACATCCAGGCCTTCGCCACCCGGTCTTCTCTTCCCAAACCCAGGAAGGGAGACACACACACCCACCTCTTGCTCGCCACTGTGCCTCCTGTCCTTCATAGGAGGCCGAAGTGTTTGTGTGAATGAATAAAGCAGTGCTTCCTCCACCTGGAAAACTCCTGTTCAACCTTCAAAGCCCCAATTCTAAAGCTCCCCTGCATGCAGCTGGATTCCCCAAGCAGAGCTCCCCTTTCTTATCCAGTTTCCCCAACCTGCGCCTTTCTGTATCCCCCCCACCCCTGCAGCTGGACATGTCCATGTCTAGCTTTGGCCTTAAAGTCTAGTATACAGCAATTGCTCAATAAATGTCAGTGCAGGCAGGTGTATTAACACGCACCCTGTCCCACCATGGGTCCCTAAGGAAACTCTCTTAGTCCCTGATGGCAGTGTACATATACAGGCACGCGCACGCACACAGGCATGCCTGAACACAGCGGCGCTCAATAAATGTTCTCTGCCTAACCAGACAGCAGAAACAGCATCAACATCACAGACAGGAGGCTCCGGGGCCTCCTAAGGACAGCTGGGGAAACTGAGGCATGGTGGGAGATGCTCCTGAGTTAGACCCCTAGAGGTTACACTGAGAGCTCCGCGGCTGGGTCACTCCCTCCCCGCGCCTCCCTTCACCCTGGGCTCTCAGCCGCGCCGGAGCCGCGCTGCAGCCGCCCCTGCCCCTCCCCGGCTCCCATGGCAACGCGGCCCCCGCCACCCCCGCGCGCCCCCTCATCCCCAGCACTGCTTTAAGATAAATATTGTCATTAGCATGCAAATACGGGTGGGATTTGCATAAAGGGGGCCGAGCATAGCCACCCCGGGCTGGGGGGGCATTCACGTGCGGTCCCCACGTGGGGGGCACCTTACGGTCCCCTTGGAAGCAGGGTCCGTGCCACCAGGTCACCGCCCCAAGAGGCTTCAGGGGCCACTAGGAAGCCAGGGTCCCGGCTGGCGGGGGCAGGGGGCTGGATCCTTCTCCGGATGGGGGGCAGAACTGGGGCTCTGGGAGTGGCTGACCGGCCGCCCTGTACCCCTTCTCCCTCTGTCCTGGACCCTTGCTCCCTCGGGGTCCCGGCGTCCCCACGCATCCCTCCTTCCTGACTCCGGGTCTATCTCCGTCTCCATCACTGCCTCCTAAAAGCGGAAAAACAGCCCTAACCCTAACCTTGACCCCAGCCCTGCCCGAGCCCGCCTGACCCCGGCCTCCGCCCTCCCTGCCCGACCCCCTGCGGAGGCCTCGGCAGCCGGCACCCAGCCCGGGATGTCCGGGCTCTTCCCTCCCACATCGTCTTTGAGGGCCTCATCCTGGCTGGGGGGCTGCCACCGCTCTGCCCCGAAGCTCCACATCCCGGGCCTGGGAAGGAGAGGTGGGCGGGGGATGGGGGTCAGGACGTGGTCGTGTGAGGACCAAGGAGGGTCCCCCCCCCCGGCTCTTCGGGACTCAGTTTCCCTGAAATGCACTGATGTTCTGAAGCCCTTCTCAGTGGGGTCACTTCAGAGAGATTAAGGGGCAAAAATCAAGGGCAAGGCAAGCCTAGGTTACCCCTCCATCTGGGGCGCGAGCGCGATGCGCGGATATTCCCACTGCGGCCCTCCAGCCTGCACAGCTCCCCTGGCCCCCGCCCCACAGGACCCCACATCCGGGCATGCAGAGCCGCTTGGAGGATGTGCTCTGGGGGGAATTCTCTCCACCCCGGGGGCCCCTCCCGCGGCTCCATCCCAACAGTTGGCAGGTGCATTTCTGGCTCCCCAGAAATAAAACCACATAAAAGGAGTGCTGGCGGGAGGGGCCTAAGGTCCCTTCCCTCCCCCAGGAATCCTGCCTTCCCATTCAGCAGCCACCCTGCTTTGGCTAGGGCCCAGAGAGGGCCGGCACCAGCCAGGAATCACACAGCAGAGGCCCAGAGGCAGAGCCGATGCCCCTGGCTCCTGCCCGTGCCCAACTCACTCCAAGTGGCCAGGTCAAGTCCTGCCGGGTGTCACACAGATTGGGGACCCGTTACCTGGTGCATTCTGGGGGTAGGAAAGGGGGCAACCGGGCAACAGTCAGGACCCCTGAAAGTGGCTATCGCAGACACCCTGTGTCTCCATTTCCGCCCTCCGAAAGGATGCGCGAGACCCTGAGGTGCCCCCGGGTCCCAGCATTCTCCAGCCAGGAAAAAAAAAAAAAAAAAAAAAATACACTTCACTCCCAGAAACTGAGGCTCCGGCCCAGAGAAAGACCCGGCCGACCCCTCCACTGCTGAAGATTTCGGGGGGAGACGAGCGGCACAAGCAAGTCCTCTCCAGCACCCAGCTGTCCTCTGACACAGACCTCACCGAGGCCCCCGCAGCAACACCGGGGCCGCATGGACGGCCCCCCATTTTCCCCAGAGTCTTCCTAGAAATCGTGCTGAGACAGCCTAGGGATTGGGGTCCCCCATTAGCAGAGGACCCAGCCTGACTGCTGGTCAGCTGTGAGCCCCCCGCCCTCCTGGGCCAGCCACAAGGAGGAGTTCGATTTTCAGGTCCCCATTTTTGGGGGGGATGGCGGTCGATTTTGTAAAGAGGTGGAGGATGGGAGGTGTGCCCCCCCATCTGGAGGGTCTCAGGCGGAGGTGACAGGTCGGGGGCTGTCCCAGCTGACCCTCCCCAGGCCCTGCGGAAGCCATCATCCACCGACTCCTTCACCCAGTCCCTCTCTCCCTCTCTCTCTCTCTCATTCATTCATTCATTCATTCAACAAACGTGTATCTGAGCTCACCAGGCATGCCAGGCCGGGGAAGAGCGGGGAACCGGCGGACTGAACTAGGTCACAGGTCCGCGGCCGCCTCCCAGCCCCTCCGGGACCTGGTGGAGGACGGAGCCCGGGTGTGACGGCGTCAAGGCCCGGAGCGGCTCAGGCCGGCCCAGCTCCGGACGGCAGAGCGCCCGGCACAGCGGGCGCGGCGGCGGGGACGGG
>NW_004955495.1:5215398-5217133 GCF_000276665.1 Chinchilla lanigera
GAGCCCGAGCGGGGCGCCAGGGGGAAACTGAGGCCGGGAAGCGCGGGGAGACTGCAGCCGGCGCGCGAGAGGGGCGTCGAGGCTGGCGACGCGGGAAGGCTGAGTCGCAGGGGCGTGCGGGAAACAGGCCCGGAGAGCGCGGAGAAGACGGGCTGGGCTGCGCGGGGAAACTGAGGCCTGCGGGAGGAGGGGCTCCGGGGGGCGGGGGCCTTGCGCCCGGAGTCCCCAGCAGGGCACCCGCGGCCGGTAACAGTGAGCTAATGGCGGCCGAGAGCAGGAGCCCGGCCCCTCCTCCCTCTCGGCCTCCGCGCTGCCCCTGCACTGCCCTGGGCTCCGCGCTGCCCATGGGCCTTTGCACGGGCCTGGAGTGCGGCTCCCGGGCAGTGCGTGTCCATTCCTGCGTCTCCCCTCGCGCTCTCTGGCCATCCCAGCCACAAATCCTTCTCTCCTTTTCACTCCATAACATGTACAGCCCCCGTGGATTTTATTTCAGCGTGGTGTGTATCTATCTGCTTGATGTGGGCAACCCATCTAGCGCTTTCCAGGTGCCAGGCTCGGTGCCAGCGTGTGCCAGGTCCCTCAGTCCACACGACCGAGGTGATTGTAAATAAATACGCCAGAGCTGTAGACTACATGCGATGACAGAAATAGAGCCGGGGAGGAGAGAAAAGGATGCAGGAGGGGAGACCAAGGAAGGCCGGTTGGAAGAGAGCAGCTCAGGGCTAGGGCATGAGCATGGCAGCGGGTGCAAAGGTCCTGGGGCAGGAAGCACTGCTGAGCTGGAGGAGCAACAAGGCAATCAGACACAGGGTGCCGTGGGGACAGGAATCTAGTATGGGGTGACAAGGGTGGTCACAGAGGTTCCATGCCACGCATGCAAAAAACTTAAGTGCAATGTTCATGTCACCCATAGAGAGGCAAGGCTGGCACTCATTATGATGTGGAAACTAAGGAAGGGGGAGCCAAAAACCCAGTCATCGCGTGAATGATATGCACTGGATGGGTGGACTCCACTGTCTGTGGATCCCCCACATGCTGGAATATTACTCAGCCAGGAAAAGGAGTGGCACATTCCACAGTATGGCCGGACCTGATGCTGTGCTCAGTGAGAGACAAAAACACAGAAGACACACAGTGTGGCTCCATGGGCAGGAAACGCCCAGGACTTGAGGGTGCTAGGCTGGGGAAGGGACAGGTAACTGCTCACGGGGACAGCTGGGGCTTTCTTTGGGGTGATCGGGTGCTCTGGAACTAGGAAGAGGTGGTGGGTTGCACAATGTAGTGAATACATAGGCTAAAAGCCACTAAATTGTTTTTTAAAATCTTCCATATGGCTGGGATTGGTAGTGCAAGCCTGTAATCCCAGCACTTGGGAGGCTGAGGCAGGAGGATCATTGTGAGTTTAAGGCCAGCTTGGACCACACAGCGAGATCCTGTCTCAAAACAATAGCAATGAAAACCACATTTTTAAATAAAGACGGGATCAGAACAAGTGAGTCTTCCTTTGGTAACACAAGACTTGTTACCTATCTTGACTTTATTATAATTTTTTTTCCTTTGATTTTTGAATCAAGGTCTCACTATGTAGTTCAGGCTGGCCTTGAATTCGCTTTGTGGTCTAGGTTGATTTCAAACTCCCAGAGATCCTTCTGCTTCAGCCTCTTGAATCCTAGGCTTACAGACATATGCCACCACCACGCCCAACCTTATTGTAATTTATAAGTTTTTCTTTTAA
>NW_004955495.1:5217270-5219676 GCF_000276665.1 Chinchilla lanigera
TGTGCCACTGAGCTAAATCCCAGCTCCAAATTTTTCTTTCTTTATTTAAAAAAAAATGTATTTATGTTCCTTATTTTCATTTTAAATTTAAATTTATAGTAGGATCAGCCACAGTGCTCGCAGGCAACATCAGCCAAGCCAGTGCTGCCTTTTTATTTAAAATGGTGACATTGCTGGGTGTGGTGCCACACACCTGTAATCCCCAGCACTCAGGAGGCTGAGGCAGGAGGATCGCCCTGAGTTTGAGGCCAGCCTGGACTACATAGCAAGACCTTGTCTCAAAAGACAAAGAAAAAAAAAAAGGTGACATTTTGTTTATCACAGATTTTCCTTTGGCTTTATTTGTTTTTGTTTTTGTCTTGTCTTGTCTTTTTGAGGCAGGGTCTCACTATGCAGCTCAGGCTGGGCTTGAGCTCACTTTGTAGCCCAGGCTGGTCTCGAACTGGCAACGATCCTCCTGCCTCGGCCCCCTGAGAGCTGGGATTACAGTCGTGCGCCACCACGCCTGCCTCCCTTGGCTCTAGTTTTGGTCTTTTTCTTTAAATACTGTGATCAGGGGCTGAGGTGCAGCTCAGCATGAGCCCTTGCCTAACATGTGCAAGGCCCTGGTTCCAAGCCCAGAACTGCTTTAAAAAAAACAAAAACAAAAACGCATTACATTTTCTTTGATACTGTGATGGAACCCAGGGCCTTCGCATGCAGTTACATCCCAGCGCATTTTGTATTTTATATTTTGAGACAGGGTCTCACTAGGTTGCCCAGGCTGAACTCAAATTTGTGATCTTCCTGCCTCAGCCTCCCAGAGTGCTGGAATGACAGGCCTGCGTCACTGCACCCAGCACATTCTTTACTTGATGACTGAGTTCTGGGAGGCGCCTTATACTTTGTTCTCCAGGAAGATTCACTCTGCTCCCTGCCCATCCCTGTAGCAAGCTGAAGTCCTATTCCAGTATTTACTTCAGGGTAGGAGCTGGGGCCCAGAGAACCAAGTCACCTGTACAACGTCACACAGCATGGGCTCGGAGATCTGAACCCAGAACCCAACTCTGGACCCCATATCCCTCCCACGATCTTGTATGTCTCCCCCCTGCAGGAAGCAAAGTCTGTTCCCTTCTTTGCTGGGCAGGACTGAAGAGAGAACAGAGCTTCGCCTTCGGTATGGATTCAGGGAACGGAAGTGTGGGTCCCGCATCCTCAGCGCCCCTAAAACGGCTATGAACATTATTCTCCTTGGCAGCTGCAGCTCCCAGACAAGGGCTGAAGGTCACAGGTGGCTGAGGGGCAGACCTGGGTGAGGGTCAGGGGTCCCCGGGATCGTCCCTCCCCTAGGCTGGACAAGGTCAGGCCGGGGACAGAGAGGCACGGGCTGCGGGAACAGACTGTTTCCATGGAGACCTGGGCGGGATGTTCAAAGACCTGGGGCCACAGAGCCCTGGGAGAATTGTTACAGTCAGAACAAAACCCAGCAGGCGTGGTGGCACGCACGCCTGTCATCCTTGCCCTCTGGGAGGCTGAAGCAGGAAGACTGCGAGTTTGAGCCTGCGGGGCAACTCAGAGAGACCCTGGCTCAAAATAAAAGAATAAAAAGGATCCACTGACCCGGCTGACACCCGGCTGACACATCAGGGGCACAACAAGGCAGAGAATGACATGGCTGAGGCCTGGCCTCTGAGTTACCACTGCCCAGAAGTAACCCAGTCACTCCTGACGGGATTGCACTGGGGGACAGGAGGGCTTGGGTTGTCTCTGCTGTCTGTGTGGACATCCATTTCTCCATCTGCTAGCCCCAGGACCTTTGCACTTAACTCAGTTTCCGCCTCCTGAGCCCCTCGTGGGCTCCTCAGCAGAATAGATGGTAGAGCCTGAAGTCTCTCAGCCAGGGCACCATGACGCTGGGGCCAGGTGTGCCCTGGGCGTCCTGGGCACAGCAGGGGCTGAGCAGTGTCCTAGTTCCCACCTATCCATGCCAGGCCTCCCCTGGGGTGACAGCCACACATCCCCAGACATAGGTGGGATCACCTCTGGTCAGAACCTCTGCTTGGAGCAAAGAAGAGACCTGGACTCCCTGTCCCTGCCCATCTCGAGGTCTCTGTCCCCACAAGTCCCCTCCAGCCACAGCTGAGGTGTCACCAGGTGCATCCTCAGGGATCCTCGGCTGCGTGTGTGTTCCCCATCCCCCACCTGTGCACTCCGACCTCCAGTGCTACAGGGATGGGAATGGCAGTGACCCTTCCCCCCTAGATCCACCTGCCCGGCCTAACACCCGCTCTGCCAAGGCTAGGGACTGAACACAGGGACATCAATGGTGAGAAGTAATTTGAAGCCTTAAAGTATTTTTGGCTTTTTAAAAATTTCCATTAAATTTTTTTTTCATTACAGGTGACTCACACCTGTAATCCCAGCACT
>NW_004955495.1:5220111-5233939 GCF_000276665.1 Chinchilla lanigera
TCCCCGAGTGCTGGGATCACAGGTGCACACCATCTGACCTGACCTGTTTTATTTTTGATAGCAGGCTGGGTGGGAGCTGCACTGGTACTATTCCCATGACATTTTCTGTCAGCTGGCTCTCTAAAAAAATACTTCTGTTTATCTTAAAGCAAAAGTTACAGAAGTGACTTGAAAAAGATTTTTTAGACCTGTAATAAAAACCACCTGTTGGAAATTCAAGCTGGTGCTGGGGACAGCTGGACAAACCGGAGTGAGCTCTGACCGGCTGACACTGACACGTCTGCGCCCACTCCTGATTCCATGGTTGGGGAAGAGAACGCCACAGGCTTTAGGAAAGGTGCTTCAGAGTACTTAGCAACGAAAGAGCCAGAGAGAGGGAGGGGCGGTGGCCCACGCCTGTCATCCCAGCACTCTGGGAAGCTGAGGCAGGACCACAAGTTTGAACTCAAAAGGCAACTTAGGCCTCCCTGGGACCCTGCCTCAAAAAACCAAAACCGGTTCCGATAATCAGCACACAGAGGGTATCTCCAGCCCCAAGGAGAAACCGTGATGGTTCCAGGGATGCCAACTCATGGCTCTTCACAGCGAGCAAGAGGTGGCCTCTTTGGGGTTGTGGTGGAAGCTGCCAGGGCTGTGGCGGGCGGCATCTTTGTCTCCTTGCTTTGCTGCCACCCAGGACAGGAAGGGAGCCACGCAAGGGCCACACCGCGCTCTGCTGGCAGCACGACCACACTGCATTTGCGCGACGGTCCTCAGGCTGCCAGTGACATCTCCAGATTTAAAAGTCAGTTGTGTGTCCTCCTTCAGGCCGCCTCCCCAGCTCCTGCCCGCTGCGCTGGGCTCGTGCTGCCCCAGGGCCTTCGCATGCACATGGCCGGGCCTCTGCCTGCTGATTCCAACTGGCTTCCTCCTCCCCGACGTTCCCACTGCACTCCTGGCATGCAGCCCCTCCCCTGCAGTCTCCCTGTCCATCAAAGATGCTCCCCGCGCTCTGAAACACCGCTGACAGTGTCCCCTGGCCCGTCGTCCGGCCCGGCACTCTGGCAGGCTGAGGCAGGAGGATTGCAAGTTTAAACCCAGCCTGGGCAACTTAATGATTGAGTCCCTATCTCAAAAACAGAAGCCAGGCGTGGTGGCACCCGCCTGTGATCCCAGCACTCATAAGGCTGAGGCAGAAGGATCGTTGCGAGTTCAAGGCCAGCCTGGGCTACACAGTGAGCTCAAGCCCAGCCCGAACTGCATAGCAAGACCCTGTATCAAAAAGACAATAAACAAACAAATAAATAATAAATCCAGAAAGGGCGGGGACGGAGCTCAGTGTGAAGGCCCTGGGTTCCGTCCCTAGGACTAAAGGAGAAGCAAAGTCCCTGGGAGGACACGTGCACACTCTGCGCAGAGCCTGGCTGCGCTCCAGAAGGGGCTCAGCACCCGCGGGCTCTGGTGTCCCCAGGGTCCTGGACCCCACTCCCAGACGCCAGAAGGCACCTGGCTCCTGGCACCACAATGACTGCGCTGCCGACCTCACGGGTGGGCAGAGGACAAACCCGCCCCTCGAGGGCATTCGAATGGCCGTTACCACTCAGCCTGGTCCTCCTCTGCAAGGGAGAGACCGCATGCGGGCCCAGGTGACGCCCGGGGACCCCATCTCCAAAGCTCTGGTGTCCGCACCCACACCCCGGGAACACGGTGGAAGATGCCAGCGTGTGACCGCGGATCCTCTGCCCACTGGGCCTCCTGCAGGGTTACATTTCTGGGTTCCTACAGAATTTGGGGCACTAAAAAAGAAAGATATGCCTGTGTGCTAAAGGAGGAGCCCGGCTTTTCTCTAAGCAGGAGCTCCACCCCGAGGTCAGCACCAGCAGTGCCCACACCGACCTGACAGCTGCTTGCACCGGTGCCTGGCTCCCACCCTCCTGGCCCACGTCCTCCCCACAGCAGCCACCAGGGGGCGCCGTGAGTCAGTTCCTCCCTCCTCTGCCCTCAGCCCTCCTTGCTCCCACCTTCCTCCCCACCAAAGCCCAGGTCCTCCTGTAGCCAGCAGGGCCCTGCATGACCCGCCATTACCTCCCCACCTCCCCTGCTCCAGGCACATGGGGTCTGGCTGCTCCTTCTACATCAAGCTCCTTGCTGCCCCAGGGCCTTTGCACAGCTGTGCCCTCTGCCTTCCCCCAGGGATTACTTCCTGCCGCTCAGGTCTCAACTCAAATGTCTCATCTTGTGCCCAGCCATCCAGGCTCACTGGACCTCCCTGACGCCCATCTAAATTGCTCCTGGGCCCCTTCCTCCCCCAATATGATGACCCCCAGCCCCGCTAAGCACACCTCGTTTTCCCCCATCTCTGAGGTATGGGTTTTGGTCACAGACTCAAGGTCAGCCCCTCCCAGGAGCTTTGGTGGGACTTTGTTGAGTGACACAAGAGAACTGAGCAGGCCAAGCAGGGCACCTCCAAACCTGCCCCTGCCCTGGGGGCCCTGGTGCAGCAGGCTGAGGGCCACATCCCCCCGGGGCCCCTGGTGCCTGGCGAAGGGCTTGTGGCGGCCAGAAGGTGGCAGCAGTGTACCTGCCACTGTCCGCGCTGGGCCCAAGCCCCTGGAGCCTCACGGGCCCTGCCTGGGAGCAGGGTCTCTGCAGCCAGCTCGGACCGCAGGGCAGCAGGGCGGCCCCAAACCCAGGGACCTCAGGGGCGACACTGAAGGGGCAACATGGAGACGGGAAACGCGGCCTCGAGGACCTCCTAGGGACAGAAGTGGCTTTGGGCCCGATGGCCTGGTGCCCTGCACGGTGGACCCCGGAGAATTTCGGGGCACAAGCGGCGCCTGCCCCCTCGCGGAGCCACCTTTCAGGCTGGTGAGACGCGCAGTCCCCAGACAGACACGCCGTCGTTCAGTATGGCTTTATTTTCTGGCTGGCAGCGGCGACCCCGGCCAGCCCGAGCCCCAGCGGCCCTGCAGGGAGGGGTGCGGAGTCCGCGCAGACACGGCGGCCCGGGCAGCGCAGGTGCCCGGCGCGGGGCTGGGTGGCACCGAGGTACCCCAGGTCCCTCCAGGCGAGGCCCCCGTCCTCAGGGCAGGCCAGCAGGGCGCGGGGACAGGTTCCAGGGAGGCGGGGCCCACGCTAGGCCTCAGAGAAGCTGGCTGGACAGAGGAGCTGTCCCCATCCTCGGACACACGGTCCCCAGGGCAGTAGTCTCAAGGTGGCAGCCAGAGCCGCAGACCAAGCCAGGGACGGGACGCGCAGAGCCGCCGGGCGGCGCTGGGAACGCTCGTTGATTATATTGCTAAGGAATCGATACACCTGGTCTCCCTGAGATCAACACCGCCCTCGGCCTCCCGCCCGCCCGCCCGCACCGCTCTGGGCCGTGCCTTCTCTGTCACTCGGGATCCCTGACCCGCGCTCTCCTGTGCCGGGATGGGAAGGGAGGTCGGCTCCTCCCGGCACGGCACGGGTCTTCCTTGGGTCTTCCTTCACGAGGAGGAAACTGAGACTGGAGCCCCGGGGTGGGAGGGCTGGGGCGGTTGAGCAGGGACTGCGGGGTGGCGGCTGGGGACCGCTCAGGGAGGTGGCTGAGAGCTGCAAAAAGCAGAGGGGAGTCTGGGCCGGCGAGGCGCAGTCTGGGGGCCCGGGGGCAGCAACGTGAGCAGGGGCCGGGGAGGTGCGGGGACGCCGGTGCGGCGCCCATCTGCGTGGAGTGGAGGCTCCGCGCCCCACAGGCCAGGGGGCGGCTCAGGGCCCAGGGCAGGGGCCGTGGGTATCCAGGTGCCCAGAGGCTGCGCTGGCCCACAGGCCGGAGGATGAGGAGATAAATAACCAGGCGTGGCACAGGGACCGCGCAGGGAACACCGCGGAGCCTGTGCAGGGCAGGCCCTGTCTCTGCCAGTCACCACACACACCTGTCTCTGAGGCTGGCGGGCCCCAGGCCGGGGCTCATCCAGCTGTCCCCAAGGTGGAGGTGGCCCCGGGCCTCTGCCCGGCTCTCCTCCGAGGAAGTTCAACAAAAAGGAAGAAAACCCAAAGCAAACCAAACAGCTCCGAGTCCATCCGAGGCGGCAGCACGGAAACCTGTCACCGCTGCCCTCACGCGGGGGAGGAGGCTCCAGGTCCCGTGGGCACCCAGGTGGAGGCGGTGGGGCTGTCACTGCGTCTTGGCCTTAACCAGCAGCCTCTGCACGGTCTTGTAGAGCAGGCCGAAGTGCTGGGGACAGGGCGGAGGTGAGGCCCGGGCCCCAGCCGCATCCCCGAGACTTGGCCGTGGGTCCCCGCCCGCTGCTTACCTGCACCGCCGTGTAGGCCATGCCCAGGTAGGCGCCGATGCACACGGCCAGCAGCAGGTCGAAGATGGCCGGCTTGACCCTGGGAACACACGGGGCTTGGCAGGGGGAGGCCGGGCCCAGGCCTGGGCCAGCGCCCTGGACGTCGGGCCCAGCCACTCACCTGTACGCGTTCATCACCTGCTTCAGCTGGTCATAGAAGACGAATTCAGGGTCCCTGGGGAGACAGCACTTGTTCAGCGGCCCACCCCAAAAGCTGACCCAGCCTGCGACCCAGATGCTGGGCCCCCCCAAGCCTCACTGTCCGCCCGTCCCTCATGAGAGAGGTTGGCATTTTCCTGAGGCCACGGAGCCCCACTTCTGCAGGTATTAAAGTTACTCTTTCAAAAGGAAATAGGGCAGGTGTGGTGGCACACACCTGTCATCCCAGCACTCAGGAGGCTGAGGCAGGAGGATCATTGCGAGTTCGAGGCCAGCCTGGGCTACGAAGTGAGCTCAAGGCCAGCCTGAACTGCACAGCTAGACCTTGTCCCAAAAAGACCAAAACAAACAAACAAATAAAGGAAATAGGGTATCTGGGAGTGGTGATGCGCACCTGTCACCCCAGCACTCAGGAGGCTGAGGCAAGGGGATCACTGAGAGTTCCAGGCCAGCCTGCGCTACACAGCAACACTCTGCCTCAACACCCCTCCACACACAAAAAAAATACCAGAAAAAAACAGGTGATGAGATAGAATTGGCCTGGGAAGTATTTCCTTTTCGCTCTCTTTAATTTTGAGACAGTATCTCACTACATCGCCTCTCCTAGACTCAAACTTTCAACCCTTCTGCCTCAGCCTCCTGAGTGCTAGAATCACAGGCGTGTACTCTCGGGAAATATTTCTATAGCAGGAGGTGACCACAGCCCAGGAACGAGGGCTGTGGCCCCTGGAGCCACAACTGTGCGTCCACTCTGAGCCCCACCTCCCGCACAGGGCCTGCGCGGCCCGCGGGAGGGAGCGGCCCAGCCGGGAGGAAGGGACCTGCGGCGGGGCGGGGGCTCGCAGGGCTCTCTGGGCTGTTTCCTGCGGGCTGCTCGCTCAGCCGGCCGCCCAGGCGCCTGGCGACACAGGACACACCGGTGACCCAGGGTCTGGGTGTGGGGGGCCCAGGTCCTAATGAGCACCGTCACTTCCGGAAGTGTAAACCTTCCCTGGGCTCACCCCGAGCACGGCACGGCCGGACTCACGCTCCAGTCCCATCCCAGGTGCCCAAACCGCCGGGGCACCTGCGCTCCCCGCCTCCGCCGTGGGCTGCCCTGGCGGCGGGAGGCTGCTCACCGCTTGTCCGCCCTGACGTGGTGCTGCCGCACGTCCTTGAGGTAGCGGCTCAGGAAGTGCTCCAGTGTGCTCAGGAACGTGCCGTCCTTGTCCAGCAGCTGGGCGGCCCGTGGCTGGTTGGTCAGCCAGTCCATCACCGAGTCCAGCTGCTCCTGCTGGACCTGCTGCGGGGACACAGCCCTGTCACGGCAGCCCGGCCCCGGCCCCGCCGGCCCGGTGCCCGCTTACCATCTGCTCTGTGAACACTGGCATGTCCGGCGGGGTCCCCTGTGGAGAGCAAGACCAGGCTCTGAGCGGCGCCCTGGCAGCGGGGCCGGGCCGGCGGCGGGGCCGGCGGGGGCCTCACCTTCTCCGTCAGGTTGTAGATGACCCGGGTCAGGGCCTCAGCGATGATCCTCGTGTTGCGCGTCAGCGTCTTCGAGTCCACGCGGGACCTGGAGGGGGGCAGGCAGGTGTGACGCCCCACAGAGGCGGGCTGAGCGGGCTCCCCAGGGAACGCGGCCACCTCCTTGGCCAGGCCGGGTGCCACGGGGGCTCTAGGGACCGCGCAGGGCCCGGCAGCACGGCCTCAGCAGAGGCCTGGCCTGCTGCAGCTTCTCATCTGGAAGATGGGGCGGCTGTGGGCCCGCATCTATCTCTGCTGCAGCAGGGTGGTGCCCCCAAACAGCCACCCGAACCTCAGGGCGGGGCTCTACGTGAAGGTTTTCCAAGGACCCAGTTAAGGTGAGGCTCTCGGCACGGAGTCCTCCGAGGACACAGAAGAGATGGCCACATGATGGGGACGACATGGCCACACCGAGGGTCACACAGCCCCCCCCAGACCTGGGACAGGCGGAGGGTCCAACCCGCTCGGGCCCGGCGTGGGACTCTGGGCCGCAGCACTGGGGGAGCTCCGGGCACCTCAGCCCCACAGTCCCGGGAGCCATGCCCACCCCTCCGAGGGAGGCTCTACGGGTGCGGAGTGGCGCGCACCGCACGTCCATGATGCTGCTGCGCTGCTCGTCGCGGTGGCTCTCCAGGTGGGACAGCGTGAAGGCCGGCAGCCTGCGGATGGCGAAGCGCTCGTGCTCCCAGGCCAGCACGTCGTCCGCCAGGTTGATCTTCTTGTGCACCATGGAGAAGCGCACCTCAGGGAACTGGTGCGCGGCCACCTGCGGGGCAGAGCCACAGGACAGGTGTCAAGCCAGGGCCCAGATGCCCCGCCCACCCGGCCCCGCCCACCCACCTGAGGCCACACGCGCCCCTCCTCAGCCCCGCCCACTCAGCAAGGCCCCGCCCACCTCACCTCCTCCAGGCCACTCCCACACCAGGAATCTGCAGGTTGGAAGGGGAGGCCAGCCTGGAGCTCCCTGGAGGCCCCGTTTGTACAGTTATGGGGGCGGGGTGGCACGACACGGGGGTCTGCCCGCCTGGACACCCCAGCCCCACACCCACCGTCTCAAGCTCCCGCAGGAAGGCGTACTGCAGGGTCCCCTCCCTCGGCGGCTTGGACACGTGCAGGTGCAGGCTGCTGCCCCGGCCCACGGTGTCCAGGCACAGGACGAAGGCCACGTTGTCCTGCAGCAGGCTGGAGTCTGGGGGGCAGTGCGGGCTTGTGAGGGGCTGCAGGAAGCAGGGGTCTCGGGTCCCCCTCCAGCCCAGCGCCTGCTGCGCCCCCCAGCCGGGCCACTCACCTGTGTGGTCCAGGTTGTCCTCCAGCCAGCGCTTGGTGCCCTGGTAGTTGAACTTGCCCCCTCCCGAAGCGAAGAACAGGAGGTTGTACCTGCGGGCGGGGATGCGTGAGCGTGCAGGTGCAGACGCGGGGACAGGCCATGGGCACGTGGGGCTCCCCTGAGGACCCAAGCGTTTTGCACAAGATCCACCCCACCGGAAGCCCTCTTGGGGAGCCCCCTGGCGCCCCTGCTTGGCCCTGCGGTGGGGTGTAATGCACCCTGGTTCCACATCCACTGGGAGCTGAGGGGTGGCCGGGCACCCAGACCCAAGACCCTTGGAGTGAGATTTTGCCGATGTGATCAGCTAGGACGCAGCGGTGCTGGGCTCAGGTGTGCCCTCCACCCAGCGGCTGTGTCCTCACAGGAAGAGACATTCGACATACAGGCGACAGCTGTGACGATGGCAAGAGGCTGGAGAGACAGCCATGAACCAGGACACCTGGGGCCCTAGAAGGGGGCTCTGCACTTGGCCCCTGGCTAAAACACAGGGCCCTGTGACGCCTGCGTTTCACAGACGCCAGAGGATGCTTCAGCCTGGGCACAGGACCTACTTGCTAGAAGTGTACACAGAGCCAGGGGTGGAGACACACACCTCAGCTGGGAGGCTGAGGCAGGAGAACTGCAAGGCGGAGCCCAACCTTGGCAAGTTGGTGAGACCCTGCCTCAAAGTTTAACATCTCAAAAAGGGGCTGGGGATGTAGCTCAGCTAGAAGGCCCTGAGTTCAGTCACCAGGGGTGGAACACAAAACAGAAAGAGGACCGTGGTCAGTCCTGTGTGTCTGTGTGACCCACGGACTCAACCATAGGTCAGATACGTTCAGGACATCTGTCCACAGTAAGCGGCCCCAAAACACAATGCAACAGCACAGCGTGCCCCGCACGCACACGGGCTCAGGCGTTCCGAGTCATGGAGATGATTTAAAGTCTATGCCAACCTGAGCCGCGTGCTGCCAGGGCCCGGAGCACCCATAGACCCCGCACGGCACAGACACGCACACGCAGGGCTGGCTCCAGCTCCCCCGCTTTCCGGAACTCAGCTTCCCCGCGCGGCCTGCGTTCCTTTGGCTCAGCGTGCCCACTCACCACCTGCCTGTCAAGGCCCCTGTCGCTGTGACGTCCCAGTGGGTGGCAACCTGGCAGGTGGCTGAACTCAGTCACTCCCAGCCCTGCCTGGACAAGCCGACTGTTCCAGGTCCCGCAGCTCTGCTTTACTTTACGGCTTCGTAAAAAGCGACACCCTGACACCCTCCCCTTAGCCCTACGTTTAACTTTCTGGATTTGGAGAAGACTGCTGGTACCGGGCAGCCACCCTGTGAGAAGGCCGAGAGGTCCCAGACACAGCGGCCGAGCCCAGTGCCTGTGGGCCCCGCCTCCAAGGGGTCACCTGGGTGCCTAAGCCAGGGCCTCACCCCACGTGCTGTTGCCCCCAGAGGACCCTGGGCTGTGTCTTGGGACTCCTGTGACTGTCACAACCACAGTGGGTAGAGGCCAGGGATGGTGCTTAGCACCAGTGCCCAGGGTGCCCCCGCAGGGAACAGCCTGGCCCTGGTGTTTCCAGGGCTGCAGGGAGGCTGAGTTTCACGGCCGCCTGCTGGCTGTCCCCATGCCCCCTGCTGGCAGCGTTCTAGGCTCACAGGTAGGGCCGGGGAGGTGGGTTGGCGGGCCGGGGCTGCAGGCAGGCCCCTCAACGACACTCACGCGGCATGGGTGCGCTTGTAGGTGTAGAGCCGGGAGAAGAGGCGCGCCAGCTCCAGCAGCACAGAGACGCCGCTCCCGTTGGAGTCTGCGCCCAGCGACAGCCACTGCGGGTGGAGACACGGCTGCTCAGTGCCTGCCTGGCTCCCACCAGTGTCGCCTCTGGGCCCCGTCCGGCTGGATGGCTCCACTCTTCTGTACAGACCCCCGACATGGGACGCCAGGGCCCTCAGGTGTCCCCGGTCACTGCCCTCCGCCCTGTCCCCGGGAGACACAGTCCAGGCACCAGGACTCACTTCTGTATCCTAAAGCAACAGCGCTGACCAAGCAAAGAGCTGGTTCTTAGAAGGACAAGAAAATGGGACGCTCTGGTGACTGGGACCGGGCCAAGAGCATGGCGTATATGCCAGTATCACTCTGGCGTTAAAGTTCGTGGGGGGGCACGGCGCTCAGTGAGAGACGCTGGACACAGAGGATGCAGTGTGGGCTCTGTGGACAGGAAGCGCCCAGGACAGGGGACTCCAGAGACAGGAAGTGGCCTCGTGGGTGCCCGAGCTGGGAGGGGCTGGGTGACTGCTCACGGTGTGGCAGAAAGTTCTGGAAGTAGCCAGTGGTGACGGTTGCTCAACCCTATGAACGTGCAGAAACTGACCCTCCGCCCTGCACGGCGGGGCTGTTTTGGTTCTGCGACACTGAGCTGAGCCAGGGCGGGGGGCGGGGGGTGGGGCACATACCGGGGCCACCCCGAAAGCGTCGTAGTGGGCCACGATGACGATGGTGGGGAGGTCCTCTCCACCCAGCCCTGTCAGCCGCCCCTGCGGAGAGACAGTGTGAGAGCCGCCGGCTGGGGCAGCGCCACCCCCAGCGCTGGAGAAACTAGCCAGTGAGGGCACGGGGTCGGGAGTCCCTGCTCCCTGGGTCGTGCCCCTCCCGCGCACTCTGCCGCCTGTTCCCACAGCGAGGGAAGAGAACCCACACCGGCCAAGGCCACCAACTTCAGCCCTGGCCCTCCTCGCCTCCTCCAGAGGCTCTGCTCTGGCATGGGGGCCAGTGAACCTTCCGTAAAAGACACAGAGGGAGATCATCAGCCCTGGCACAACAACCTGAGAAAGCTGCTACGGCTTCTCTAGGCATGACCACGTGCCAATAAAACTTTATTAACAAAACAGACAGAGGGCCAGACTTGGCCTAAGAGCCACAGAGGGTGGGACCCCAGGTTTCTACAGCACACGTTCCCAGCTGGAAACTGGGGCCACCACACAAAGCCCCCCACCACGGATGGGACAGAGCCTGGACGGCCATCCACAGGGGCTGAAGGGGAGGCAGGGCCCAGCTGAAGATCCTGGCAGTGACCATGGCCTCGGCCTCACCAGGAGATGGGCCACCCCATCAGGTGTGATGGCTCACACCTGTCGTCCTCATACTCTGGGAGGCTGAGGCATGAGGATCACAAGTTCCAGCCTAGCCTTGGCAACTTAATAATTTAGTGAGAATTTGGCTGAAAAAAAATTTTTTTAAAGGCTGGGGATGTAGCTTAGTGGAAAGGCCAGAATTCAATCCTTACTCTCTTAAAACAAAATCAAACAAACCCAAATACTTCATTTTTTTTTTGTTTTTTTGTTTTTGTTGTTTTGAAAACCAAATACTTCATAAAGACCCGCAATCCTAGCCCACCCCTGCCCACACAGCCAACAGCAGGAGCAAGAAAAAGCAGACGCCAGGAGCCAGCAGGATCGGCAGTTTCTGGTTCCTGCTCAGGACACCCAGAAGCCTCCAGAACCAACGAGGGGGTGGCCATGCCAAGAGACCGAACCCCTGAATGGCAAGAACCCCCAATGGCCTCGGCTCGGCTCTCCACACCTGAGTCACCAGGACTCTGCGCGGCTCCCCACCCCCGTCGGCTCTGCTGGCCATGCCCAGCCACTGAGCAGCCGCTCCTCCACCCTGAGCTGTGGACTGCAGGCCTCTTGGCCCAGATGCCCCACGGTGACAGCCGTCCTCGACCCCCTGCCAGCTGGTGACAGTGCCTGCTGCCCTTGGACATCCACACTGGAAGTGCGTTCCCGCTGGCTCACTGCTGTGCCCTGTACAGAGCAGAGGCTCAGAAGGACCCGGGGGAGGAGCTGGCAGCCGTGCCAAGGCCCGGGGTGGGGCGGGGGTCAGGTGTCCCGGCACTCACCTCCACGCTGGTGATCAGCCAGTCGCTCACAGCCTTGCTCTGGACCCCACTGGTGACCATCTGGAAGCCGTTGGCGGTGGCCGTGTGCAGCAGCACTAAGGACAAGACGGGCCCCGAGTCCTGAGCGGCCCCGGTGCCCTAGACGACAGCCCGGGAGCCAGGTCTGCACTGTTTTCCACATGGTGAAACACAGCCAAGCCAGGCCTGGGGCGCACCTGCAATCCCAGTACTCAGGAGGCTGCGGCAGGCGGGTCATGATGAGCTCAAGGCCAGCCTGGCCTACCTAGTGAGTTCAAGGCCAGGAGGGACTAAATAATGAAACCCTGTCTCAAACAACCCTAAAAGAAACAAGCCAACACATTCATGGGCTTGGAGCACAGCTCAGTGTGAGCATTTGCCTAGCCCGGGCCAGGCACTGGGCTCCAACCCCAGCACCACAAAAAATCCCTAACAGATAAATAAATGAAAACCACACACAGTCACTCGGGTCTGTAAGACCTTACCCTGGGCAGCTAAGGAAGCAGGCACCTCAGGAACTCTATTTTTGAGTCAAGGCACTTAAAATAAAAGTTATTTAGCTATGGTTGGTACGAATCACTTTATACTGTTTTTTTTTCCTACTACTCAATGTAAGTCAAATACTTCAAGGCAGTAAAAATTCTACCTAAATGACATTTTAACAGTTATGTGATATTCCCCTGGGGACAATTTTCCTCCTCCTTTTTGCAAAAACTCCTCTCTATTGCAGTTTAAAAAGGCTTTTGTTTTGTCTTTCATTGTGATCAGAGGTGGGAAACTTTCTGTGCAGGGCCAGAGAGTTAACGCTTTCAGCTTTGTGGGCCAGATGGATTGCCGTAGATGACCGTAGTGAAGGGTGGCACCGTGTGTCAAAAGACTTTATTTACAAAAGCAGGGACTGCAGGCCAGAGTGCACCGGGCCCAACAACCTGGCCAGGAACAGAGAACCTCTTTCCACAGCTTCAACACAAACTGCAAAGTGCTTCCACGGGAAGGGTCCATCTGTGCCTAAAGCTCCGCCGGGCCCTTTCAAATACTTTGCAGCATTTATTGATTTATTGTGGGGCTGGGGATGGAACTCAGGCCGTGATAACAAGCACTCACCACTGAGCTGCACCCCAGCCCCTGGCTTCCTCTTTTTAGGCCTCCTTTAATAGGTGACAGGGCCTTTAGCAGTGACTCTCTCATAACTTTTATGCTCTTACCTTTTTTTTTTCTGGTACTAGGGATTGAACCTAGGGCCTCTGTACTAAACTACATCCCCAGCTTTTTTTTTTTTTTGGAGACAGGGTTGTACTAAGTTGCCCAGACTGAGTTTAAACCTGCGATCTTCCTGCCTCAGCCTCCTGAGCAGCTTGGATTACAGGCAGGCACCACCACGCCTCGCTGTGTTCTTACTCTGAGCGGCAGCCCACTCCCCAATCTCCCTCACATGTGAACAATAGCCTCAGCCTACCTGCCCACCCCTGGGGAGAGGAGACAGCTGGCTCCCCCCCAGGGACACTGCAGATCCCATGCCTGACTGAAGCAAGCCGTGGCCCAGGACTCTCGGTCCACGGAATGGACAGGGCTGAGGGCCGATGCCTGTTGCTCTTGTATCACAGGGGAAGAGGCAGGTGGAGCTGCAGCCCCTAACCAGGGCTCTGGCCCCCGGGTGGGCCTGCAGGCCCGGCTGTCACACAGGAGGTCTGCACAGGGTGGGACAAGGCTGGAGACACCCCAGCCCCTGGACAGAACACTGCTTGCCCTGCCCACCCTCAGCCGCCGCCCCCGGCCGCGCCCACCTTCAGCTGCGGAGGCTGAGCCCTGGGAGGCAGAGGCAGCCTGGGTTTGCTCATAGATAGACAGCAGGGCCTCGTCCTCCACGGCGAAGTACACGGGGACGATGGTCTCCATGGCCAGCATCTCGGGCTCAATCTCCATGAATTGCTGTGGAGGAGCGCGCTCAGGAGGCTCTGCCAAGGCAGCCCTGGTCCTCCTCCTCTGAGACCCCCTCCTGTGTGGCTCCCCAGGCCCTGACGCTGAAAAGCAGGGCTCCCCTGGGCGCTGTGCACACCGGGCCAGGCTGTGCTCTGGGGGCGTCCTGAGCACCAGAGATGCGGAGCGGCGGCCCTGGCTTCCACCTGCTCCGCGACAGTAGTTCCTCCCGGCACAAAGGCACATGTCCTCAGACACCAGGGTCCCCCGGGAGCAGGGCAACAGGGATAAAGGGGCAGAGCACCCTCACCTTCCAAATGGCAGAGGGCTGAGACCAGGCAACTCGACCGAAGTCACATAGCTGGCTCCAAAACCAACTGCAGGGCAGGCCCTGAGCCCTGGGGGCAGTGCCTTGCAATGGGGCGTCACTCACCCGGATGACATCCTGGGGCACAGCGGCCATGGCCCGCGGCAGGATGATAACCACCGCGCCTGCCGACTGCCGCAGCGCCTTCTGGTACTGCGCGTAGGAAAAGTCCACCAGCCGCATGAGCACGCAGCGGCGGCTCAGCACATCTGCGTCCACCGTGCGCGCCTCCGTGTTGAGCACTGCATTGCGCGTGCCTACGAGAGAGCGAGAGAGAGAGCGCGAAAGAGAGAGAGAGGGAGGGAGGGAGGGGGAGAGAGAGAGAGAGAGAGAGAGAGAGAGAGAGAGAGAGA
>NW_004955495.1:5234039-5243155 GCF_000276665.1 Chinchilla lanigera
GAGAGAGAGGGAGGATCGCGTCGTGCAACAGCGGCTTTCAGCATCCACCTGCAAGGATGCCTCCCGAGCGTCACCCACACATCCCGTAACAGCCCACCCCCCACCCGCAGCCAGGGCCCACAGTGACCCCTCCGACCTGAGACTTCAGAAAGCGACTTGGGACATCCACACACAGCCCCAGCTCCAGCACAGCTTCCCACCCAGACCAGGACAGGACAGCGGTCCCTGCTTGGTGGCTGCGGCCCCTCCCAGCTCAGACTGGCCTTCTTGGTGTGACCTCAGGTGTGGCTATGTGCCAAGGAGGCTTTCCTTTCTCCAGTACTGGGAAGGAACCCAGGGCCTTTGCGCCATCCGCCCTTTGTTTTGAGACAGGGTCTTGCTAAGTCACTGGCGGGCTGGGCTCCATCCTATGATCCTCCTGCCTCAGCCTCCTGAGTAGCTGGGATGACAGGCATGTGGCACCAGGCTCGCCTCCGGACGTTTACAGACTGTGGTGGCCGGGTCTGGCCCTTGCCATACTTTGGGCCTTGCTTTAGAACAGTGGTCCCGACCTTTTTTGGCCCTAGAGACCAGTTTGGTGGAAGTTTTTCCAGGAATACGGGAAGGGCTCAGCTGCGTCCTGTCTTAGTAGCTGTCTGAGACACGTGGCAGTTTGGCCACGACATCAGATTCTCGTCAGGAGAACACAACCACGGTCCCAGGTCCAAGTCCTGCAGCATGGGGTGACACTGGGCACAGGACAGGACCCCTCGGGCATGTTTCCTTCTAGGCTCCCAAGGGCCGGTGGACATCTGAGTTTTCTAGCAAGGCTGAGGGTCAGGGTGACACAGCAGGGCCACACTGCAGCCGTCTCCAGGGCGGGCGGTGGGGGGCTGGAACCCTGAGCCATCACCCCTCCCCACCAAGCTCCCGCAGGGCACGCTGGGCTCTGCACACAGGGTCCAGTCCTTCTCTGTGGGGTGTCCTGGCCTCCACCCACACTGTCAGGAGCTCGCCAGTCAAGACAGCCACTCATGTCCCCCAGATATGACCCCGTGTCCTTGAGGAACAGAATCACCACTAGGAGAGACCCCTGCTCTACCCTGGACGCCATCCCTGCCCTGCCCTGAGAGCTGAGAAACCCCTGAGAAGCGGAGAGGCGTGAGCCCTGGTTTCCCAGGGACCCCATGCCAACAGGGCCACAGGCTGGGGTGGGGATGTGACAGGACCCACATCTCCCCAAGCCCGGGGCCAGCGACTGCTCTGCAGGGACCCAGCAGGCGCTTCGGTTACCCCGCTACCAGCACGCTGCAGCGTGCGCTCCAGACGGCACAGTGTAGCCATGCAGAAGGAGACCTGGGGCCACACGTCAGGAGAGCACAGGGCCCACAGCCTGTGACACCGCCCGGACGTCAGGCGTCTCACAGGCTCGCTGCAGGCTGCGCAGGACCCCACGACAGAGGCAGCCCGGGGTCGCACAGGGAGGGGCTGCGGCCTGCTGCACTCGCTCCTGTCTCTGCTCCCCAGCAACGCCATCTAGGAAGCAGAGGCGGGGCCGCTGGGGGCTGTGGCAGGGCCGCTGGGCCCTCGGCCTCCCATGGGGGCCTCAGATGCCACCCCATCCTCCAGCGTCACTGGGCCTTCCGAGGGGCCCGGGCACTTAAGGGCAGGGCCGCGACCCTGCCCTGTCCCAGACGGGGGCTAAAAGGCACCCGGCCAGACACAGGTCCCCCCGACGTCACCATCCCCCCTTTAGGGTTTGGACTGCCTCATCTGACCCCCTGACCTTAGCAGCGGTGACCCCCCCAACACACACCTGCCCAGCATAGCAGCTCCCTGACAGCCCACCCCTCTGCGGGGGTCCATCCTTCCCTGGGGCCACCAGAGCTGGGACAGAGAGCCACGCCTGCTGTGGACATAGCCCTCTGCATGCGCTGGCACCAGTGCCCACCCCGAGCCCTGAGTCTGAAAGAACAGACACCACAAAGGTGGGCAAAGCACCTGGACGCATGCTGCCAGTTCCCCTAACAGACCGGACCTGGGTAAAGGTCAGCAAACGTCCCGGTCAAGGGTCACTGGGTTGTGAAAGCCGCCAGGGGTGGAGGGGTGTGACCATGTGCCAATAAAACTTTATTGACAGCCACTGGCAAAGGGCCAGGTAGGCCTCCAGACTGTGAAAGGGGGGCAGTTTCCCAGCTCAGAGGATCCTCCAATCCTAACCCCAAACCTGACCCTATGGGACAGGGCATAAGTGGCCAGCACTCAACACCAAGGGACATGCAGTACACTCAACAAACCGCATGGGCAGGAAGAAGGGACAAGAGTCACCCTGTAGGACAACTGGGCCACCGCGGGTTTGTACCAGCCCCACTCGCGCCCATCACTGGGCACCCGACGCTGCAGGCCTTCCCCTCCCGCCAGCACACTGTGTTTCTCAACAGGGCCTAAAGGAAGCTGGGTAAGGAGCACCTGCCAGCGGGGGCTGGGCTGGGATGTAGCTAGGGGCAGGAAGCCCCGGGGCGGACTGAAGACATTGGGAAACTGACTTACGCCAGTGTCTCAAGGCCCCGCCCCGCCTCACCCCGCCCCTGCGCATAGGCAGCGTCTCAGGGAGCTGGACCTTTGCCTCCAAGTGGCAGGCCGGTGGCCCCCGTGGGTCCCTCTGTCACCACATGGGGCAAATGGCTTCTGAGTTTCCCATCAGAAACACGGAAGAAGGGGCTGGGAAGCGGGGCCGCGGGGGTGGGGAGGAACGGGGGCAGATGATACGAAGCCCAGGGAGGACCAAGAGGAAGCCCCACAAACCTACGGGCAGGCAAGGGGGCAAGAAAAGGGGACGTCAGCTGCCTGCCGGCCACACCTGGGCTCACCCCGAGCCTGGGGCGCCCTGGGGGTACAGGGCCGGTGGCTGACTGGAAGTCCCAGAGAACTGAGTCACACAGACGAGGTCAGGAGCGGGCCTTCCCCGGCACAGGCTGCCCTGGGAAGAGCCCCACAGCCCCAGAGCTCCGCCACCCTGTCTGGCGGCCGCTAGCGACGCGTTGTGAGTTGGGCCTGCTACACTCAAACAGCTCTAAACTCTCTGTCCCTCGGCTGCAGGCGGCTCTGGGGCGGCATCGGGAAAACACAGAACTCGACCGCCACAAGCGATCTCCCTCCCCGAGAAGGCGCCAAGCAGTTGGTCACCAAGCACCTGTGACATGGGCATCTTGGCCTTCCACGCCCACCCGCAGAGCCTGGGCCCTGGGTTTACATCACTCTAACCCAGGGTCCTCCTCGGAGCCGGGGGTGTTTAAGGGGCGTCCTGGGCACTGCAAGGGGCTGGGCAGCGTCTCTGGCCTCCATCCACTCCGTGCCAGGTCTCCCCCCATTGTGACAACCTTACACGTCCCCAGGCACGACCCAGTGTCACCTGAGCTGACAACCACTGCTCCATAAAGACTCAACTCTGGGCAAAATGGACCCGGGACTGTCGGGATCCATCTCCAGAGACTGCAGCTCCCCAAGAGCCTGGCCGGTGTGCGGGGGTGCGGGGGACTCAGGCTGGGCCTGCGGGTCCAACAGCTGGGAGCACGTGGCCCAGAACGGGAGCGGGGCCAGACAGGCACAGGGGGCTCCTTTACAGGGAGGTCACAGTTTGAGCTCAGGGACTCACTAGGATCAGGCCAGGAGCAAGACAAACCACAGACCACGAACTTCTGCGGTGCGAGACACAGGTAAGAAACCGAACTTAGCACGGCGCGGTCGCGGGGCCCAGGCCCTGGGCAGGGACGTGGGCAGCAGGGCAGATCCAGGCCTGGGGAGCCTGGGGCTGGGCGGAGCCAGGATGAAAGAGAACCGTGAAATCCGGGGCGGGGTGGTGACATTCCCCGTGGGAGGGGTTCGCGAGGAGGCCGAGCCGGGGGTGTGAGCGCGTCAACGGCGGGATCGGAGGAGGGTCCCACGGAACCCCGGGCGCAGGCTGGGGCAGGGGGCTGGAGAGGTCGGGAGCACGGGCTGGCACGGAGGCCGCCGGAGGCAGAGGCAGCCCAGGTCCCGGGACCGGGCGCACAGGCCGCGCTGGGAGAGGTCGCGGGGGACGGGATGCGGCCGCCGCAAGCGGCGCCGGCGCGAAGGCGCGCGGCCGGCCGGGGACGCACCGTAGGGCTGGCCCTGCAGGTCGTACTGCTGCATGCGGTACACCGTGAACTCGTGCGCGGCGTCGGCGGCGGGCAGCGGAGGCGCCACGAGCAGCAACACGGCCGGCAGGAAGACGATGAATCCGAGCGGCAGGCACGACGCCTTCAGCATGTTCTCCAGCACCTCTCCCGCTTCTTCCAACATCCTGGACGGCGGCGAGGCCGCGCGGAGCGGCGGCGGGGGCGCGACGAGGACGGGACAGCGGCGGCCGCAGCCGTGGACTCACCTCGGCATGGGCAGCCGCCGGGGTCCTGCGGGCGCCGCGCCGGGCACTCCGTGCGAGCCTCGGGGTCCTGCGGGCATCGCTGCGGACAGCCCTGGGGGAAGGCGTAGTCCCTGGGGCGCGCGCGGAGAGACCTGGGAGTTGTAGGCTCACTCTAGGACCTCCCGAAGGAACTTATGGGGGAGACTGACTAACACTACTAAAAACCTCCAAGTTGGAAAATACAGAGGCTTGAAAAAACTATTTTTCAGTAAACTTGATTTAACTGTCACTGGCATGGAATGGGGGTGGGCAGCTATGACCTTGCAACCCGGAAGGAAGTACGGCATGAGGGAAAAAGGAAGCGTTTGTCTGGCACGCTCGGTCTTCTGGGAAGTGTGGTCCTAGCAAAAAGAGCGCAAAGGTTCACGGGAACTGCAGTCTTTCCATAATCTTTTAGGGAAAAAATTAAAATTCCCAAAGAGTATAGATGTTAAACTCCCTGCAGACTCAGATCTTAATCTGATTTGTATATTGATGTATCAACAGACCCCTGAACACAACTCTTGGCACCCCATGGGTGGGCTATATACAATTTTAGGATGAATGAATGGAAAAAAAAAAAAAAAAAATCATGATAGCCCATTGCTAAAGGAATGGTGCAATGAGTTATGGGATTTGTAGTCTGGAGCCGGGAGCAGGTGCAGGGGCTGGTGGCGTATGTACTGTACTTATCTTCATTTATATTGAGGGCATACAGACATTGACGAATCGATCACTGTGTACGGGAAGTTCAAATTTACTTTTCAGTGGTCCGGTAGCAGTATTTTCTTAATCTGGCAACCATAAGAACCCTGCGAGGGCCAAGGATATAGCTCAGTGGCACAAGCACCTTCCTGGAAAGCATGCAAGGTCCTGAGTTCAATTCCCGGTATCAAAAAAAAAAAAAAAAAGAACTCTGCGAATTAGATTCAGAGAATTAATGGAGCAGCAATAACTCCCCCACCCTGAGCAGATGGGAAGATGGAGACCAAGGGAACAGAAATCAACAGCCAGGCCCTCGGCCAACTGGCTGCCTTTGGTTCTCTGTGAGAGTAGCATCTATGATCTGTAAAAGCACAGGTTCAAATCCCAGATCCTCGGGCAGGGGATGTAGCTCAGCTGCATAAGCGCTTGTCTGGCAAGCCTGAGGTTATGAATTCGATTCCCAGTACCAAAAGAAAAAAGAAAAAAAAAAATCCCAGATCCTCCCCTTCCCAGCTGGGTGTCCTTGAACAAGTGGCTTCACCCCTCTGAGCTACTGTTTCTTCACCTGTCAAATATGGCAGTAACTCTGGAAGCCTGCGGCAGGAAGATGAAAAGTTTGACCCCACCCTGGGCAACTTAGCAAGACCCTGTCTCAAAATAAAAAATAAAAATGACTGGAGGTGTAGCTAACTGATAGAGTGCTTACCAAGTGTGTTCCAAGAACCAGTACTGGAAAAAAGTTTTCAGTAAGAAAATCAATGCAAACTGGCCTAAACAGTGAGGCACCCGGAAGTGCTCAGTAAGTGTTGGTTTTATGCAAATGTACCAAGCGCTGGCAGGACTCGGGGCACATATATTTGCTGCTGCTCTTAGAACCTGTTTCTGGCCCCTCTGCACATGGCTTGGCTCCATGTTCTCTTTCAAGGCCCAATATTTCCTAAACCATGAAAGGATGTGGACATTTCTTAGTGAAAGGTTTGCTGTTCCTCACCCCCTCCCAAATTGAGTGTGACCCTTTGTTTTTTTTCTCTCTCTCTCTCTCTTGTGATACATCCTGAGCACATTTTTTATTTTTTATTTTGAGATACGGTCTGGCTAAGGCACTAAATTGCCCAGGTTGGGCTCAAACTTGAGATCCTCCTGCCTCAGCCTCTCCAAGTGCTGAGATGGCAGATGTGTGGTACCACACCTGGCTCAGTGTGGTTTTTAAGAAGTGTAGGGACAGACTCTGTGCTGTTTATGGCTGTTAGCCCTGTGCCCAGAGCACAGCCTGAAGGTCAATGGAAAGAAGGAAGAAGGAAAGGAAGGAGGAAAGGTAGGAAGGTAGGAAGGAAGGGAGGGAGGGACTGTTATGATTGGTACATTGTGTCAACTTGGGAACTTTAGAAGGTTAAATGAGCGACTGCGCAGGGGGCAGGGTCCTTACTTTGTGTCCATCCTGAGCCGGTGCAGGAGGCGGGCGTGGCGCTGATGTGAGTGCCAGGGCAGCCTGCTTACAGTGTAAGGGAGGAAAAGAGGTTTGTTGCACCTCCCTTTCGCTCTTGTTGCTTTGCTGTCTTTCGACGCTGTGAACTGTTGCCCTCTGCCATGTGCCACTCTGCCTCGGAGCCAGCCGAGTATGGATTGGAACCTCCATAAGCTGTGAGCTAAATAAACCTTTCCTTCCTTCATTTTGGGCGTTGGGTATTTTATCTCAGCAACGAGAGAAAAGTAGCCAAGACAGGGAGGAAGAAAGAATGAACCCACCCCAGCCGACCAGCCAGCCCCTCCCTGCTCTGACCTTCTCTGGTCCCAAGTCCAAGCGGGTGACAGAAGGACCGACGCGGGGTGGCGGGGTGAGACTGAGCGCCCACTCGGCGCATGCGCTCTCAGGGAGAGAAAGTGTATTTCCACATCCTTCCCGCTGCCGCCCGCCCGTTCCCGCTAGGGCTGTGAACGCGCCTGACCTAGGGCCGGGGTGCGGCTCAGCGCTGAGCGCTTGTCTGGCGCAACCGCCGCTGGAGTTCCTTCCCCAGCCTCCCCAAGGCAGAGCGCAGCGCGCTCACCCAGACGCAGTTCCAGAAAAGGGTCTCTTGGTTCAGGGAGTGAGACTCCTGTGGCTGCTGCCGCCGACGCTGCCTCCTCTCCCAAATCTTTTTTTTTATTTTAAATTTTGGTCAGTAAAATGGGGAGATGCAGTGGGGCGTGGTGGCCCACGCCTGTGAACCCAGCACTGTGGGAGGCTGAGGCAGAACACCAAGTTCGAGCCCAGCCTGGACAACTCGGCAACTTAGCGAGACCCTGTCCTGAAATAAAACGTAAAAACGGCTGGGCACAGAGCTCAGTGAGAAGGCCTTGGGTCCAATGAATGAGTGAACAAATAAATAGTTCATCTCTGGAGGAAAAGCTTGAGTCACCTCCAAAGAGCATAGAGATAGGCAGAGAGCTCTTGGCTGCCCCAGATTCCTCTCACCCTAAATTCCACCAGGACCCGCCCCTGCCAGCTGCCGTCCCAGATAAACACAAAGGACAGGAATCAGGAAAACACAAGAAAAGAAACAGAGCTAGGGATTGTGGTGCACGCCTGCCATTCGAGCATTCTGGGAGGCTGAGGCAGGAGGATGGCAAGTTTCAGCCCAGCCTGGGCAACTTAACTCATTGAGACCCTTTCTCAAAATTGGAAAAAAAAATTTTAAAGCGCTGATGACGTAGCTCAGTGTGAAGCCCTGTGTTCCATCCTTACTGCCAAATATATATATGAATTTGGACATAGATGTAAGAACGGGGAGGACACAAGATTGGCGAGGTCCCTGAGATGGGACAGAGTCTCCCTCATGGCCTCAGGAGGAGCTGGCCCTGCCCACACCTCGGCCTGGAGTTCTGGCCTCCAGAACCAGGCAAGCGAGTGTTTCTATTGTAGCCGCCCATCCTGTGGGACTTTATTTTAGGAGCCCTAGGGTACAATACACTGAGAAGCTGAATTTTCTTTCTTTCTTTTTCTTTTTGTCTTTTCTTTCTTTCTTTCTTTCTTTCTTTCTTTCTTTCTTTCTTTCTGTTTTTTTGAGACAGGGTCTCACTATGCAGTTCAGGCTGGCCTTGAGCTCACTTTGTAACCCAGCTGGTCTCGAACTCTCAACAGTCTTCCTGCCTCAGCCTCCAGAGTGCTGGGATTACAGGCGCGCACCACCACACCTGGCTCAGAAGCTGAATTTTCGAATGTCATTCATTTTAATCAATTTCACATAGCCATGCGGCTGGTGGCTATGGGCGTGACAGTGCGGGAAACAGTCCTCCCCCCCACACACACACACACACAGCAGAGAAATAGCAGCTCAGAGCAGCACTGTCTCCCCCAGGCAGCAGGCGGGTGCCCCCAACCCCTCACCCAAGCGCCTGCCCCGCTGGGGTCAAAGAGATCCTCAGAGCTAGGCTGGCACAGGCTTTGTGTCAGCCCCAAGCAACATTTGAGGGCATTAGCAACACCCGCTGTAACCCTGGGAGGTCTCAGGCCTGTGGGGCCATTGAACGTGAGCTAATCCGTATTGAATGCGATCTATCGGGAAAGTTCCGGTTTTCATCTGTACTACATCTCACGGGGGGTGTCTAAGGTACCAGGCAGGGAGGGGGCAGAATGGCCGCCAGCCCCCGCAAGCTGAAAGGGGATGACACCCTCTAGCTATGGTGGTGTTGTGGTCAGGGCTTACAAGGGGAACAATTATATACAGGACACAAAATTTATAAGATTATTTTATAACTGTCACCCAAAGAGTCATACACAAAGACAGTGTAGGAAATCTGTCCATACACTAAAGACCAAAGAATCCAGCAGAAGGCCTGGATCCCATGACAATGCCCCCATGAGTCCAGCTAGAGGACCGGAGCACATGACAATGCCTCACGAAGGTCTGTTTCACGGACCTATGCTGGGAAGGCCCAAAGGTCTGTGGTGGAAGCTAGAAAGTCCCTGCCAGCAGGCTGAGGGATCTGCGCTGGAGCCAGGAAGCAACGCTCAAAGTAAGAACCAGAGCTC
>NW_004955495.1:5243790-5250386 GCF_000276665.1 Chinchilla lanigera
GCCTCCCACACCCAGCACCATGCTGGTTTAGTTCAGCTGGGTGTTAGGAGTTGACCACCAGTTGTCAATCCATGACAGGTGGGTCCCTCCATGAGCCCATTTCACAGATGTGGCAAGTGGCAGCAGTGAGCTGGAAGGAACCACCAGGCATCATCTCCCTAGGGCAGGAGGGTTGGACCTCTTCCTCCCTGCTGGGCCCCCAAAGGGAACCCCAAAAGATACAAAGGGAACCCCAAAAGATACAAAAGAACTGGGGGAAGAGGCCAGGTGTAGTGGTGCACACCTGTCATCCCAGCACTCAGGAAGCTGAGGCAGGAGGATCCCCTTGAATTCAAGGCCAGCCTGAACTGCATAATAAGACCCCAACTCAAAAAATAAAACAGCTAGGGAGGAGGCTGCACAGGTGGGGGGAGGGCTGGCTCCGCCGAAGAGGAAGTGAGAAGACAGGTGCCAGAGGCCGTGCTAGTGCACTCGCGGTGGGTACACAATGTGCAAGCCAACATGGCGCTCCTCGCGCAGCACCCCCACTCGCAGCCATGCTCCCCGGGGCCCCTATGCCAAAGGGCCCTGCCTGCCGCCCTGCACACGGGCGCTGAACGACCTCATGGCCCAAGAAGTCCACAGCGTCTTTGAACCTGAGCATCCCCAGGGTCTGAAACCCACAGCCTGGCAGCTGGGGTGCCCCACGGAGGCCCAGAGAGGGACTGGGAGTTCCCCCAAATCCCACAGGAGCCAGGCACCCTAGAGAGACCCCAGGCCACCACTCCGGGTGCTCTCTGCTCCCGTCGCGTGGCCTCCCTGTCCGAGGTGACTCCGGGGAGGGACCCTGCTCGGGTCACAGGCCCCGGCGGCTGCGGGCCGGTGTCGGGGCCTGGGCCCCCCGCCTCACCCGTCCTGCCCACGCCTCACGTGCTTTTGACGCTGGAGATACTGGACAGGGGCTCCCGCATCCTGAAGCTGAGCGACCGGGAGCCCCGAAAGCTGTCCCTGGGCCTCAGCGAGCTGTCGGTGGTGGACGCCCCGGAATGGGCCTCGGTGGCCCTGGCCAGGCAGTCCCCGGGTCCCCGCAGGCCCAGCCGCAGACACCCGCAGCAGAGGGCGGCCAGCACCGCGCGGCGCAGCTCCCGGCTGCGGAACGTGTAGATGAGTGGGTTGATGGCCGAGTTGGACACGGCCAGGGCCAGGATCAGGTCCATGCCGCGGAGGTACTCCTGGGCCCACACGTTGGTGCCCGAGACGTCGGCCAGCAGCAGGCCGAGGAGCGGCCCCCAGCACACCAGGAAGGCCACCAGGATCATGAGCACCGTCTTCAGGAGCCGCCGGGACTTGGAGCGGGCGGCGGGGCGCTGGGCCTTCTGCCTGTTGGCCCGGACCTCCCAGAAGATGGCGCTGTAGAGAAACAGGATGGCCACCAGGATGCACGCGAAGACCCCCACGCAGAAGAGGATGTAGGTCTTGGCGTAGAGCGGCATGAGGCCGGAGCAGCTCTCGAAGGCGCACACGCAGTTCCAGCCCAGCAGCGGCAGCAGCCCCAGCAGCACGGCCAGCAGCCAGCACAGGCCGATGCAGCCGTACACGCGGCCCCGCTTGGTGGCCCGGCTCTCGGCCATCCAGGGCCGCGCCATGGTGGCGAAGCGCTCGCCCGCGGTGAGCAGCAGGCTGAAGGTGGAGGCGGCCAGCGCCGCGAAGAGCAGCCCCTCCCGCAGGAACCACTGCGCCGGCGTCAGCAGGAAGGTGCGCGCGCCCGACAGCAGGACGTTGGTCAGGTAGGCGAGGCCGGTGAGCAGGTCGCTCAGCGTGATGTTGACCAGGCAGTAGTAGACCCAGCGCCGCGAGCGCATGTGCGCGGCGATGGCCACCAGCACCAGCAGGTTCTCCAGTACCACCAGGCAGCTGATGGCCACCGACAGTCCGCGCAGCGCGCCCAGGCTGCTGTCCTCGGGGCCCCCGCGCCCCGCCAGCCGGCCCGAGTGGTTGTAGTGCAGGATGATCAGGCGGTTGTGCCCACCGGCCGCCAGCTGGTAGCAGGCCTCAGGGGGCACCGGCGGTGGAGGCCACCCGGTGGTGTTCATGACCTCCCCGGGGGACAGACTGAGGTCCCAGGCAGGCAGGGTGGAGTCGCCTGCTTCTCCTGGTCTTGGTTTCCTGTTATTTGAAATTTCCTGTTGTGTTCAAGGTACCCCCAGGGTGGGGGTGAGAGCAGGGAGGGGCACCCCAACGGCTGCTGGCTGTGGGGAGGGGCCCAGTGACAACGGCTGGGGACAGCCGTCCTCCACGGTGACACGGACGTCCTCCCGGAAACAGGAGGGGAAGCAGTTGCAGAAGCACAGATCCTCAAGGGCGGTGGGCTGCAAACAGTCTGCGCCACACCTCCCCAGCGGGACACCTGCCCCTGCCCCAAAGCTCCCCCTCCCTGACCCCCACCTTCTCCCCAGCAGCTCCCAGCTTGCACGTATACAGTGGGCGCTTCATAAGTGCTTATCTGTGCACACCCATGATCACCCTGTTGTGTGCACACTGCCGGGCCAGGTTTGACTTGGATGGTCTGCTCGCTCACAGAAGGGGAAGCTGAGGCTCACAGAGGTGACCCCACCAGGCCCGGACACCCCTTGGGGTTGGTGGCTGCACTGCCAGCCCCTGAGCTCCCCTGATAGGAGCAGTGCTGGACCCTGGAGGCCCCTGGGCCCGGAAGAGAGGAGGCACACAGAGTGCCCCCCCCCCCCGTGTCTCCACAACACCGGCTGGGGTGACACAACTTGAGACGGTTGTGGGTGGGAAGGCGGAAGAGGCTCTGTGCACCCCGGAACCCTGACTGCGAACAGCAGGAGCGGGCAGAGGGGTTGCTCCCTGCCTGCCCTGTGCCTGGGACCCCGCTGCGCCCCATTAGGGTTTGGGGTGTGGTGCAGCAGCCACGGCAGTGAGAGGAGGACCCAAGACTCCTCAGCCACATCCAGTCCTCGGCCAGGTCCCCTCCTGCCCCCAGCCCACATCGCCATGAGCTGTCCTGAGCCGGGGGACGGGCGGCCACACCAGCTCTGCCAGCACTGCCCCCCACGGGCACGGGTGTGCCAGGGGACATGCATCTCAATGAAAGGGACAGGTGTCCCACAATGTCCCAGGGTCCCCACGAGAAGCCAGAGCATCCCCAGGGCTGGAAGGGGGAGAAGGCTGAAGAAGCCCTGCCCCCATCCCCTCGTTTACGGCGCCGCCACAGCAGGGCGGGGACGGGGAAGCTGAGCAAGGCTGGCAGCGAAGGAGCCCACATCTGGTCACCGGAGGTCACAAAGACACGCAGCTCTGAGCCCCAGTGCCAGTGTGGATCGTGCACACTTGCCTAGCATGCACAGGGCCCTGGGCCCCGTCCCTGGCACGATCTGTCAAGGCAGACTGTGAAGAGCAAGACAAGGTCTACACACAGGACAGCAGCTGTGCCATGGCCCTGAGTGGAATACTACACAGTGGGGTAAAAGCACCAGGAAGTTCTCCATAAGGGGAACAGACTCAGTGACATATTTTTTCATTTTTTGAGACAGGTTCTTGCTACATAGTCCAGGCTGGCCTTGAACTCACTATGGTCCTCCTGCCTTAGCCTCTTGGAGTGCTGAGATAACAGGTGTGAGGCACCAATGCTTGGCACCCAGGATATGTCGTCAGGTGGAAAAACAGTTAAGCCCCAAAGCACATGCGGTAGCCCAGTGTGGGGTGCCTCGCTGCAATCCCAGCACTCTGGGAGGCTGTGGCAGGAGGATCACCACGAGTGCGAAGCCTGCCTGGAATACATGGTGAAACTCTGTCGCAAAAACAAAACACAGAGCCAGGCGTGGTGGCACACGCCTGTAATCCCAGCACTCGGGAGGCTGAGGCAGGAGGATCATTGCAAGTTTGAGATCAGCCTGGGCTACAAAGTGAGCTCAAGGCCAGCCTGAACTGCACAGTGAGACTGTCTCAAAAAGACAAAAAAGAAAAGAAAAGAAAAGAAAAAGAACACAATGAAATGGAGGGGAAAAAATGATCCAGGGCTACTACGGGCAGTCGGGGATAATCTAAGACGAGCCTGGAAAGTCCCTGGAGCCAGAAAGTCAGGACATGCTCAGGGGAGGGTGGGACCCCTGGGGACACACTAGGCTCACCAGTGAGTGACCTCACCATATGCCCCAGCAACCCACTCCCCAGCGTCTGCACAAGAGAACTCATAACCCATCCACTCGGAAACGTGCACAGAAATGCCCCAGCAGCAAAAGTCAAATCCCCTGGAATGGAAAAACCCAAGTGTCCTCCAACTGGCGAATGGATACACACAAGGCGACCTGTCCACACACTGGACTATTACTAAGCCAGGAAAAGGCAGGAACTCCTGACGCTGCCACAATGTGGACAGACCTCGAGGACATTGTGTCTAGGAAGCTGAGCCAGACATGGAAGGACCCGAAGCACAGGGTCCCACTCCCAGGAGGCCCCAGTGTGGTCAGAGCCACAGAGACGGAAGGAGGGCGGCAGTGCTGGGCCGGGGAGGGGACAGGAGTCGGCATTTCCTGGGGACAGAGGCTCAGCTGCGGGAGGTGGGAAGTCTTGGGGGCGGACAGTGCGGGCAGCAGGTGTGGGATGCGCACCACGCCACTGAGCTAGGCACTTGGAAATGGTGAAGATGATACATTTCATTATGTGCATTTCACCACAATAGAAATAGTCCTTTTTATAATTAATAGCAATACTGGAACAAGCGACAGAATGTCCAGTCCTGGGAATTAGAGAATATTAACGAGTCAGCAAATTTCCTGCTGCTGACCACCGCAGTGATTATGTAGGAGACACCCTTGCCTTTGGGAGGTGCCTAGTGCTTTGGAATATACGATGTCTTCACCCTAGTCTCAACATACTGAGGAAAAATTTAAGAAAAAGTAAAAATAGCCAATTTGAGGGTGTATCCATGTAATCCCAGCGTGCAGTGGGAGGCTGAGTCAGGCAGATTACCATGAGTTGATCACAATATACGGTGAATGCTTGAAATTTTAAAAATGTATTATAGTAAAAGCCACATTGCCACGAGTCCCCCTCAAAACCCTCCCCATCATTTTGCACACGTGGATACCATCATTCTGGCCATTTTCTGAGCAGTTCTAGGGTGAGTTTTCCCAAGCGTCTTTACAAACTGTGATTAAAAAATACAGGGACTGTCCAGTGGGTGTGGTGGCGCACGCCTGTAATCCCAGCACTCAGGAGGCTGAGGCAGGAGGATCGTTGTGAGTTCGAGACCAGCCTGGGCTACAAAGTGAGCTCAAGACCAGCTTGAACTACATAGCGAGACCCTGTCCCAAAAACACCAAAAAAAAAAAAAAAAATACAGTGACTGCTGCTGCTGAGCGCCGTCCAGCGGAAAGGCACTTGTAAGCCCATGTTGCTGTCCTCATTTACCTCAGTCTGGTACTGTGCAACTTCCGGCGCCTCCCCAGAGCCAAAGTGACCGTGAAAGAGAAATGCTCTGGATCCATCAGGACAATGGGGCATCCAGGACAGCGCAGCTGAAGACTTGGAAGAGGACGCACCGGCTGCGCCGCGGGGCAGAGCTCGCTCTCCTGCATGCCGGCCGCCAGCCGCCCAGCACCACTTGCCTGAGAGGCTGTCTCTTCTCCAGTGGGAGTTTGTGTCCCCTTTGTCGGAGATCAAATAGTTGACTGTCCTGGGGTAGTTCTACTTCCTTTATTCTGTTCCACTGATCCTAATGTCTGCTTTTGTGGGAGCCATTTTTTTGTTTTTGTTCTTTTCTTTTTTGAGACAGGGTCTCCCTATGCAGTTCAGGCTGGCCTTGAGCTCACTTTGTAGCCCAGGCTGGCCTCCTGCCTCAGCCTCACGAGTGCTGGGATTATAGGTGTGCGCCACCATGCCTGGCCAGCCATGCTGTTTCTGTCATGGTATCTTTGTAATATAATTTCAAATCCAGGGTTCTGATGCTTTGCTCTTGTTTGCTTTGTTCTTGTTTCCCAGAATGGCTGTTGCTCTTCTGACTCTCTCCTGGTCCCACACACATTTTAGGGTTGTTCTCTCTAGCTTTGCAAGGAGTGCTGCTCGTTATTTCGGTTGGGTTTGCACTGGATCTGCATATCAGTCTGGAAAAACTGGTTGTCCACATGCAAAAGATTGAATCTATATCCATATCTCTCACTATGTACTAAAACAGAATAAAATGGATCAAAGATCTAAATCTTAAAACAGAAACAATCTGCTGGAAGACAAAATAGGTAAAACTTTTTTTGTTTTGCTTTGAGACAGGGTCTTGATATGTAGTTCAGGCTGGCCTTGAACACACTATGGAGTAGAGGATGGTCTCCAACTAACAGTGATCCTCCTGCCTCAGCCTCCTAAGTGTTGAGATTGCAGCAAAAATAGGTAAAACTTTTGAAGATATAGGTGTAGCCAAGGACTTTCTGAACAGAACCCCAATTGCACAAGAAACAACACCATGAATCAACAAAAGGGATCATATCAAATAAGATGCAACAACAGGGTTGGGGATATAGCTCAGTGGCATAAGCGCCTGCCAGGCAAGTGCAAGGTCATGAGTTTGATCCCCGGTACCGCAAAAAAAGAAAAAAAAAAAA
>NW_004955495.1:5252546-5256432 GCF_000276665.1 Chinchilla lanigera
TTTTTAATTTTAGAGACAGGGTTTCGCTCTGCAGTTCAGGCTGGCCTTGAGCTCACTTTGTAGCCCAGGCTGGTCTTGAACATGCCACTTTCCTCCTGCCTCAGCCTCCCAAGTGCTGGGATTACAGGCATGTGCCACCACACCTGGCGTATAAAAACTTGAAAAACATAGGGGCTGGAGATTTAGCTCAGCGGCACAGCACCTGCTTGGCAAGCGCAAGGTCATGAGTTCGATTCCGGTACCGGAAAAAAACAAACAAAAAAAAACCTTGAAAAACAGAGGGGAAAAAAAAGAAAATGGCATGAACGATTGGGTAAGTGCATTTAAGCAAGCAAAAGTAGTCTGAGAGGGATCCATGGCAATATGTCTCTGTAATAAATTTTAAAAAATTATTTAAACACACTGTGCTTTGCAATCACACCTGCTTGCACAGGGCCTGCACGCGTCCTCCTGCAGATTTCACCTCGAGAACACTCAGGACACCAAGACAGTGGAGACGCTGCGTGACTAGTAGTCACACCGCATCCCTTAGGGAATCAAAGCAAGAAAACTGTCTGTCTGCAGCAGCACCCGGTCCTCACCAGCGGCACCACACTGCGCATAACTGCTGTGGGTTTAGCTTAGCGCTCAGTGCTCAGCCAGTACGGTACTCTGTGGTACCGTATTTTTCTCTGGGATGTTTTTGATCCAGTGTTGGGCGGAACTCATTTTATGGCGCTGCAGGGGTGGAGGAACAGCGTAAGAATGAACAGGTGTGGCCCCGTGCCAATAAAACTTTATTCACAAAAGGAGGCTTAGTGTAGGACTGGGATGGTCTGGCAGCAACCCCCAATCCCATGTGGGAGATGTATGGAATTAGTTGTAATCGCTTTGCAACTTCTGTAGGTCTGAAATATTTTCAAAATAAAAACAGGAGGAATCTGGGTATGGTAGTGCAGGCTTGTTATCCCAGCACTTGGGAGGCTGAGGCAGGAGGATCACCAGGAGTTTGAGGCCAGCCTGGATTACATAGTTCAAGGCCCGCCTGAACTACACAGTACCACAAAAAAACAAAATAAATAAATAAATAGAGGAGTAAGGAAAATAAACTCAAGCCACACTGACAGGTGTATACGCGAAAGGATCCTGATAGGACCTCTGTGGTCTCATCATGCAAACCCATAATCCCAGTTGACCTGACAGAAACATATAATAAGTCCCAAGGGAGACTTTTATTTTTTAGGGGGAGGCACCGGGGACTTAACCCAGCATCTTCATACTGAGCTACATCCCCAGATCTTTTGTTCTGTTACTTTGAGACAGGGTCTCACTATGCAAGTCAAGCTGGCCTTGAACTCACTATGTAGCCCAGGCTGACCTCATACTTGTGGTGATCCTCCTGCGTCAGCCTCCCAGGCTGCTGGGATGACAGGCATGCACCACCAGGCACAGCTTAAAACATAAACTTTTGAAAAGTCAAAGCAGACATGTTGAATGAATGACTAGAACGTTGGCCCTGTGGCCTCCCAGTTGGATGACACTGGCCAAATCATTTCAGTTTCTCTGGGCCTCAGTTTCCCCTGCTGAATGGTGTGAGTGATACAGCTTGAGACACTTGGGCCACTTTTGTCCTTCTGAAAGCCGTGTGAATTTCCAAGGGAGCAGCCACAGGAAGAGCCCCTCAAGCCCGGGAGAGGTCAGAGTCTGATTTTTTTTTGAGACAGGGTCTCACTGTGTACCCCAGGGTGGCCTCCAACTCTCAATGATTCTCCTGCCTCAGCCTCCTGAGTGCTGAGATGACAAGCGTGCACCACCACGGCTGGCTCAGACTCGGGTTTCCTCCTCAAACTCAGAGCCATCCGGCGGAGCTCCGGGTGCTGCGCCCACACAAGTGGCTGGATAACAGGACCTTTCTCCTCCCGACAGGTCGCCTCTCCCCCATACCTCTGCACCTGCGCAGGTGCACGGAAAAAGAGAATGGGGTGAGGCTGGTGACACTGGTCCTAAGAAACCACAGGTGTCTGGAGTGTCCTTTCTTTAATGTCTACCTCGAAAAGCGAGGGAATAAATACAGAAGGCTATTTTCACGTTGTATGCCTGGATCCCAGCCTAGGAAGGCGGGAAAACCCTGATGTGTGCCTCGGTTTCCCTCCTCTGCAAACCAGGACAAGACACTGAGGCTAGCGGCTCTGGAAGGGCTAGCACTTTTCGGCGATCTTGTGCCCTCGCTAGGAAAAGAAGTCCTGCAAGAGTTCACCCACCGAGCCCTCGGGCCGAGAAGCGTTCAGCAAGGCGTTCCCGCCATTGCCCACCAGGGGGCGCCCGAGTCCGCCCCCGAAGGCGGTTTCCGCGAAGGCAGGTGAGCGGCAGCCCAGGGAGCGCCCTATCCCCGCCCGGGACACGCCCACCCGTGCACGTCTTCGGTCCCCGATGTCTTCGCCTTTGGCTCCCCGCGGCGTCCCCAATGGCCATCCTGCTCCGTCTCCTCTCCAAAGCGGTAAACCGAGTCCAGGGAGGCGCTGTGCCAGGAAGAGCCAGGGAGGACCTCTCTGCGAGTGGCAGGGACGTCCCTGCGCATCGGGCGTGGGTCACAGCAGGTTGATCTCGTCCAGGTAGCGGGCCAGCACCGAGTCCCGCACGTCCCTGAAGACCTTGCGGATGTTCTGCGTGTCCGTGGCGCACGTGTAGTGGCTGAAGAGGCGGCGGGAGCGCGGGCCCTTCTTGCTGCCCTCGGAGCCGTCCACGCAGCCCGAGTACATTCCCGTGTACATTTCCAGGATGAATTTCTTGGCGGCTTCCGCGTCCCGCTGGGGGCCTAGGGGAAAAGTGAGTCGGGACCCTCCTTAACTCTGGGGACCCTCGACCCCATAACCAGGGATGGGAGTCACCCAGGAACCACTGCAGCCATCTTTACCGTGGCGGGGCACTTTTTGGCTCACAGCTGGTCACATGACACGGGCTAACCAATAGGATCCTCAGGGATTGGCTCATAGGCATCATGTGACCTGAGGCGGGCCAATGAGTGTCAACTCTGGGACTTTGGGCAGAATTTAGAAAGCGGCTCATTCTCAGCGAGGCTTGGAGCTGCAGGTTTGGGAAGGTGGAGCAGAGAATTTAAGCCTCCTAAGACTGTGCAGAGGGGAAAACCAAAACCAAAGGAGGAGGGAGGCGTCCCCAGAGTCAGCCTGGCTGACCACCCTCGTAGGCACATGGGGGAGCTCAGTGCAAGGTGTGACCAAAAAACCCCATGTTTATATTTTTAAAAATGTGTTACAAAGGCAGACTGCCATTAGCTCCCTCAAAATACACGCACGCCATGCGTAGAACACACTTATCCCCTGGTTCTTGTCACTTTCGGAGGCAGTTCTGCAATCCTCTTTCCTGAGTGTCTTTCGTTGCCCTTCCAACGTCCCGAATGGATTAGAAAGGTTTCCCTTTCATGGTCATGTTGACTTTGGGGAGGAGCCAGAAGCCACAGGATGGCAGATCCCATAAATAAGGTGGATGTGGACACTGTCATGTTTTTAGGAGCTGCCTTTCGGTTGGCTGGCACTCTGCAGCAGTAGTCACTGTTTTTTTTGTTTTTTTTTGTTTTTTTTTTTTTATCACACCTAGTAATGTCACTCAAGAAAGAGGACTCCAGAACAGCTGCAGAAAGTGGCAAGAACCAGGCATGGTGGAGCACACCTGTCATCCCCATACTCAGGAGGGGCGACACGGGAGGACCAAGGCTGAGAGTTCAAGGCCAGCCTGGGCTACATAGTGGGACCTTATCTCAAAAAGAAAAAGAGAAAAGTAATAAGGACAAGCCAAGCGTGGTAGTGTACGCCTGCAATCCCAGCACTTGGGAAGCTGAGGCAGGAGGGTCACCATGAGTTTGAGGCCAGCCTGGACTACATAGTGAGAC
>NW_004955495.1:5256777-5260640 GCF_000276665.1 Chinchilla lanigera
AACTCGCAACTATCCTCCTGCCTCAGCCTCCTGAGTGCTGGGATTTCAGGCGTGCACCACCACGCCCGGCTGTCACTGTATTTTTTGATCACATCTTATACATACATAAGAAAAACTGTAAAGTTAGGGCTTCTGGAGGTCTAGGCTTGGCTTTGCTCTCACTGGTTGGATTAGCTATTATGTTAATCCCTGTAACCACGGTGAGCCTCAGTTTCCCCATTTGTAAAATGGGCAGAGTTGTCACCAGGATTCAGCATTATGGTGAGGACTCAGTGATTAATAAATAGCTCTTTCAAAAAGGCAAGGAAGCACAGGCGTTAAAGCTGAAAACTCCAGGCAGGGTGTGGTGGCACCCGCCTGTCATCTCAGCACTCTGCAGGCTGAGGCAGGAGGATCACAAGTTCAAGCGCAACCTAGGCAATTTAGTGACTTACAAAGACCCTGTCTCAAAAAAAAAAAAAGAAAAATTAAAAACAGCTTCAGATGTGGCTCAGTGTGAAGGCCCTCAGCTTAATTCCCAGTACCAGAAAAGCCCAAGAAACAAAAAGTATCAGCCAGCCAGACATGGTGGCGCATGCATGTCATGCCAGCACATGGGAGGCTCAGGCAGGAGGATCACTGTGAGTTTGAGGCCAGCTTGGGTTACATAGCAAGACCCTGTCTAGAAAAAAAAAAAAACTATCAGCCAATCTTGTTCCCAAACTCTAAGCCACGCCCGATTCACAGCACTGCTCAGCTGGGAAGCGGGGAGGGGTGTCCAGGCCACACGGAGAACACCCGACCTCTGTCTTCCAGACCCTCTGCCTTGTGGGTGTGGCAAAGACTGGCCTCATGGGCTGTGAAATGTGGCCAGGCCCCAAAGATCAAACCCTGGCATTGCCACCAAGCCTTATACTTACTGACCTCGGACCTAGGGCCGAGCACATCCTACCCCTTATCTCCTAGGGGGGATGCACAGTAGGGTGAACAGCAGCCTCCCAAACTCATATCCATTCAAAACCTCAGAAGATGTTCCTGTTTGGTACTTGGGAGGCTGAGGCAGGAGGACCACAAATTCAAGGCCAGCCTGGGCCACTCAGTGAGACTCTGTCTCAAAATAAAATTAAAAAGTACTGGGTATATAGTTCAGTGACCAGCACTTGCTTGGCATGGTTGAAGCCATAGGCTGTACGCTCAGCACGGAAAGCAAAAAAGCACCCGATTCATGTCTTTTTAGAATTTTTTCCTTTTCTACATTATTACATCTGGTACCAGGACCTCTTCTATTTAATCTCCAATTCTTTTTTTAAAAGTTGTTTATATGTTTGAGACAGGGTCTCACTATGTAGCTCAGGCTGACCTTGAATTCACTATGTAGTCCAGGCTGGCGATCCTCCTGCCTCAGCCTCTCGAGTGCTGGGATGACAGGTGTGCACCTCTACCACAGCCAATTTAATCCCCATTCTGCAGACAGGGAAACTGAGGGTCACAGGAGTTGGCAGAGGAAGTCGATGGGCGGGGAACTCAGATCCCCTCCTGTTCCCCCCTGGCCCGGGGCAGGTGGGGGGGCATTGCCCTTGGGCGCAACTGTGAGGAGACAGAGCTCCCAGAATCCCCAGCGACCACTCACCCTGGAAGCTGGGGAAGTAGGTGGCCAGGTGGGAGGTGGGGATCTTCTCCTCCAGGATGTCGGTCTTGTTGAGGAACAGGATGACCGAGGTGCTTTTGAACCAGGGCAGCTCCAGGATGGTCCCGAACAGGGCCAGGCTCTCCTTCATGCGGTTCTGCGGGAGAGGAGAGGAGTGGGGCGGGGCTATGCGGCCAGCTTGGCCTCAGCGAGACCCTGAGCCTGGGCTGCACCCACTTCCCGGGGATGCGGGGACCAGGCCCGCAGCCTGTGTGACCCCATGTGCGTGGAGCTGAGGACTGTCCACCAAAGCCGTGTCCTCTTGCCACATCAGACAGTGACCTTATTTGGAAATAGGGTCTTTGAGGCTGGACCAGAGGCCCTGCTAACCTCAACACAGGTGTCCTTATGAAAAGAGGAAAACGTGAGCCAAGTGTGGTGCTGTACACCTGACATCCCAGCACTCTGGGAGGCTGAGGCAGGAGGATCCCAAATTGAAGCCCAGCCTGAGTGACTTAGTGACAGGGCAAGACCCTGTCACAAAATGAAAAATAAAAAGAGTTAGGAATGGAGCTCAGAGTGAGGCCCTGGGATCAAGCCCTGGTACTGCAAAAACAAGAACAGTAAATAAGGAAGGAGATGGGGATGAAGACCGTATACGGTGGGCGGGGTGCAGGGTGAAGGTGGAGGCAGTGACCCAGGTGACATTGCTATGAGCCACGGATACCGAGGTCCCCAGCAGGGCCAGGGCTGGGGATGGACCTGACACAGATGCTCCTCGCAGCCTCCACCCAGACTTGCAGCCCCCAGGGGGTAAATCAGCATCAGCCAGCGAAGCCATCCTGTGTTGCTGCTTTATGTCGCTGGCCCCAGGACCCTAGCATGGCCTTCGTGGCCAGGCCCACGCGTGCTCTGCTGGAATCCCCTCAGTCATCTTGTCTGGTTGGAGTCATTGTCTCTGGGCAGACGGAACTTCCCACCCCTCGAGGTGCTCAGGGACGGCGAGGGGCACGTGGCCCTTACCTCCTCGTTGTTCTCTTCCAGGCGCTGGTCGTACTCGCTAAGCGATGCCAGGTAGATGAGGGCGATGACGTTCTCAAAGCAGTGAATCCATTTCTTGCGCTCCGACTTCTGGCCGCCGACATCCACGATCCTGTGGGAAACCAGGACGCCGCCTCTCAGAGCCCAGGTGGAGCTGGGACCCTGCCCCATGGCTCCCAGGCCCTTTGTCAGGTCTGGGATGTGCTCACATCAAAACAGGAAGTGCGTGAAACTGCACCGGCCCCGGCCTGGGTCAGATGTGGAGGATCAGCTGGCCTCCAAGGGGAGATTAACCTCGGGTCTGTTTTTTGTTTGTTTGTTTGTTTGTTTTGTTCTTGAGACAGGTCTGGCTGTGTTGTCCAGGCCAGCCTTGTACTCACAGCATTCCTCCTGCCTCAGCCTCCCGAGTGCAGGGATTACAAGACTATGCCATCGTGCCCTGAGTCCTCAGGTCCATTTGACAAAGAAAGTGGGGTGTGGGACGGAGGAGGGACTGCCCCAAGAGTCAGATCTGACTTGGTGACTTGTGGAGGGGCAGAGATGGCCACTCATCCTCAGAGCTCAGCTTCCCCATGGGCAAAATTCAGCCATGGAGTGTGGCTGGCCACGGAGGCACGGCGGGGTGGAGGCCGCCCCCGGATCCCCGCTGCCCCGTCGGTGTGCAGCCTGCACACCACAACCAACGCTCGGCCCCCTCTTCCTGTTCTTTCTTCTCAGAAGTGGGTCACTGATACCGATCGGACCGCCAGTCACCCCCGGGGAGCAACCGCTACTCAGGAAACGCTCGAGCAGCGCAGGCTGGGACGAGCCCCCAGAGCCCTGGAGAGCGGGACTCGCCCGGGGACAGGAGGGAAGACTGACTCAGGATTTAGGGTACAGCCGACGCCTGCATCCCCCGACACCGCCGCAGCTCCTCCCACACGCCCGAGCCCCTCAGACGCCCATTTCCAGACAGAGGTGGGGAGCGGTGGCTGAGAGCCAGGCCGTGGGACAGAGGCAGATGTGGAGTCTGCGACCTGCCAGACGAGGGTCCGCGGCCATCACCTCCCCTGAGAGGCTCGGTTTCCTCCACGCCGTCCTCACTTCCTAGATTTTCTCCTTGGCTGAAGAGAACTCCCAAGGCTCCCCAAGGAAAACTCACTTTGGCCCAACCTTCTCACTGGGATCCCCAACCCTCTGACCCCACTATCCCCTCTGCCCTTCCACCCTCTGCCCA
>NW_004955495.1:5262140-5273531 GCF_000276665.1 Chinchilla lanigera
CCACCCACCCACTCATCATTTCTTCCACCCTACTATCTAACCGCCTGCCCGCCCGTCCTCCTCCATCCACCCCCAGGTACCGGTACCCACTCTCGTCTTGAGCTGACCCCAGCACAGATGCGTCCGGCTCCCCCTATGCTAGGGACAGCCGTCCAAGTGCTACGGACCAACTGGTAAAGACACTGGGGTGCAGAGCAGCACGCCTGGCACCCAGGGATGGGAGGGCCCGGCAAGGGCTAAGCACGGGGCCTGGCACCAGGCAGCACCTGGGGCCCTCCTCAGCGCCCCTCCACTGGCCGGAGAAACGGGCCTGGCTGAGGCCGCGATAGCTCTCTACTGCAGCCCCAGTCTGGTCTCTCAGTCCTTCCTGTCCTCCCAGACCTTGGCATGGCCGTCACCCCGCAGCACAACCCCCTGCAGTTGACCATCCACCCGCTTCCCCATGCGGCCGTCCCCCGCCCCCACCCCCGCCGCCCTCCGGCCCCCCAGGACCCACCTGCCCCAAGGGGCTCCACGGTCTCACCCGTCCCCGCCCAGCCCACCAGCTGTGGCAGCAGCTCACTCGTCAGTGGCCCCTGCCCTGGTCCCACGGCTCCCTCGGCCTGGCCATCTGCGCTGCCCCCTCCTCTCCATCCACACAGCCACCGTCCTGCCCTGCCAGGGTGTCCTGGCCCCAGCCTCAACCCCCCGTCCACCTGACGGCAGCCACTAGAGACCACCCTCGGAGCCCCCAGCCCTGCAGTCGCCCCTCTGCCTAACCCTGACCACACAGTCTCTGTCGCCTCCTCCCCAGCAGCCTCTTGAGGGTTGGGACTAGTTAACTCCTACTTATCCTCCACCATCCCAATACCAACGTCCTTCCTGCACGAAACCCTCTTCTGGAACACTGGTATCTCACTCTGGGCACCTCCAGGCCCCAGTCCTGACTATACAAGGGGATGGAAATTTTTTTATGTCTGCTTTGCCTCCTTCAGCCCATCAGACCCTTCAAATTGGAGACGTAGAAACTCCTACTCATCCCTCAGGGCCCTGGCTCTTTTGTCCCCTACATAAGACAAACCCCAGGCTAGACCCAGGCTGAGCACTTACCGCAGGTTGGTTTTCTGCACAGAGAAGCAGTATTCATTGATGCCGGTGGTGGGCATGCGGCTCCGCAGCACATCCTGGGCCGTGGGAATGTAACACTCCTCAGTGATGCGCTCCAGGTGGGACAGGTAGCTGCAGGACAAGGCGCACTGAGGCCGGGCCTTGCAGCCAGCCTCCCTGTACTGCTCTGATCTCCGCAGGGCCCAGCGAGGACCAGCCAGGGAAGGGAGCTGCTGGGCGTGCAGGGGGCCAGGAACCAATCCCCCAGGCAGTGAGAGGCAACACGACCTCAAGGGTGAGTAGCCCCGAGAATGGCGGCACCCTGAGACAGACTTGCCCCAGCCACCAAATCACCCTGGACATCTGGCGTCACCCGGGGAACCAGGTCCCCAGACGGACATGGCCCTGGCGCAGGACTCGCCCACCGCACCCTCCTCACGGGGAGGAGCCGGGGGATCCAGAGCACCTGCAGCCTCTGGCCCCGCCCACTGGCCTTGGCCCCGCCCAGTTATTTGGCCCGTCCCACCACCACCTCTGGCTCCTCCCACACTTACTAGGGCCCCGCCCCTTGCCCCTGGACCCGCCCACGTCCCTGACCCCTCCCCAGACCCCAGACTCACTAAACGGCGGAGTCCAGCAGGTGGAACTCGCGCCTGCGCTCATAGCAGGCCTGGATGCCCGCATCCTGCCACAGACTCTGCATGGCCACTGCGTAGCGCTTCTCGAACGTGGTCACCTTATAAGGGTCCTGGCTCATGACTAGGCTGGCGTGGTGCTGGGGAGGGAAGCACGGGGAGGGTTAGATACCCTGCAGGGAGGCACCCCAGACCTCTCTGCACGCCTGTCCCCAGCCACTCTCTCCCTCTGCCTTCCTTTCCCTCTGAAAGCTTCTTTTGGCTGCTCCCTCACCCCCAGTGCATGCCCTGACCCACAGAAGGAAAGACACCCTTCAGAGTTGGGACTAGTGAACTCCTATTCATCCTTCAACACCCCAACACCAATCCCCTTTCTCTAGGAAGACCTCTTCTGGAGTCCAGTTCTTTTAAAGGGAGCCGTGGAGGGCTGCCACTGTGGCAACAGCAGGACAGAAATGGACTGGGCACCTGGTGCTCACTCCTTATATGGACTGGCTCTTCTGAGCTGAGTCACCAGAGCTGTCCCCATTTTGAGGGACAGAGCAAAAAAGCCATTTGTCTGGTGTGGGTTCCGAGGTCAGCCACCCTGGTCCCCGGGCGCAGCAGGGAACTCCAGCACAGACCCCAGGCTTCGCCCCGCCCTGTGTCAAAGTGACCCCACACCGTGCCCACACTCAGCACCTGTCACCTCCCGGAGGGACCAGAGGGTCGTGGTCAGGTCACGCAGTGGAGGCCTGGACAGTTTTTTTTTTAATCTTGGTGGCATTGGGGACGGAACCCAGGGCCTTCCTACTCAGTTCCAAGCCAGCCCTTTCTATTTTTTAGTTGAGATGGGGTCTCACTGAGTCACTAAAGTGCCCAGGCTGGGCTGAAACTTGCGATCCTCCTGCCTCAGCCTCCCCAATTTGAGCTGACAGGCGTGAGTTCGTTTTGGCAAAAAAAGGCGCCCGCATTTCCCATCCACCTGCGCCCCCCACCCTGTTTTCCACCGTCCTTGCAGCAGAGCGTATTACAAACCCCGACGCGGCTAGGATTTGGACCGGTCCTGGGACGCGGTGCCCGGGAGCGCCCCTCCCCAGCCAGGCAGCCGTGGGCCAGGTTCACCTTGCTCTCCGGCCTGCCGAAGGGGATCTGCAGCCGCTCCATAGCCTCGATCATGGCCTGCATGGACGCGAAGATGTTCTGGTAGACGAGCGGCCGGAAGCCCCTGCGGTCCTCCTCTGAGTAGCCGGCGCCGTGGATGATGCGCATCTGCTTGATGAACGTGCTCTTGCCGCTCTCGCCCGGCCCTGGGGACCGCACCGCTCAGCCGCGAGCCCCGACCTGGGCGCCGGCTCAGAGACGCCCCAACCCCCGCCCGGCTCCGGGCCCAACCCAGCAAGGGCTCCCCTGGGACCCTGGGCCTCAGACGCTGCTCCTCTGCGCCTCGGTTTCCCCACCTGTACCTGGGGAGCGGCAGCAGGCCCTGCCCCGGAATCGCTGTGTGTGCAGATTGACTCGATCCCTTCATGCGGGCACTGGGGCAGTCTGCAACCCAGAGCTCCTGCCCAGTCTGACCACCGCCTACTTCTTATGACCAGCAGCATCTTACATTTCCTGTGATTTGTGCAGTTCCAGTACTTTTTTTTTTTCATGGTTATGGTTCTTGCTTTTTAAAGATTGCAAAAAACCCAAAGGCTGTGGAGCACCTCTACAAGCCCAGCTTTTTGTGAGGCTGAGGCAGGAGGATCAAAAGTTGGAGTCCAGCCTGGGCCATTTAACGACTTGATGAGTCCCTGTCTCAAAATAAAAATAAACGGGGGCGGCAATGGAGTGCAGCACGCAGGCCCTGGGTCCTGTCCCCAGTGCCGCATGCGGGGGACGCCCCCAGCCTCACATCTGAGCGTCCCCATCATGGGCCATCCCTGCCTCAGGTTCCGGAGTGTGCTGTGTTTCGGGACAGATGCACATCAGAGTCACTAACGGGCCTGCAGGGACACTAGGGCGGTGACAGGCAGAGAAGCAAACACCTCCCTCAGGGGGAGCCTGGGGGTCTCCTGCTGGGTTTGGGAGCTTGGACCACTTGGGGATGGCAGAGGTGCCCCTAAACTTGCTGGTCCTTGGCTCAGAGCTCATGATTTGCTTATTTACTTAGTTTTTTTGAGACATGATCTTACTGTGTAGTCCAGGCTGGCCTTGAATCCACCGAGATTCTCTTGCCTCAGCTTCACGAATCCTGGGACTACAGGCTCGTGCCACACACCCTGCTTATTTATTTATTTCTGTATTTTTTTTCCTAAGAGTCGGAGAGGCTCCATCCTGCCTGAGCTTGGAGGTGAGAGGGATGGGACTCCTGCTTCCGGGCTGTTTGAGAAATGGGGAAACAGTCTCGTGCTGGACGAGGGGCCATGTGTGATGGTGCACACCTGTGATCCCAGCGCTCAGGAGGCTGAGGCAGGAGGATCACTGCAAGTTCAAGGCCAGCCTGAACTACACAGAGAGACCCTGTCTCAGAAACAAAGCAAGACTGACAGAGGGAATCACCCAGAATCATGAGGCTGGTTAGTGGCCAACCTGGGACTCAACCCCGTCCTGTCTGAGTTTCAAGCACTTGGGCTTCTATGTTTTAAATTAGTTATTAATCAATGTTTAATATGTGCAGGTGTTTATAGTTGGAGTGTGACATTTCGGCACACATAGACATCACAGAACGATCAGAGCAAGAGAGCTGATTATCCACCTTCAAACACTGGTGTCTTTCGAATGGAAACTTCTTTATTGCAGCTTTTTTCCTGTGTGATACTGGGGACCAAAGCTGAGATGCCCTGCCACTGAGCTACATCACCAGCCCTTTTTCTTCTAAACCAGGGTCTTGCTATGTAGTCCAGGCTGGACTTGAACTCAGGATCCTCCTGCCTCAGCCTCCCCGAGTGCTGGGATGACAGATGGGCACCACTGTACCCACCCCTCCCAGCCAATTTTTACTCTTCCAACATTGTTAACTGTAACCCCCGCTTCTACGATGACACCTGCACGTTTCCCTTACCTTGCCTGGATCAGCATAATAAAAATAATAATCACAGTGAAAAGGATTTAACTGTTATCATCGCCTAGGCTGCCAGCCAAAAGACTGAGTAGGTTTTTGCTATTTTGCAATTTCTAAGGGAAATATAAGGCCGGGCATGGTGGCGCACACCTGTAATCCCAGCACTCGGGAGGCTGAGGCAGGAGGATCGTTGCGAGCTTGAGGCCAGCCTGGGCTACAAAGTGAGCTCAAGGCCAGTCTGAACTGCATAGTGAGACCCTGTCTCAAAAAAAGACAAATAAATAAATAAATATAAAAAATAAAGGAAACGTAGGGATCAGGACATCAAGTAACTTCCCTGAAGTTACACAGCTACAGGAGGACCAGAGAATAATCCAGGTCTCCAAATGCCCCTCACCACAGGAGCAGGGGCTGGCATCAGCAGTGTGTCAGTGAGTGTGGTGTCTCTGTGGGTGCTGGGACATGAGACAGCTTCCCCGGGGCTGCTGTACACAGCAGGGAGACGCGGACCCTGTGACTTCCTCCCTTCCCATCACATTGGAAATCTCAGAGCTCAGGTCTCCCCTAAAAGGCCAGACAAGAAGCAGAAGTGTGATCTGGCCACTGTTAACTTTTTTGGGTTTTTTGTTTCACTGCTCTGATTTTTTTCTCTTCGGTTTCGTTAAAGACGAAAACAAACCTGGGTGTGGTGACACAAGCCTGTCAATCCCAGCACTGAGGAGGCTGAGGCAGGAGGATTTCTCTGAGGTCAAGGCCAGCCTGAGCTACGTAGCAAGACCTTGTCTCAAAAAAACAAAAGAACAAAATAAATTTTAGAAAGGGCTGGGAGGGCTGGGGATTTAGCTCAGTGGCACAGTGCCTACCTGGCAAGCACTAGGTTGTGAGTTCAATTTTCTGTACGGAAAAAAAAAGGGGGGCGCTGGGAATGCAGCTCAGGGGAGAGGCCCTGCTGGGTTCCATCCCCAGTATTGAAAATTTTAAAATTTCTAGAATTTTTTCACTAGCTGGGCATGGTGCATAAGCCTGTAATCCCCCGCACTCTGGAGGCTGAGGCAGGAGGATTGCTCTGAGGTCAAGGCCAGCCTGAACTTCAAAGCAAGACTCTGTCTCAAGAAACCAAAATTGCCGCCAGAATTCTGTCTTTGAAGCCTGTCACTTTCCGAAAGCTGCGACGGACTCGGGCATAGGTGGAGGGCACGGTCTGCTTCAGGAAAGCCCCAGCAGGGGTGGGCTGTGGGCTGTGGGAAGCGTCCTTCCCACCTGGCGGTCGAGCGGCCCAGACAGGAAACGGCTGCTTCCTCCTGGAGACGGAGGAGGAAGTGGAACCAGGCGATGCCAGGAAGGAGCGGGTGTGCTGTGCCCAGCCCCGGCCCTCACGGGGACCCAGCACCAGGGCCCAGGACACACGGCGGCTGGGGACAGAGGGCCAGGCCTGAGGCAGCTGGGGTAGGGACAGGACAGGAGGCTCAGCTCCTGAGTCCACCTCTGGTTTGGACTCTGCAAACCCCAGACAAACCTGGTGCCTCCCCGGGCCTCGGTTTCCTCATCTGTCATCGGGAGACTGTGGCTTTTCTCTCCCAGACACAGAGGAACGGGACAGACTTTGGAGCCAGTGTCAGCGCTGTGTGACCTCAGAGAACCAGTAGGGCCTCTCTGTCGCGGTTTCTGAAGCCGGGGATGCTAAGGGAGTCCACCCCGCCGTGCTAGGGACAGGGCTGGTTCTTCCGCAACTTCCTCCTGACCACCCCGCCAGGCGATGACTTCATGCTCAGGACAAATGCCCTCCCCCCCCCCCCTACCCTCTGCACCCCAGCCAGCCCTTGGCAGCTTCCTCAAAGAAGCTCAGCCTCCTCCAGGGAAACAAAAAGAAAGATTGGATTTGATTCCTGTTTTCACGCAGGGCGGGGAGTGGAGAGGCGGCCCAGCGATGGGACTGCCGGGATCAGCACCAGGGACGCAGATGGCCCCCGGTGCTCCCAAGAGGGGCTTCCTGGTTTGGGCTAGGATGGCCTGGTTCAGGAAGGCGTGCCAGGGACTCCCCCAAGATAGGGTCCGTGCACCCGCTCATCCGCATGGAAGACTTACTTACTCTTTGTTTTTTGGTTTGTTTGGTTTTTTTTGGTACCGGAAGTCGAACTCATGACCTCAGGCTTGCTAGGCAAGTGCTTATGCCGCTGAGCTACATCCCCGGCCCGCTTTTTGTTTTTTGAGAAGTGGGGATGGTACCCAGGACTTCGCACTGAGCCACACCCCCAGCCCTTTTTATTCCTTTATTTTGACCCAGGTTCTCCCTAAGTTGTCCAGGCTGGGCTTGAACCTGCAATCTTCCTGCCTCAGCTTCCCTCAGGGCTGGGATGACAACTGTGCACCATCGTGCCCCGTTGTAAGCATTTGTAGAGCACCTGCTGTCCCACAGCCCCAGTGTACACCTGTGGCCTGAGACGGGGACACACGCATGAACAAGACAGACCCGGTCCCTGTGGCAGACGAAGGGTTGGCAGATGGACGCATGGATGCCCGGGAAGGGCAGACAGTGAAGACATCAAGCAGAGACAGGGAGAGGGGATGGGGGCTGTTTGGGGGACCGGTGGCCAGGAAAGACGTCTCAGGGGAGGTGGCCCTGCGGCTCTGACCTGCGTGGCTCGAAAGGGCCACCCTGCAGTGGCCGGCGGGAGAGGCGGAGAGCTGTGGACAGGGCAGGGCCACATTGTTTAAGGACAGATCCTCAAGCTGAGAAACTCTCACTGCTGGGTCAGCAAAGAAAGGAACCGAGATGCCGAGGACCGACATCAAGAATGAAGTGGAGACAGGTGCGGTGGCACACGCCTGTGATCACAGAACTGAGGAGGCTGAGGCAGGAGGATCACTTTGAGTTCTAGGCCAGCCTGAACTACATAGTGAGACCCTCTCTCAAAAAAAAACCAAAACATTCCATTGCTATGTCCCTAGGAGTTACTCAGTAACTTACATGAATGAACAAATGAAAGGCTGTGTAACCCGTCACTCACTCAATCAATCTTGGCCCCGGGACAAACCCCAGACAAGCCCTCCTTGGCTGGGGCAGGGGATACAGGGGCCAGGGAGAGCTGAGCGCCTTCCTCCCTGGAAACAGATGAAGAGGTTGCAGTGGCCCCGCCCTGCGGCTGGCCAGCCGGCCGGGCAGGTTGTGCGCTGAGCAAGCACATCATTCCCTTTCCATGACATAGGCACGGGATGTGCTGGGCCTGCCCAGCAGCTGGCCCCAGAGCCCCCACCGGGCCACACGTCTGAGCCACCTCTGCTCTTTACCTGTACCCTGAACAGGGGACCCAGGAGGCCACCATTCCCAGCTCCCATGAGGAACCCGGCTTTTCTGTGCGTCAGCATTCTCATCCAGGAAATGGGTCCTCAGGCACCTTGTCGGTCCCCCGGCCTCGCCCCTCGGTCCCCACCAGGTGGGGCCCCTGCTCACCCAGCAGCAGCAGCTTCAGCTCCCCTCGGTCCTGCTTCTTCTGCTCCAGGAGAATCTTGTTGATCTCCTGGTCGATCCTGGCCGCAGTCTTCTCCTCCTCCGTCAGGCACCAGGGACAGCAGGACCAGGCCAGCGAGTGGGCCATGGTGGGGGTGCCTCAGAGGGCACCAGGGGGCATCGCCCTGGCCCCTCACTGCGCAGGGCACCCCCAGCCCTGCCGGCTGCCCAGGTCTGGGGAATTTGTCCCCCAAGGACTGTGCCGGGCCGCCTGGGGCCCCGGGGAGCCGGCTGGGGCTTCGGAGAGGCCTTCTGCTGGGAACTGGGCGGGGCCGCGGAGGGTGGAGGGCGGAGGGGAGGAGGCTCCCGCCCACCCCTAACCTGCCCGGACCCGGCCCGACAGGTTGGCTGTGAGGTGTCCAGCCGAGGTTCAGAGGGGCCGCTGAGCGTGGGAAGGCACTCGAAAACCCCTTGCTGCGTCCCCAACCCGCGGTGGCCGCTGAGCCTCCTTCCTCATTCTGGAGAAGGGTGGCCCCCGCACCCCACCCCTGGGGCTGCTGACACCGCCTGGAGTGCCACCCTCCTCGTGGCCAATTAGGAGCTGACATCACATCTTCTGCTGAGGGCTGCGGTCTGTCATCCCGGCACACAGGGAGGCTGAGGCAGGAGGACGGCGAGTCTCAGCCCAGTGACTTAGTGAGACCCTGTCTTAAAATAACAATTAAAAGAAGGGCTGGGGATGGAGCTCAGTGCCAAAGCCCCAGGGTCAGTGGCAGGCTGGGGAGCAGCACATAGACATGACTGAGGCCCAGCAGCACCTCCTGCTCACGTGGATCTGTGGCTGCTCTCACCACCCCCTGGGACGGATAAGGAAACTGAGGCATGGAGTGAGCGTGTGGCTTCCCAGGGGCTGCCCCAGTGGGATGGCAGGGCTGGGAACTCAGGTCTCACCCGTGGGGACCGGTAGTTTTCAAAGGTGCAGAGGGCAGATGTGGGAGGGCTCGTGGCTGCCCTCAGCACACGCTTACAGAGCGCTGCTTTGCACCAGGCGAGGTCCCGGGCACCGCGGACACAGCGGGCAAGGGACGGAACCTGCCAGCATTCTAGCCAGGGAGAGAAAAGAACTAAAAGCAATCCCAGCCGGCTGGATGATGAGAAATTCTTTTTCTTTCGTTTTTGGGGTTGAAACTCGGGCCTGTGCCCGCGAGGCAAGCATTCCGCAGTGAGCGACAGCCCCAGGCCTTTTCATTTTTTTTTTTTTTTGAGACCCACTCTCCCTAAGCGGCCTAAGCTGGGCTCCAACCTCCTGCCTCAGCTTCCTTAGTAGCTACCATGACAGGTGTGGGCACCGCGCCAGGGCTGTTTTGTTTTGTTTTGTTTTGTTTTTGCTGTGCTGGGGCTGGAACCCAGGGCCTCATGCCCGCTAGGCAAGCGCTCACCACTGAGCTATGCCCCATGCCCCACGGCCCCACGCAGTGGCCAGTTCTGTGGGAAAAAGAGAACAAGGATGTGGGGGGAGTGCGGGTGGAGGGAGTTGATTTTAAATAAGGGACCTAAATCAGCCATGGTGGCGCATGTACCTCATCCCAGCACTCAGGAGGCTGAGGCAGGAGGATCACTGCGTTCAAGACCAGCCTGGGCTATAGAGTGACTTCAAACACAGCCTAAACTACACAGCGAGTTCCTGTCTAAAAAAAAGTGAACAAAATGACTTTTGGGGTCAAGAGGAGTCAGGCCAGACAGTCCCTTTGGGCATAAAAACTTGGGAGTTGAACTGGAGATCAAAGAGGCTTTCTCAAATCAGGCCAAGAGACTGCTCTGCCTCATCCTCCCGGACCTAGGACCCTAGAAGCAGGCTGGGGAGTCTGGGGGAGGGGCAGCACGATTCCTCGGGAGACAGCGAAAGAGGGGTCGTGGGCTCGGTCCCTGCTTCTGTCTGCCTGCAAACCCGCGCTGAGCAGCTCGGGAGCTCTGCCCAAACCTCCCCTCCCCTCCCCAGGAGCTGGGCAAAGCAGAGGGCGGGGTCAGGACTCTCCCAGGCTGGCACCCGGAGGCTCCGAGAGGACGAGTGGGAGCCCAGGGCTGCACAGCCGCCGGCAGCAACGGTCTCTCCCGCCCCACCCGGCTCAGCCGTTGACGGGCCCACGCCTGCCCCGGCTGACGAGAAGGAACAGGCTGTGGTTTTCTGGCTGTTGATTCATTGCGAATGGCAGATGGGGCGTGTGATAGGGGCCCCGCGGGGTCACCAGGGCCAGAAGGCGCTGCCCTGCCCGCCTGCCCGCTGCCTTCCACTGGATGCACCAAGAGGCCCCGGCGGGTCAGGGATGGCAACAGTGGGGAAGGAACCCCCAGCAGGACTGGATGGCAGGGCTGAGCCACAGGCTGGAGACCTCCTGGCATCTCCCCAGCTGGACACCAGACTCCCAGAAGGTCCAACCCTCACTCTAATACCATCCATGGCTCCCACTGGCCTTACAGTAAAGAATTCAACTCCCTCCCTCCAGCCCCCTGAGGGTGACCCCCTGGTGGGTTTTCAATTCTCCAATATGAAATTAAAACAAGCCACTTCCTGTCCACACGTGGTGAGGGGGAATCCTGGATAATTGGGCACGTTTTATGAGTTCATTCATTTGGGAATACAAGCATGAGCATGTGTATATCTAAAATATTTAAGAAAAAAAGAAAATTCAACCAGGAGTAGTGAATCACGCCTGTCATCCCAGATACTTAGGAAGCTGAGGCAGGAGGATCACAAGTATGAGCCCAGTCTGGGCAAATTAGCAAGACTGTGTCTCAAAATAAAATTTAAAAAGGGCTGGGAATGGAACCCAGGACTCACACATGCTAAGCGTGTTGATCTACACCCCAGCCTACTTATTTATTCGGTACTGATTTAGTGCTGTGGGCTGAGCCCAGGCCACACCCCCAGCCCTTTTTACAACTTTGACACAAGGTCCTCCTAAGCCAACAAGTTGCCCAGGCTGGACTTTCAATTTGCCATCTTCCTGCCTCAGCCCTAATTTTAAAAATTTATATAGTACCAGCCAGGCATCACGGTGCACGCCTGTGATCCCAGCACCTGGGAGGCTGAGGCAGGAGAATCACTGTCAGTTCCAGGCCAGTCCGGGCTACATAGTAAGTTTAAAACCAGCATGAATTACAGAGCAAGACCCTGTCTCAAAAAAAAAAAAAAAAAA
>NW_004955495.1:5273631-5278447 GCF_000276665.1 Chinchilla lanigera
AAAAAAAAAAAAAAAAGCAAGGGCCAAGAATACAGCTCAGCGACACATGCACCTGCCTGGCAAGCACAAAGGTCCTGAGTTCAATTCCTGGTGAAAAAGAAAAAAAAAAAAAAGGCAAACAAAAAATAAACTAAACAGTGCCATGCTCACTTTTTCTGTGAACCATTCTAGGAATTTTCACAAATATGTTCATGGATGTAAATTAGCATAAAAACCAGATCATCAGAATAGAGTTCCAGTACCCCAAAAAAATCTCCCTCTGCAGGTTACTCTTTCCTCAGCTGCTTCCTCCACTTATACCCCCATCCCTGCCAACCGCTCCTCTGCCTTTGTTGCTACATTGTTTTTATCTTTTTGAGAGTGTGACACCCGTGAAATTGTCCCTGACGCGTCTGTGACACTGGCTTCCCCGGCCTGGCCATGGGCGTCTTCTGTGAGGCTGAGAGTGTTGGAAACTCGCTCCTTTTAGTGGCTGAATAATGTTACTCCGTGCGAAGGCACCGCCTTTATCCGTCACCCATCTTCATCATTTTCATCACTGGGACAAGACATGCAACACCCACAGCTGTAAGGAGGAGAGTTCAGTCCAGAGCTGGCTGGTGGCAGGGCAGAAACACACCGGGGAAAGGCCTGGCAGAGCAAAGCCGCTCATCCCAGGGCAACCAGAAAGCAGAGAGAGAAGGGAGGGCCGGACAAAAAGGCACCCTTCCAGGCCACACTGTGGTACCCGCCCCAGCCAGGCCCCCTCCTAACACCACATTCAGGTTCTAAACCCACCTGTGGGGTCAGGGATATAGCTCAGTGGCACAAGTGCCTGATTTGCAAGCACAAGGTCCTGAGTTCGATTCCCGGTACCAAAAAAAAAAAAAAAAAAAAAAACCCACCTGTGGAATCCCGTGACCCTAACATCTTACACGCATGTGAGGCTCTAGGGGACATTTTTAGATCTAAAGTATAACATTCTGCCCCTGGCCCCCAAAGCCCGTCTCATTATGCAAAATGCATTTAGTCCATCTCTAAGAGTCAGCAAAATCTTAACACTTCCAGCAGTGCTGAAAAGTCCAAGTCTAAAGTCTCCTCTGAGGGGCTGGGGATTTAGCTCAGCAGCAAAGCACCTGCCTGGCAAGCGCAAGGTCATGAGTTCGGTTCCCGGTACCAGAGAAAAACCAAAAAAAAAAAACAAAAAAACAAACAAAAAAACAAAGTCTCCTCTGAGATTCAAGGCAAACTCTTGGCCCTGAGCCCCTGAAGACTCAAAAAGAAAGTTAAACACCTCCAAAAGACAGTGGCACAGGTAAACATTCCTGTTCCAAAAGGGAAGAATAGGGAACTGGGAAGGAATGGGACCAAAGCAAGACTGCATCCCATCAGGGCAAACATTAAATCCCGTCAGTCCATGTCCAGCACCCAGGGCAGGTTGCGGCAAGATGTAAGCTGCAGAGGGCTTGAGCAGCCCTGCTTCAGCTGCAGCCCTCGTGGCTTCTCTCCTGGGGTGGCTTTTCTCACTGCCTGCAGCTTTCCTCAGCAAATGATCCGTGCTCCTGGCTTCTCCAATTTCCTGGGGTCTCCGCTGCACTTCTGGCTTCACACTCAGTTTCACACACTGCCCACTCAGGGGCGCACCGCCTGGCCTCCCAGGCCTTCTGAAATCTGGATGGAGGCCTTCCTGACACCACAACTCTGCATTCTGCATGTGTTTAAAACCAGCACCATGTGGATGGTGCCAAGGTCTACCACCAGCTGGAGCAGTAGCGAGGCCCCCTTGGATTATGGCTGCAGAGGTCTCTGAGTGTCTGGATGACTGAACTCAGGGAAGCATTTCCTTCTGTGGCCCTAAAGGAACAGGATGCCCTGGGGCTGTCTTCTCAAGGCAAAGTCTTTTAAAGGTGTTTATCGTTTTATACCCTTGAGCCTGTGAAAGGCGGGACCTGGCAAGCTCCTGAAACATCTTCCCTATGCTCCTGATGCAAAGCACTTGGTTTCTTTTTTTAATGCCTATCTTTTCAGTTATTAAGTTCTCATCAGCTCAGAATTTACAGATGATTCCTTTCTGGCAACAGCAAAATTTTTCAAATTATTCAGCTCTGCTCTTTTGCTCTTGATTCTCACTATAAATCTGAAAGGAAGCCATCAGCAGGACCCATGCCATAGCCTGAACACTGGGCTGCTTTGAAACTTTTTCCACCAGATGAATTTGTCCACCAACCTTAATCTCAGTCCCCTGTAAAGTCTCAGGACATGGGCAAAATGAAGACAAATTTTCTGCCACAGCATAACACACATGGCCTGGAGTCCAGCCCTCAATGGAGTCCTTGCTCCCAACTTAAACCTCCTGAGCCTGGCTTTTACTATTTGCATTTCTTTATTGTCTTTTTTTTTTTTGAGACAAGTTCTCACTATGCAGTTGAGGCTGGCATTGAGCTCACTTTGTAGCCCAGGATGGCCTCAAACTCTCAATGATCCTCCTGCCTCAGCCTCCCAAGTGCTGGGATTACAGGTGTGTGCCACCACACCCAGCTATTGTTTGCATTTTTTTTTTCTTCTGGTACCAGGAATCGAACTCATGACCTTGCGCTTGCCAGGCAGGGGCTGTGCCTCTGAGCTAAATCCCCAGCCCCTACTGTTTGCATTTCTATCAGTATTCTGGTTTTCTGAGCTTGACCAGAATCTCCCATTAAACTTGGTATTATGGGTTATATCTAGGTGTCTCCCCAAAATCTCATGTGCTAATAGGTGGGCTTTTCAGGGCTGGCTAGATCCAGTTAGTGTGATACTGGGATTAAGGGTACTAAAGTGGTACTAAACTAGTCCACTGACTGGAACTAGCATAGCTCTGGGTGTGGTGCAGGTGACATGGAATAAAAGGGAAAGGGAGGCTTGCTTCTGTTGCTTCTGCTGCTTGCTGCGTTTTGCCTGCCCTGCCACACCATGAACTGTTTCTCCTCTGTGATGCACCTCTGCCACGGGCCACCCTGCCTTGGAGCCAGCTGACTATGGACTGAAACCTCCACAGACTGTGAGCTGAAATAAACTTTTCCTCCTTTAACTTTGGGTGTCGGGTATTTTGCCTCAGGAATAAGAAAAATAACTGAGACACTCAGTTTACAGCATTCTAGGGCTGCTTCTCCAGCTGGCACCTCCAAACCTTTCCAAATTCCTCCCACAAACCAGGGCAAAAGCTTCTGAGCCGGATGGTCAGGGGCAGCCACAGCAATGGCCCTGTTCTTCTCTGGTACCAAAGTCCGTCTCAGTCACTTTCTCATTGCTGGGACAAACACCCAACACCTGCAACTGAAAGGCAGAGACATTTATTTGGCTCAGTTTCCAGTGGGTTCAGTGCACCATCGGCTGGCTCCAAGGCAGAAACACACGACAGGAGGGGCTGGTGGAGGACAACTGCTCTTCCCAGGGCAGCCGGGAAGCAGAGAGAAAAGGGAGGAGGCAGGGGTGAAAATACGCCCGTCTACACCACACCCCCAGTGACCACCTCCAACCAGGCCTCGGCTCCGGGCAGCACATTCAGCTACTGAGCACGTCAAGGGATGAATCCAGCCACTGACCCATCACCTTCCACACACACGAGACATTTTAGATCTAAACTGTAACACCGTATGTGATAGGTCAGCTTGAATAAGTTAAAAGCGTGTAGCGGATTGGTAGAGCATGGTGCTGGCTGTGTCTGTGGACGAGAGAAACGTAGGCCAGCACCCCGAGGTGGGGAAGGCCCACACGGTAGCGAGCAGCACCAACCAGAAGGCTTGAAGCCTGGACACCATGAAAAGGGAAAGAGGAAGGAAGGTCGCCCGTTTAAAGAGCCCCGGTCTTCCCGAGTGGATGTGCTCTTTGCTGTGGTCGCCATTGGACACTGGTCTCCAGGTCTCTAGTTTTGTTTTTTTTTTTTTTAATCATTCCACTGCAGCCCACAGTGGGACCCTCCAGGAGCCTCCAGACCTTCAGCCCTGGCCTGATGCTGCACCCTTGAGCCCTCTCACTGGCTGGCCTCCATCTTCACGGCCTGAGCAGCTCTGGATCCTCCAGCTCCCCAGTGTGCGAACGGCCATTATGGGCCCTCCCACCTCTGGTCTTGTAAGCTGCCTAATAAACCCCCTGCCTAACTGTACAAGCTCTGTTGATTCTGCTCCTCCAGAGAACCCTGGCCAACGCCCCCTTAAAGGACACTGCACTGGTGTCCCATTCGCAGTGGTTGTGGACAACAACTTCCACAGGATACACTCCTACGTGTGGGATTCCTGGGTCACATGGTAATGTATGTAATTGTATGATAATTGTATGTAACTGTATGTAATTGTATGATAATACTAACTGTGGAAAAAACAACTATTTTTCCAAGGAGCTGTGCTTGTTTGCACCCCCACTGACAACATGTGAGAGTTCCAGGTGCTCTGCGTTCCTGTCAACACTTGGCATTGTCAGGATTTATTATTTTTACTCAGAATGGAGCACAGGTAATGACACCTCATTATAGGTTGAGTTTGTATTTCTCTGACCATCTTTGAGATGGAATGTCAAGCAAGTCACTGTGCCGCTGAGCTGTATCGCTGGCCCATTCTCTTAACTGTGTTATGTGCAGAGCAAAACTTTTGATTGGTGATGTTTAGTCTATCAGCTTTCTTTATGATTTTGGCTCATATTTTTGGATTTTTATTCAAGAACTCTTTGCCAAAATCTAAGTCTCCAGTGACGTTTTCTTTTTATTATTATTATTATTTTAAAGAGTAAAAGAAGGATAACATAATAATAGGGGGGGCTTACCAAATTACAGACAAAGTGGTAGGAAATTATCAATGGTTATTGT
>NW_004955495.1:5280738-5282399 GCF_000276665.1 Chinchilla lanigera
GCTTTTGCCAAAAATCATTTCCCATTATTCGTGATCCACTCTGAATTCTTCTCTCTTCCTTCATTCTGTGTATCTGGGTTTTTCCATTATCACTTTCTTAAAACAGTCCTGGGGGCTTTCCACTGAATCATATTCCCAACCATTTATTATTTTAAGACAGAGTCTTGCTACATCACTAAGGGGCTGAGGTTGAACTGGAATTTGCACTCCTCCTGCCTCAGCCTCCCAGAAGGCTGGGATTACAGTGTACACCATGGTGCCTGCCTCCAGTACCACACATTGTGTCTAGATCACTGTTATTTGGTACATGTGATGGAGTGGAATGGGCGGTGGTTGACTTATGGGTCAACTTAACTGGGCCACAAGATATTCAGATGGTGGTTGAGCATCATTCCATTATTCTGAGTGTGTCTGTGAGCATTGTTCTGCATGAGAAGAACATTAGAATCAGGGGACTGGTCGTGTCCTCCCAAAGAGGATGGCTCTTGTCTGTCCAATTAGTGAAAGGCCTGCTTAAACCAAAAAGGTTGAAAATGTGAGAACCAGGGGCTGGGGATTTAGCTCAGAGGCACAGCACCTGCCTGGCAAGCGCAAGGTCGTGAGTTTGATTCCTGGTACCGGGAAAAAAAATAAAAAATAAAAACCAAACCGAAAACGTGAGAACCCTTCATCTCACTATTTTTGCTCTTTTTTTTTTTTTTGAAACAGGATCTCACTATGTAGCTGTGTAGTTCTGGCTGGCTTTGAATTCACTATGTAGCCCAGGCTGGTCTCAAATTCCCAGCAATCCTGCCTCAGCCTCCCAAGTGCTAGGATTACAGACATGCACCACCATGCCGGTATTTTTTTTTAATTACATTTTTAAAATTTTAAATTTCTTGTTGTTGTTTTTTGAAACTGGGTCTCACTATGTAGTTCAGGCTGGCCTTGAACTTACTCTATATCCCAGCCAGGCCTCGAACACACAGCAATCCTCCTGCCTCTGCCTCCTGAGTCCTGGGATTACAGGTGTGCACCACCATCCCCAGTTTGGTTTGATTATAAAGGAAAAACATTAACTCTCTCACAATTAAGTACGATGTTATCTGAATTTTCTTGCTATTGTTTTTGCTTTTCTTGATTTTTTTATCAGGTTGAGAAAGTTCCTTTCTATCCTTGTTTTGCTGAGAGTTTTATCATGAAGGGATGTTGAATTGTATCAAATGCATTTTCTTATACTGTTGATATGACTATGGGGTTTTGGGGGTTGTTGTTTAGTTAATATGTCAAATTATGGTGTTCCTAGGATAAACCTGACCTTGCTGTGATTTTTTGTTGTTGTTGTTTTTCTCCAGTACTGGAAATCGAACTCACGACCTTGCACTTGCCAGGCAGGCGCTTTGCTGCTGAGCTAAATCCCCAGCCCCTGTGATGTATTTTTTAAATACATTGCTGGACTGCTAGTATTTTGTTAAGGATGTTTGTGTCCATGTTGATGAGAGATACTAACCTGCCATTTCCTTGTACTATCTGTACCTAATTTTGGTATCAGGATAACTCTGGCAAATAAATTGGAAGCATCCAGCCCATTCTACTTTCTGTAACAGACTAGAGAGTATTTTTTAAAAAAGATTATTTATTGCCTGTAATCCCAGCATTTGGGAGGCTGAGGCAGGAGGATC
>NW_004955495.1:5282662-5302631 GCF_000276665.1 Chinchilla lanigera
CAGCCATTCAGCGTATCTGTTTCCACTTCCTCTTTCCCTCCTTCTCTTCTTCTACCTCTTCTTTCCCTTCTTTCTCCTCTTCCTTTTCCTCCTTCCTTCTTCTGAATTACCCAGGACCTTCGCACTGAGCTACATCTCATCCCTTTTCTTCCTGAGGCAGGGTCTCACTGTATCACTAAGTTGTTCGGGCTGGGCTTGGACTTGACCCTCTGGCCCAAGGCTCCCAGAGTGCTGGGACAACAGGCAGGCACCACAACACCCAGCTATGTATTTATTTTTGAGTGTGTTTTGGCAGCTTCTGTTTTCAAGAAATTAGGCTGTTTCCTGTAAGTTACCAAATGTGTGTGCACACAGTCCTCTGCCGTATTCCTGCACTGTCCTTTCTATTCTGTAGGGAGGGTGGTGATGCCTCCTTCTTTGCAGCCATTGTTGGTAACTTGGTTTCCTGACCCCCACCACACCTGTCAACCCCCTTTCCCTTGTTTTGTGGTTTTGTTTGCTTTTGTTTTTGTTTTGTTTTTTAAAGATTATTTAGGGGACTGGGGATTTAGCACTTGCCTGGTAAGCGTGAGGTTGTGAGTTTGATTCCCAGTACTGGAAAAAACAAAACAAAACAAACAAAAAAGATTATTTATCTGACTAGAGGTTTATCAATTTATGAATCTCACCCCAAGTAAACAGCTTTTGGTTTTATTGATTCTTCCATATTGGTTCTCTACTTTTGTTCCAGATATTTTTGCTCTTATCGTTTATTGCTTGCGAGCTTTGAGTTTATTTAGCTCTCTTCTAATTTCTTGAGGTAGAACATGAGAACCTCAGCCCTGGGTGTAACCTCATTTTGGAGTGCTATGTTTTATTGTGCTCATAGCCATTGTAGTGTTTACAAACTGACAGCTGGCGGCAACCCTGCATGGAGCAAGTCTATGGGAGCCATGTTTTCCAACAGTTGAGATGATCATGAACATTTTTTAGTAATAAAGTGTTTTAAAATTAAGGTATGCACTTTTTGGACACAATGCTATGGTACACATTTTAATAGGCTACAATATAGCAAAATCTAACATTCATATGGATTGAAAAAACCCCACATTGGCTTGAGTGACTCATTTTATTGAAATAATTGCTTTTTTGTAGCGGTCTGGAACCAAACCCATCATATCTCTGAGGTGCCTGGAGGGACCTTCTTTTCCAATATGAGCATTTAAGGCTGTATGTTTCCCACAAAATAATGTTTTAGTTGGATCCTAAAATTTTTGATAGGTTATTTTTTTTTATTTCCTTTCTGTTTGAAGTATTTTTCTAATTTTCTTTGAGGCTTGCTTTTTTGCTGGTGTTGGTGATGATGTGTGTGTGTGTATGTGTGTGCACACGCCCCCACACACATGCATTTGAGACAGGATTTTGCTATGTAGCCCAGGCTGGCCTCTGACTCAGAGATCTTCCTGCCTCAGCCTCCTGAGGGATGTGCCACCATGCCCAGCTGCATGCTGACTTTGCTTCCCCTATAGATTACAGAGGGAAAAATGATGGACTCAGACTATAATTGTGTAATTGTCTTTCCCCTTTGTTTTGCTTCTGATTCATGTATTTTGTGAGTATGCATTTAGCATTATTATGCTACCTTCATAAATCAAATCTTTTTTTGCTTGTTTTTAAGACAAGGTCTAGTTATGTAGTTCAAGCTAGCTCTAAATTCACTATGTAGCCCATCAAACTCTCAGCAGTCTTCCTGCCTCAGCCTCACTACTGCTGGGATTACAGGCATGCACCACCATGCCTGGCTCATAAATCAATTTCTTTCTTTCTTTCTTTCTTTCTTTCTTTATTTATTTATTTATTTATTTATTTCAGGTCCTTCACACTGAACTACATCCCTAGCCCTTTTACAATTTTGAGATAAAGTCACTAATTCACTAAGTTGCCCAGGCTGGCCTATAACTTGCAACCCTCCTGCTTCAGCCTCTAGAGTAGCTGAGATTACAGGGATGTACTGCGAGTCCTGGCTATAATGTTTTGTCTTTACTTCCTTACTTGGCTTTTCTTTCCATCATTTTTAATTCAGTGCTAGGAGTCAGGGCCTCTTGCACGCTAAGCAAACGTTCTACCACTGAGCTATATCCCCTAGCTAATTCCTTGTTTTTCTTTAGATTTCAATGGAATCCAGAAACCCTAAAAATTATATATAACTTCTGGGCAGTCCCCGGCCAAGTGCGTGTCCAGAAGAATTGGGAACAGGGACGCACACGGACACGCACACGCCTACATTCACAGCAGCCCAAGGCCCCCCCCCCACACACACACACCGCCCCAGCCCTCCCAGAGTATGTGCAGGTGTACGGGTTCTGGGCCGTTGATCAGGCCAAGAGCTGCCTTAGGCGACACCTGCTGGACATCACGGGGCACGACACCCCCTGCAACCCCATTTCCGCCTTGCTTCTCCCCATCGCTCTCCACTCCCCAGTCTGACTCTTCCGCTCTGCCTCTTTAGCCTGGTTCACCCCCTCACTTTCTCGTCTCCCAGCTCCCACCCTCATCCCCCGCCGCCTGTCCTCCCCGCAGCGCCCACCAGGGGGCGCCCTGAACTCCAAGTCAGGTCCCGCCCTCCTCTGCCCTCAGTTCTCCACAGCTCCCACCTCCCCGGGCCCAAGCCCTCCTGCAGCCTGCAGGACACCGCACTGCGGCCCAGACCCTCCGCGCTACTCCTGCTCCCTCTCTGCCCCGTGCTCCTTCCCTCTGCTTCAGACACCAGGCTCTTTGGGACTCCTGCAACATGCCGACTCCATTGCACCCCAGGGCCTTTGCATGGCTGTGCCCTCCGCCTGCGACTCCGTCCCTCAGTACACAATGTCTCTTTCCCTTCTCATCTCCCTCAAAGGCCATTCCCAAGAGGTCAGCCTTGAAACACCCCAGTGCCCCATCCTGCACAGCATGCAGGCCCTATTTTCCTCTCCCAGAGGTCATGGCAGTGCACGCCCATCAAGCACAGGTCTGCAGCAACTGGGACACAGCCTGGCACAGAGTGGGCCCTTGAGGTCTCTCTGACCAATGGACAACATAAGATGTGATCAAAACGAAAATACTGAACATTTCTTAAATATACCGTAGAAAAGACACATTGCCACGAACTCAAGATCCTCCCCCTCGCTCAGACACACTGACCGCACGGTCCTGGCCATTTCTGCACTAGCTCCGGAGCCCTCTTTCTCCAGTTTTTACAAGGTGTGATGTAAACTGTGGAAACGCTGCCACCTAGCGCCATCTAATAGAAAAGCAGCGTGCGGGTGTCATCCACCTTAGTCCCCGGACCTGGCACCGTGTTGCGACTTCCGGCCCCTCCCCAAAGTAAAAATGACCGTGAAAGGTGAACGACTTAGATCCATTCAGGACAGGAAAGTGCAACTAAAGACACTCAGACCCACTGCGGAGCGCGGGAAGGGCGCTGGGCTAAGCGTGTCGGGACGGGGCGGGCTTGGGGGACTCACGGCAGTGCGGCTTTTACCGTCGCAGATCTGAATTCAGTCACTATTTTTTCCAGTCACACCACATACACCTGAGGGAGGGCAGGAAGGACCTGGAACCCTGTGCTCACCTGAGGGGCGGGTCACAGGGTGCCGCTGCTGTGGAAAGGGGGCGTGGTGGGGCCTTCAGACGGCGAGCGCAGGACTACTGTGTGATCTCTCGATTCCACTGCGGGGCGCGGACCCGAAAGAACCAAAGCCGGGGGTCTGAGGGGATGCCTGTGCGTCCGCAATGAGCGTGGCTCCCAGCGGGCTAGAGGTGGAACCACCCAAATGTACACAGATGGACGAGTAGGTGCACACAGCCCGGTCCGTTCACACACTGGAGTATCACAGCCGTGAAAAGGAAGCAGATTCTAACCCTGCTTCACTATGGATAGATCTTGAGGCTGTGCTGCTCAGAGAACTGAGCCAGATACAGGACAGGCACGGCAGGGTCCCCATCCCAGGACAGCCGAGCATCACCAGACTCAAGACAGAAAAGGACGGTGGTGCTGGGCTAGGGAGGGGACAGGAGTCAGGGCTTCCGGGGGACACTTTCTAGGGCCATGAGCTCAAGGCTGGCAGCATGCAGGACGACTGTGCAGTGGTGGCCACGTCCGATGGGTTCAGATCAGGCCCCAGGTGGCAGCAGGGGACCCACCGGGTGACAGGCCCGGCTTCCATCCCCACCCCTCCCGGCATCAGGACATAAACCTGAGAGAGGCACATTTAGGAACAAAATTTATTCCAATTTAAAACAGTTCATTTCAAGAGAAAGATACGAAAAGTCGATTTCCCTCAGGGACCTGTGGATTTTCGGGTCAGGACCCGGCCTGCCATGCAGACACGCGTCCCCCCGGGGGGGGGGCTGAAGCCACTGCACTTCAACGCCTCCCTGTCACCCACCACTCGGCACATGCGTCTCCAACGATGAGAGGTTTAAAAACGTCTTAGAGAATATTCTTTCTTAAATAGGTGAAGGTTTAGGTTATCTGAAGTCAGGACTGTGTAATATACAAGCGCGACCAGGGCACGTTTCTGGCTGGCCGGCCTCGGGTGCCAGCGCTGGCGCGGGACGTCCGGGGAGAGCCCCGGAGCTCGGGCTCCCTGTGGCCGGGCCGCGGACCCGGGGCCAGATGTGGTCAGAGGGCAGCGGGCCCAGGGTTGGCACTGCTTCGAGGACGACGGTCTGGGCTCTCCCAGGACGCCCGCGCTCCCAGGCGCTTGGCACGGCGGGCCTCTCCACCAGGCGGGCCCCCCGAAGGCCTAACACTGCTGGCTCGGGGCCACAGCCGCAAGTGCCCTTCCCTTCTGCGACGGCGAGATGCTGGGCTGTGTGGACACGGCTCTGCGCGCCCCGCTCCGGCCCCAAGAGGGACGGTATGGCACAGAACCCCTGGTGGGCACACGGCGCAAGGGCCCCTGCGGGCACAGGAGGCGCCTGCGTGAGGACGCGGTCCCCGGGCTGGTCGCAGGGACAGAGGCCCCCTCCCTTCCAATGCCTCCCGTCCCCGCCTCTCCCCTCCGGGCCGAGGGGAGGGCACAGGGTGGGCACAGAGACGCCGGTCAAAGGAATCGCTGGCAATCTGTTCCCAGTACAAGTGTGCAAAAAAAAAAAAAAAAAAAAAACAAAGCTATGTAGTGTCGTGTCCAGTGGACGACAGAAGGGAAGGCCCCTCCGCCGGGTCCCAGGCGCCCGGCCTCCGCGCCCAGGGCGGGGCCCTCCGTCTGCTCGGTGCGCAGCCCGGCCAGCTCCGGCCCCTCGCCGCGCCACTGCGTCCCTCAGCCAAAGTGCAGGTGCCGGCTCCTGGCTCTGCGGCTCAGCAGGGGCACGCGCCGGGCCGTGACATGCTTGAGGAGCCACCAGCAGGGTCCTGGCTCTCTCCGCCTCTCGGGGACAGACCTGAGAATAACCTGAAAACGTCCCCACCCCACAACCACGGGTGCCACACCGGTCACACCCAGAAATAAAAAAAATTGTGTTAAAAAAAGGAACACAGAGGCTGCGATCTCCCGGAGTCCCAGAACCGCGCGGCTGGGACAGTCCTTTGGTGCCCACTGTCCCCGCAGGTTGCCGGAGCCACCCTGGCTGGGGCTCTCTGGGTTGGCTTGCGTGGGACCCAGGCTTGGGGGCTCAGGAGCCCCCTAAAGGGACAGTGGGCACAGCAACTCGGGCACCGTAATGGGCTTGGGGGGGGGGGTCTCTGAGACCCACGAAGCCAGGTGAATTTGTTTTACTCTTTTCCTCAAAAAAGAAAAAAAAAAATTAGGCACTTCCCAGGGTGGGCAGCCCGGTGCCGCCACCCCCACTTCTTGGAGTCCAGAGGGGGCCGCGGGGCTGCCGGCACAATAACTTAACAGGAGGACGAGGCAGTCCGGCTCCAGGCCTGCACCGCGCCCCGACGCAGGCAGAGCGACGGGGACAGGGGCAGTGTCCTGGGCACGGGCACACTGGCATCTCAGCTGTATCATTTTTTTCTTTTGTTTTTCTCATTTTTTTTTAGAAAAAAAAAAGTCGAGCCCCAAGTCAAGGCGGCCGCTGCCCGAGGGAGGCGCGGGTGGGGAGAAGCTGCCCCTGCTCCTGCTCTGCACGGCGGAGCGCGCCGGTCACACCAGGTTGTACTCCTTCAGGTTCAGCTGCAGGATGGTGTCCTTGACGGCCGCGAACACGAAGCGGATGTTCTCGGTGTCGGTGGCGCACGTGAAGTGCGAGTAGATGATCTTGTCGCTGTCGGGGTTCAGGTCCACGAACATCTTCAGGATGAATTCGCGCGCAGCCTGCGCGTCCCGCTGCGGGCCTGCGGTGAGGGGCGCTCGTGACCCCGCCCCGCCCCCAGCCAGGGGCCGCTCCGCCCCTCATGCCGCCCCTCCTTTCCGGCCTCATCGCACCGGGTCCCTGGTCCCTTCTCGCCCGAGCCTAACCAGAGCACCCACAGGGGTCCCCAGGCCACCCGGCGTGGGACCCCACAGCCCTCGGCCCCGGGTCCAGGGCCGCGGGTGCCGCGGGTACGCGCTCACCGTCGAACTCGGGGAAGTAGTCCACCAGGTGGGAGCAGAGGATCTTGTCCTCCAGCAGGTCCTTCTTGTTGAGGAAGAGGATGACGGAGGAGTTCTGGAACCAGGGGTAGGTGATGATGGTCCGGAACAGCGCCTTGCTCTCCTCCATGCGGTTCTGCGGGAGGCACCAGGTCGGCAAAGGCCGCAAGGCCGCGGCCCCCACCCGCCCCACTCCCGGTCGGGCCCTCAGTACCTCGTTATCCGACTCCACGAGGACCTGGTCGTACTCGCTGAGGGCCACCAAGAACATGATGGATGTCACGTTCTCAAAGCAGTGTATCCACTTCCGGCGCTCAGACCTCTGCCCGCCCACGTCCACCATCCTGGAAGGAGCTGGCGTCAGACCCGAGCCCCAGCCCAGCCGCGCTGCCGTGGCACCCCGACATGCCCGCTCCGGCCAGCTGTGGCCAGGGCCCTGCGGCACCAGGAGCTGCCTTGCGGGAGCCACATGAGCTCCCCCACTGGCCCCAGGTCCACCTGAGCAGGGCTCCCCACGGCCATGAGCTCCCGCGTACGCCCTGCCGCCGGCTGGAAATCACACCAGGCGATCCGTGACGCCTGCTGCCACACTGATGCAACACACACGGTTGCTGCCCTTTGAGTCCCACGCTGGGGACAGACGCTGTTCACTCCCACGGCCTCGATCCGCGGCGGGGGGTAACATCCCCGGTCCCGCGAACTCTTGGAAGTGCTACAGAGCCCAGCCCTGGGCTGGAGGTGTCAGCAGCTGGGGCACAGACTCCCGGTGGACTGGGACAGCTGCCACCCAGGAGCACCCAAGGGGCACGGGGACAGAACAACTTCCTGGCACTGGGGACCCGGGCGCAGGCGTCTGTCACTGCGATGCACAGATCAGAGACGGGACGCTGGCGCCGACACTGCTTGTGGGGCCCCGGTGGGCAGCGGGGTCCTGGCACAGGGGTGTCACCCCCACAGCTGTGGAGGGCATAGCCGGCCACCTCGGTGCCAGACAAGGGGGCAGCCTATGCCAGCAAAACCAGCACGCGGCTCTGAAAGGAACCAGGGGCAGTGGGAGGGTGACTCCTAAGACGGCGCGGGGGACACACGCTGGTCCGCAGGGACGTTCTCTTCCCAATCGGGGCTGTTTCCTGTGTAAGGAGACGCCCCACGGAGCGGGATGTGCCGCCAGGCCACCCTAGAGGGACAGGAGGGTGATGACGGGGCCGACCCGGGGCCGAGCCGTGGCAGTGCACAGGCGGAGAGGCCCTCCCAGGACTGGCGCCCTTCTAAGAGGGGCGGGCTGCGTGCAGACAGGACACAGGGCACACGCGTGTGACCACGGAGGAGAGACGGGCTGAGCTTCTACGCGTCAAGGACACCGCGGGTTGGGCCACCATCGGATGGCGGGCAGACGGGGGCAGAGCCAGCCCTGTCCCCCCGGACCTCAGACCCGGACCCTGGGCCAGCAGGCAGAGCCCTGTGTCCCCAGCCGCGCACACAGCAGCCAGAGCGCTGTGCGGGGTGTGGGCAGCCAGTGGGCCCCCGTCGCCTGCAGGTACCTGAAGATGATGTTCTCCAGGTCGAAGGGGTACTCGATGATGCCCGTGGTGGGCACGCGCACCCGCAGCACGTCCTGCTGCGTGGGCAGGTAGCCTGAGGTGGCGATGCGGTCCACGTCCGTCAGGTAGCTGCGAGACAGCGGGCCGTCACCACGGCGCCAAGCCGGGGCGGGAGGCCAGGAGCCCTCACTCCTCGGGTGGGGCACACGGAGGCAGGAGGAAGGCCGTGGGCAGGGCAGGGCCACCTCCATTCATTCCACTGCCCCCGCCGCGTTTTTCGGCCAGCACAAGCCACGCACTGCCCCCGCAGGCCAGGGGCTGCCGCTGGGTCACAGCGGGGAGGGAGGCAGCGGCCCCGCAGAGCCCCGGTCAGTGGTGGGCTGGGGGGACCCGCAGGGACGGGGCCACCGCACTCACTACTTGGCGGAGTCCGAGAGCTGGTACTCGCGCCGCCGGTCGTAGCACTCCTGGATGCCCGGGTCGTTCCACAGCGTCTTGATGGCGCTGACGTACTGGTGCTCAAACGTCGTCACCTTCTCCACGTCCACCTCCCGGATGAGCAGCGCGTTGGCCTGCGGGCAGCGGGGAGCAGAACTTGCAGAGGCCTGGCCACGCCGCCAGCCACCATGCCTTGCTGGGCTTCAGCAGAGATGGAACCGGTATGGGGTCACAAGAACGCCCTGGGGACATGGCCTCGTCCCACCACGTGCCCGGAAGTGGGAAGCACAGGAAGGGGTCGGCCCACATGCAATGCGACACCGGGGCACTGGGTGGGCAGCAGTCACCAGCACCATGCCCTCCATTCCTCCTGGGGGAGCCAGGACGCCGGCCCCCGTCCCCAGGTCGCAGGTGGACAAGCTGGGCCTGAGTACTGGACTCTAGGGCGAGTCTTCTGCCCAGGGCGCCTCCTCCTCTGGCAAACGGCATTTCCTCCACGCCGGCGAGGGGGCCCTGCCACCCTGAGCCGTGACAGTTGCACATCACAGGAGGCACCAGGCCACCTGTCAGCAAAGGCAGACGACCGGGGAGGCACCGAGCCCGCCCCAAGCAGGGCCACGGGGGCAGGACAGACACCCGGACAGAACCCAGAGGGGGAGTGATGGAGCCCAGCACTGCGGCCGACACCCACTGGCTCCCTGAGCCTCCATGCCAAGCGGCCTGGCACCTGGCTCCTTCCCTGCAACCCCCCGTCAGCTGCCCTCGGGTGACCAGGGCCGGCACACCGGGCTGACACCAACTCTGGCAGATCCCACCAACCCCACACAGCTGGGGTGGGATCAGATGCTTTTTCTGAAAAAGGCCAAACGTCCGTCTCCAGCCTTGTGGCGGGCCGCACACACTCCCTCTCCGAGACCCAGGGAAGCAGCCTGCCCGGGACGTAACCAGCGCAGACGCCAACGACCGTTCATGACAGGCGCTGTGGCCCACATCTGTCCACCCAGCGCTTGGAGGTGAGGCCACGGGTCCCAAGCTCCAGCCCACCTTGGGCGACTCAGTGACTTGGGGAGACCCTGTCTCAAAGGGGGCGGTGCTGGGGACGCAACTCAGTGAGGAGAGCCTGGGTTCAAGCCCCAGGACAGCAAAAACAACGCCAAGCCCAAGGCTCACAAACAGGCCTCCACCTGCCGCGCCCACACGCGGAGGAGAGCGCAGCGCAGAGGAGACCTGGACGCAGACGGCTGGGACGCCGCGGGGAGAGCAGGGCGGGGGCAGCCGAGGTGCGGGCAGCGAGAGGCCCACAGGCCCGCCCTGGGGACAGCTGGCCCCAGCCTGACCCTGGGGCTCTGCAGGGCCCCGGTGACCTGGAACCGGGTGTGGCAGGCAGAGCGGAGCCACAGGCACATCAGAAATTTGCCCGACCGGCTGGGGCTCAGACTGAGCGCAGCACTGTGAACCGCGTTTGGGCGGGGCCGGGCTCCCACACCGAGCGCAGCCCGGCAGGTCTCCAGGGCCGAATCACCAGCCCTGAAGGGGGCGCTGCAGAAGCCGGCCAGCTGCTCGTCTGCAAGGGATGGGGTCAGCACACGTGCCACCGTGAGCACAGCTCAAGGGCACAGGACAGGGTGCTGCGGCCAGGGGTGACAGCCTGGTGGCTCCTCCCAGGGCTCTGCCAACTCCCACTCCTAGCTCTACACCAGAGGAAAGGGAAACACATGTCCACTCCCGCTTACGGCCACATTCACAGCAGCCAGAGACGGAAACGGCCCATGTCCCTTCAACTGATGGATGGACGCAGGCAGCAAGGTCGCCCCAGGCTGGGGCGTCACTCAGGCAGGGCGGGAGTGCGGCTGTGGCACACGCCACAGCGTGGACGGACCCTGAGGACACCTTGCTCAGTGACAGACGCCAGACACAGAGGACGCACAGCACGGGCGTTGTGGACAGGAAAAGCCCAGGACAGGCAAATCCAGAGACAGGAAGTGGACTCGGAGGTGCGGGGCTGGGGGGAAGCGGCTGCTCACAGGGACAGATGGGCCTTCCTACTGGGACCATGGAATGCTCTGGAACTAGACAGCGGTGATGGCTGCACAATTCTGTGACAATATTAGAAACCACTCAGAAACGTGTAATCCCAACACTGAGAGGCTGAGGCAGGAGGATCCCAAGTTCAAACCCAGTCTGGGTGACTCAGCGATTTTGGCAGACCCTGACTCAAAACAAAATAAAAAGGGCTTGGAATGTAGCTCAGTGTGAAGTGCCCGGGTTCCACCTCCAGTACTGACTGCAAAAATAACTAAGACCAAACTGAACCGAACCACAAGGGAAGTGCGCACAGGTGACCCATGGCGTGTGAGCTACTCCTCAGCCCATCTCTAAACGCACAGGGAGGGAAGCGCAGGCCGCGGGGTCCTGGCACCGGCCAGCTCACCTCGTTCTGCTCGTCCCGGTAGAGGATCTTGAGCGTGTCCATGGCGCGGACCATGGCCTGCATGGCGGTGAAGATGTTCTGGTAGACCAGCTTGGTGAAGCCGCGCTTGTCCTCCTCCGAGTAGCCGGCGCCGTGGATGATGCGCATCTGCTTGATGAACGTGCTCTTGCCGCTCTCGCCCGTGCCTGGGGGTGGGGACGGCGGTCAGTGTGGGGCCGCCCCGCAGTCCTCGCGTGCCGCGGTCCCCGGCAGCCCTGCCAACTCCACCCTCCTCGGCCCCATGCCCGTGGGCGAATCGGGTTGCTCTGCACTGCCATCACAGCACAGTCCCCGAGAGCCCGTCCCTCCTGAGCTTGGGCCTTGTGACGCAGCCCACCAGGCCACCTCCCATCTGGCACGCGGTGGCAGGGACGCTCAGAGGGTCTTCCTGGAGCCCACCCGCCCTACGAGTGCCCCCATACCTGTGTGTCCTCCGCCCCGAGCCCAAGGCCCTCTGGGGGACGCACACTACCTGCCCACCAGAGGAACAGCACCCAGTCCCTGCCCCCCCAGCCCTGGACCGGAGGTCAGGCTGGAAGCCAGATGGCATGGGAAGCTGCAACCGCGCCCCAGCTCCAGTCGGGCCCCCCAGGCTCGGGATACGAGGCGGGGTCAGCACCTCTTCCAGCACAGTCCTGCACCTCCCTCCTCCCAGCCCCCAGCCTGTCCCCACCTCCTCGGGTTGCACCTGCACCCCACCCTGGTGAGCACTGGGACACCCCTGCTATTTGGGGAGGAGCTAAGATCAACACAGCACCCTAGCTGGGGTCTCAAGCAGTGTCTGTCTGTCTGTCTGCCTTCCTTTCTCCTCACTGCCCCAGTAGGTCCTGGAGGTGAAACCCAGGGCCTCACGCTGAGCTCCGTTCCCGGCCCTTTTTATTTTTTATTCTGAGATAGGGTCTCACTAACTCGCCAAGTCACGCAGGTTGGGCTCCAACATGTGATCTTCCTGCCTCAGCCTCCCAGAGTGATGGGGTGATAGGCGTGTGCCATTCCAAGCTCCAAGTACGAGTGAACACCAGCAAGTGCCCTGCGCTGCTGGGCCCCAGAAACGGGGGTAGTAAGGGCGGCTCTTCTGAGGCCAAGGAGGCTCCTTCTGTGGCCGCAGTTACCTGCCACATCGAGGGAGCGGCAGTCTGGCTCCTACTCCACAGCCCCTTGGGCTCTCGGCAAAGCACACAGCCCAGGGCCCCCGGGGGACTCGGGACCTCCTTCCATTCGTCCCACTGTACTTCCCAGAGCCAACCTTTGCCCCTTCTGTCCCTGCCTCTGCCTAAGCCCTGCCCACCTGAGCCTGCCCCTGCCTGGGGTCTTACAACCCAGCCCAGGCGGCCTCGGCCCAGGCTGGCAGTGCCCCAGCATCCCCTCGCCAGGGCCTCACCTGCGCCCCAAGAGGAAATGCGCCCCGAGCCAAGCCCAGCCGGGCTATGGGGGCCAGAATCTCCTGGGAAGAGTGGAGCCCCCAGCACTCTGGTGCTCGCGCTCTGTCCAGCACGGAGGGCTCGCACTGTCCCAGCAGGGCAGTCCCAGCCCACCTCTCTGTCCTAAACATGCCTGCCTCACCCGCAGATCTGGCACAGACTCCAGGCAGCCCAGGACGGGACGCAGGGCACGCGGGGTAAAGTGACCCCTCCTCCCGTGGCTGGGCCCGGCAGCGTGTGCTTCCGGCCCGAGGGGGTTCCTAGAGCAGCCGCGGCCCCGTCCTGGCCACTGCAGGGTGCTGAGGGGCATCCTGGCCTCCACCTGCCCCAGGGGTGACAGCCACAGATGTCCTGCCATGGGCCAGCACTGCCTGGGGTCAGGATTGCACACTAGCGACAAGACGCTATTTTAAAAAGCTCTCGCATGCCGCTCGAGGCAGCGTCTCATCAGGGGAGAGCGGAGACGTACAGCTCACTGCCAGACCGGGTGCCAGGCTGCGTGCAGCAAGCACCATGGGCCCTGGGCTCAGGGCCACTCCCACACCACGTTCGGGCTCCATGGGCCACGAAACCCGCGGCTCTGACTTGGACAGACGCAACTCGGCGCACCAAGGGCACTGTGAAGACAGAGCTGGCGCAGGCTGCTGTCCAGGCCGGAGCAGAGCTGCCCCGCACTGCATGCGTGTTTTATCTAATAAAGCAGAGAGCCGTCACCACAATGGCTCACCAAGGCCCTCACAGGGCTCTCCGTTGGTTCTAAGCGCACTGACGGGGGGCGCACACCCACACGCACACAGGGGCACTCTGCAAGCCCCTGCCCACACCATGCCACTGACAGCCGGGGCCTGCCGTGCAGCTGAGAGGGTGCAGCGGGCATGTGCTTGGGGACACAGTGACCGGCTGCCCTGGACACCTGGAACCAGCGCTGCTCGGGGCCAGGGAGGAGGGGCAGCCCGGGCCACGGCGCCTCTCCGTGTGCCCGGGCCAACAGTGACAGAGGCCAGCAGAGGTCGCAGCAGGAGGCAGGGCCAGAAGGAGCCAGGTCCAGCTGGTTGGGGCTTCTGGCCACCTCAGGGCACCTGGCCACCACGAAGCAGCTGGTGCCAGGCACCGGCGCAGCTCTGGGCGACACGCTTGCTGTCATAGATGCCCTGGCTGAACCTTCCGCCCATGCCACCCGTCTCCGAGCACCAACACAGCCCCTGTCACATCCCGTCACCCTAGAGGCTGGGCACAGGCCCAGGAGACCCAGCACCACACTCCACATCTCCAGAGCCTGAGTCCTGCCTGGGACCTCGTCTGCGTGGGGTCCCCCTCCTAGGGGTCCAGCTGAACGTCCGGCCCCACATGCCCGGCTCAGCCCGGCTCCAGAATCCCCACCAGGCGCCCGGCCAGCCCAGGCCTCACGAGGAAATGTGGGGGACACTGAGGTTGGGCCTCGCTCTGGACTCAGCCTCGGCCTCCTGCCACAGCCCCTCGGCTCCTCCGTCTGCCGCGGCGGGCTGCTCCGTCCTCTGCGCCTGCCACGGACGCCCAGGCAGCGGGTTTCCCAGCGGCCAGCACAGCCACAGCTCCAGGGCTCTCCGCAGGCAGTGGTGATGGAGGGTGGCTCCTGCCCCTTGACGGTGCATAGCCGGGAGACGGACAGACTGAAATGTGGAATGCCCATGACGGTTACAGAGCTTGGCATGGGCTGCCCACACCTCTGGGTACCCCAAATCTGTGTGCCAAGATCCTCCCCGCAGGCCCAGCCTGAGGGGCAGGGTGTCTGGAGGCGCTGCAGTCAGAGGAAGGAGCCCGAGTGGGGTCACCGCCCCAAGGTGGCCCCAGAGATCGCTCTGCCCCTTCCGCCCCGTGAGGAAGCAGAGAGAGGCGCCCGTGACACCTGCACCAGGCGAGGTCCCTGGACACCAAGCCCAGGCCGAGCGCCTCACTCCGGCCTCCCACACGGGACCAGTGTCCCCGCATACTTAGAAGCCACGCAGCCTGGAGTGCTCGGTGACAGCACCCGCGTGACAGGATCTCAGAAGGGGGAGGTGAGGTGGTAGCCAGGGTCAGGGAGGGGGCAAGGACCTGGGCAGCACATGCTGCCCTGTGGCCTGGGAGTGGTCTCAGGACACCTCCAGGGCCCGGTTGGGTCATGACGTAAGACAGGTGACCCCAGCGCTCCTACCGGAGCCCCCACCCCACAGAAATCCAAGGCCAGCACCTGCTGGGAAGTGGGGCCCCGTCCCCAGGCAGGGCCCCCTGGCCCTGGCCCCACACACCCGCTTTCTGCGAACCCAGGGGCCAGCCCGACGCATGTTGCCACCTGGGGCTCCTCAGGAGCAGGGCCGGGTGCTCCCAACAGACCCCAGCGGAAGCCCCCTCCGTGGGCCTGCCGGGCCCGGGAGCCCAGAGGCACTCAGCGTCACCGCTGGCAGGGCCCGGCCTGCGACTGGGGACTTACCACCACGCAACAGGGTGACGGGGCACCGACGCCACAGGAAGCCTCGCACTGCCTAAAGGCGCGAGGCCAGAGGGCACTGCACAGCCCCTGCCACGGTGAGGGGCCACCCCTCTCCACCGGCAGAACCCCAGGAGGTGACTATCATGGCCACTGCCATTCATTTGGCAGGCAGGGAAACTGAGGAGCAGTCACATGGCCTCCCTGAGGTCACACAGTCGCTAAGGGCAGGGCCGGAACCCACTCGGCCTCTTCCCACCGGCCCAGGCCATCTGTCTCTCCCCGTCCCACGCAGGCCCCACAGGGACACGGTCCCCTCCACCGGCCCCAGGCCTCAAGGAACATCAGGAGGTGCACATGGGCCTGACCTCACACGCGCATCAGGGTCAGGAGCAGTGACCCACACGGGGGCGGTCTGCTGGCCTCCCAGTGACGCCAGGCTGCCATCACTCGCCCCACAGCTTTTGGCGACTTCCACCCCCGCAGGCTGGGGTCCAGCGACTCTGGGACCTGGTGGGTGGCTCCAGCCACCACAGCTCAGCCCTGACCCGACCGTGGGTGGGGGCCCAACCCCTCCCAGGCCGGCAGCTGTGGGGCCAGGTCTTCTGGGGCTCAGGGCCCGAAGTTCTGGTCTGGGTCGGGCACCTCACCACCCTGGGCCTCGAGTGGAAGCAGCACATCACGGCAGCGTGCAAGGCAGGACGAGGTCATTGTGTCTTCTTGGCCAGGACACAAAGGGGGAGGTCCTACAGCCTTCTGCAGGGGACACCCCACCCCTACAGGCCTCCCCCAAGGCCACCTTCCCTTGCTAGAAACCAAGGCTAGCACACTGGAGACCCAGAGAATGAACCTGCCGCAGTGTCCCCAACGTGCAGGCTGCTGTGAGCCAACGCGTGCCTGTGAGAGCTCGCCCCGGGCTGGCCGTCAGCCCCAGCTCACAGGTCTCCTCCTTGGGGAAACTGAGGCACAGACCTGACATCACTCAGCCACCAGCAACAATCTGAACCTCAGCCCCCACGCTGCGCCCTGTCTGAGGATGCCCGAGGACCCACGGGGGCTGGACGCTCTGAACAGACTCAGGGCTGTCCCCTGGCTGGCTATGGGGACACAGCCAGGCCCAGGTGACCAGCCAGCTCCAGACTACAGAGGCGGCAGATGCCAGCAGGCAGGCAGGACAGCCCCAGGGGCAAGGCCCCAGACCACCGCATGGCAGCCCTACACGAAGGCACCCTGGCTGGGGACTGTGCCCAACTGGAATGGAGACCAGGACCCTGCTGAGGACCCGGAGGAGCCCCTGACTGCCACCTGCCTGGCTACAGGACGGGGACAAGAGCCCTGAGGGGCCCCAGGTCTGCCTGGGGCAGGTGCCTGTGGACAGGCCACACTCCTGGAAGTAGAATTCCTCTCCCCCACAGTGCCTCTGGGTGGCCTGGTCCCCAAGGCACAGGACATCGTGGTGAAATTCAGCACCCAGTGCAGGCACTTCCTCCATCTGCGGGCGACAGCGGGAGGCAGGAAAGGCCTCAGGGACCTGTGACCTGTGCACTGGGAGCTTAGGGGCCGCGGCCTCGCCCCAGCCACCTGGACTCCGGGACAGGCCTGACCCTTCCAGGCAGGAGCGGCCTCCGCCTGAATCAGCTCAGGGGCTGGGCCAAAGGCTCTGCAGGGCGGGCACGGCGTCCCGGCCTCCGGGACAGCTGAGAGGTCTGGAGCACCAAGCTCTGCAACAGTCTCTACTGCGCTCTCAGGCCTGCGTCTGAGGAAGCAGCCCAGGGCGGATGACAACTGAACCTGCAGTAAAGGCCACACCCTGGGGAGGCCCCTCCGTGGCCGTTTAGGACCCCCCCCCCCGCCTCCCACCGGCCGTGGGGGCACAGTGGGGCATGCAGGAGCCCTTCCAGGAGCCAGCAGCCACCTCTGAACCCCTCAGCGCCCGGGGCACGCCCAGCCTCCCAGGGCCGGATCCAGCCTTTGGCTGCCGGGTGGCCGGCGGGTAGCGGGCGGACAGGAAGCCGGCGGAGCAAACCGCCCTGCTTTATTTAGAAAGCTCTGCGCTGGCCGCTCAGCCTCGCTCGCGGCACAGGGCCTGCAGGACCCGGCACTCCCAGCAAGCCCCCCGCTGTCCGAACGCAGCCTGCCTGTGGGGAGGGGGGCCCACAGCCTCACTAGGGCCCGCGTGGCCCGCGGCACAGCCCAGTGTGCCCATGGGGACCCAGAGCCAAGTGCTCCGTACTGGAGCAGCGCTCTCAGCCCACGGCCCTCGGGCACTCCCATGGCGGCGGCGGCAGGGGACCCCCGGTCACCAGCTGCAGCCCCACGACCCAGCACCAGCAAGACTGTTTGACAGGGTGAGCCTGGGATAGTACCCCAGGTGAACCCCAAGATGTTTATATACTCACCCACACGCGCACACGGGTTGGGACCCCTAACAAAACCACTGCCCCCTACCCACGAGCACCCACACTCGTTACACCCAGCTGCCCAGCTAGCGCTTCACGTCCTGTCTCACTCTGCGGCAAGAAGTCTCAGCCAGGGGTGATCTGCCCCCACAACTGGGAGCTCCGGGCTGGGAGCCAGTGGAGGCCAGGGATGCCCCACAGAGACCACCCTGGGGAGGCCCCGCTTGATGAGGGGCGCTGAACCTCCTACTTGGACGACCAGACCAGCGCGTGCGCACAGCCAGACAGCGGATGGGCAAGGTGCGCCCCAGAACCTCTCACCCGCTCACAAGCGTGCAATCACGCAGCGCCCTCAGCTGCCCCCACGCACAAGAGAGAAACGAGCACATCGATGGCACCCTCACAAGGAAGTCCCAGGACAAGAGGGTCGGGGCTCCCGCTGCTATACAACAGGGTGGGAACAGTTCAGGGGAAAACAAACATCTCAGCCCTGCTGGTCCAGCAAAGAGGGACAGCACTCGCTCAGGGAAGCCGGATGGGGACTGCAAGAAGTCCCTACAGCAGGGACACAGCCTGCTCAGTAACGAGCCCCGCTCTGTAGCCGGGTCACAACAATGCTCCCCAAGGGGGAGCTCACTGTCCTCAACCTGCCACCAATGGCCGTGCACATGGAAGTTTTCGGAGCCTCCACTGGTCCAAAGGTGTCTTCAGACCCTGCCACCTCAGGGCCCAGGCCAACATCAGCTCCTCTGCGAAGCCCCGCAACCCACCCCCAGCACATCCCTGGACCCCACGTAGCATTTACAGCACACACACCTGTCCTCCCGGGTCACACAGGTCACCCCGCTGTCTGGCCTGCCCGGCCCTGCCATACTGTGAGCCCAGCCTCCCAAACAGGCGCTTTATAGGAGAGAGATCCCTGCTTTACACGGTGGGGGTGGGGGGTGCTGCAGATGCAGACACAGGTGCCCCGCAGCCACAGGTGGGCAGCAAGTGGCAAAGACCACACGGCTTCCACGCTGGCTCCAGCCTCTCCACTCCAGCCACTCAGCAGGGCTGCAGACACGGGAGCCTGACCATGACCTTGAACCCCTGTCAACCTCAAGCTCAGCACAGCCTGGGTGCACAGGGCAGAGGATGGGCGCCTGGAGGCCACACAGCCGCAGTGCAAGGCCATCTGGTACCATCCTCGGATGCCGCTGACTGCTAACTCCCCGTGCCCGGGAGAAAGTCTCCCCCTGGCTGCCAAAGCCAGCCGGGCCCCCCTGTACTGGAGACAGGCACACTCTGGGCCCACCTCAAACCCCTAAGCTGCAAGGTCACCCCTCCTGCGTGACTGTCTTAGAGCCTTTAGATGAATCGCAACACATCTGAGAAAAACAAACAGGAAGGTAGTCTGTCCACTGCGCCTCTCCACGCTGGGCCCCGGGAGACGCGTAGGACCTGCAGCAAATAAGACAGGCAATGCGCTTCCTGCCACCAACACCAGCCTGCCCCTCCGCCCCCAGGCCCTTCCAGGCAGCCCTTCATCCCTCCCACCCAGGAAGTCCGCCTCAGGGCCAGAGCACGGCCTCCCCTTCTTCCCCTGGCTTCTAGAGTGGGGCAAAGGGGCAGGGGCTGCGGGCAGGGCAGGGCTTCTGTTTGCATGTAAACCACAGCAGGGGACAGTCCTTCCTGGCCCTTATTTGGGGTGACAACACTCCTGACAGCTGAGGCGGGTGCTCAGGCTACAAGTCAGCCTCGGGGACCACATGGCTCCACCAGGCCCCTGCGGATGGACAGAGCTCGGGAGGCCGGGCAGCAGGCCATTCTGACAACCTGCGCCTCCTTGGTCTACCAGCCCCACCCTGGAAAAATGGAAACCCAGGAGGAGGAGAAAGTGTTCTCCACTCCGGAGGAACTTGGTTTGCCTGCAGAAGGAGGGGACAGAGAGCAGTGACACTCAAGAGGTTGGGGGGGCCGCTGCAAGCAGTGAACAGGATCGCACATAGGGAGCAGACCCGGGGGCTGGGAAGTGATGGGGAACGAGTCTGGTCCCTGAGGAGGTGCGGGGGAGCCGTGGGGGGCGGAGGGCAGACCCCCACAGGTCCTGGGAGCCAAGGCACAGGGCAGCTCGCGGCCCAGAAGGGACGCAGACTCGACCTGCACGGCGGAGCAGGGGCTGAGCTCACAGCACCCGGGGCCCAATCTGGACGGCACGGGCAGGAAGTGCAACGAAGGGCTCCAGAGCCCCGACCTGGACCCTGCAGGCGAGGACGGGCCGCAGAGAGGGCCCGGGAGAGGGCTCCAGAGGGGGCACGGACACCACGGCCGGACCACAGCGTGTCGGGGCTGTGCCCCAAGGGAGCAGGCATCCGGGTCCGCACGGCCGGGGCCGGCTGCGGAGGGATCTGCCTGACCTGCAGCGCTCGGCGCCAACCCGGACAGCTCCGGCAGGACTGCCCCGGACGGGTGCGGGACAGCGGCCGGGCGCACAGCGCGATCACGGAGGACTGCGGGATGCCTGGACGGCCGACCCCGCGGGATCCGGGCCCCACTCACCCAGCAGCAGCAGCTTGAGCTCGCGCCGGGCGTCGCGCTTGTCTCGCCGCAGCTGCTTCTCGATCTCCGCGTTGATGCGCTTAGACTCCTTCACCTCGTCGCTCAGGCAACACGCCATCATGGACTCCAGAGTCATCGTTCCGGCCCCGGCCGCCGCCGGCCGCCCCCCGACCCGCC